>NW_016804161.1:75416-84301 GCF_001698545.2 Rhinopithecus bieti
AAAAAAAAAAAAAAAAAAAAAAAAAAAAAAAAAAAATAGTATAGAACAATGCCCCAGTTTCTGTGTTGGGTGACTGGGTGGATGTTGATATTATTCACTGCAGGTGATGGAGGGACCGGTTTAACAGCAACAGGGAGGAATGAGGAGTTCAGTTTTAGACATGTGGAATGGGAGGTGCCTGTGGGACATCCATGAGACTCCTCACAGGCAACTATATTTACATACTTAAATATGACACATAAGATAGGGGCTCGAGATAGAGGTTTAGGATTGGTAGCATACAGGTAGGAATTATAAGCATCTAAGTGGGTGAAACCACTTCCAGAGGGAGGGTGACAGGGTGATGGGCATGAACAGTGGGAAGAGAAAGAAAAAAATCCCAGGACAAAGCCTGGATTATGTTTCAGATAGGGTTGAGTGGAAGAGGAGAAGCCTGTGAAAGAGTCTTCAGAAAAGTGAGAGGAAAATCAGGAGAGGGTAGCATCACAGAGTCAAGAGGAATGAGATTGTCCAGAAGAAGGGGCAGGATGTCAGACCTGCAGAGTTACCAAGTCAGAGGAGGACTGAAAAGAGCCTAACGGATTCAGTTGTTCAGGTCATAGGTTGACTTCAAAAGTGATAGTTTCAATAGGAGGAGGATGGCGGGGTGACAAAAATGCAGAATGAAAGGAAAAGGGAGGAGAGGAGTAGTAAGAGGAGGATGAAATATTTTGGTTAAGTTGGGGAAACACTAGTATGCTTCTACGCTGAGGGCAGAAAGTCAGTGGAGGGGGAGAAGTTAAAATAGGAGGAGCAAGAGTGCTTGATGGAACCATGTTTCTGAGGCAGTGGGGAGAAAACCCAGCAGAAAACACACAGGAGTAATGACACAGAGATCTGAAACAACAGAACTGTTTGGAAAAACAATGAGTAGACTGCTATGGCTGGAACCTTGTAGTTTGTGGGAAAATGGTGGGAGATGAAGCTAGAAATACAGAGGCACCAGAAAATGACAACATAGTCCTGTGGTACTAGAGAAATTTCAGAAGAGAAAAAATACATTAGAAGATAACATGATTTAAAAAAGCAATGTCGAATACCCCAACACTTAAGTTGAGCCTTAAAACGTGGCTATGTTGTAGATAGTTTGATTGCATGTTGTGGGGCACACACTACATTCTGGGCAAGAAGAGGAGATAGCTGTGATGAAAGTGTGCAAAGACCAGAATTAGCTGGGCTGGCGTGGAGTGTGGGTAGGGAAGCTGTGAAAGATGGTCGAGGAGGTAGGCTTGGGACCAGGGTATAAAGGGTCTGGAAGACTTGGCTATGTTTTTTAGACTTCATCTTGTAAGCAGCTACTTCAAAGTTCTATTCAAGTAAAGTGCCATGTAAAAGATGTTATTTTTAAAGATACATATGTAATTCATTTATTTATGTATTTTTATTGATACACAATATTTGTACATATTTATGGGATACATGTGATATTTTGTTACATGCATAGAAAGTGTAATGATCAAGTCAGGGTATTTAGGGCATCCATCACCTTGAGCACTTATAATTTCTATGTGTTGGGAACATTTCAATTCCTCCCTTCTAGTTATTTTGAAATGTATGATACGTTGCTGTTCACTCATCACCCTACTCTGTTATCAAACATTAGAACTTATTCCATCTAACTGTATGTTTATACCCATTAATCAACCTCTCTCTTCCCCTCGGCCTCCACCCCCACACCCTTCTTGGCCTCTGGTAACTATCATTCTACTCTCTATGTCCATGATACCCAGGTTTTTAGCTCCCATATATGAATGAGAATATGCAGTATTTGTCTCTTTGTGCCTGGCTTATTTCACTTAACATAATGGCCTCCACATCCATCTATGTTGCTGCGAATGACAGGATTTCATTCTTTTTTATGGCCCAATAGTATTCCACTGTGTATATATGCCACATTTTCTTTATCCATTCATCTGTTGAACACTTAGGTTGGTTCCAAATTTTTGCTATTGTGAATAATGCTGCAATAAACATGGGGTACAGGTATCCCTTTGATCAAAAGTATTTTAAGATTAACCTAGCTATGGTATTTAGAATAGAATGCCTTCTAGGAGTCAAAAAGTTAGAAGGCTATAGTTCAGATGTGCAGGGTGAGGGCATGGACTTTGTAGAGGTGGCAGGAACAGACTGGAAGTGGGTGCATCTCTACCATGGTGCTAAGGAAGAACTAACAGCAAGTAATGGGTACTCATTCCTAATTGGGGAGATCATGCTGGCTGCAATTAGATTAATGGATCAGCAAGAAGAAAAAGCAAAAAAGATTGAAAAGTAACAGTTTCAGCTAGGAAAAGAACTAGGATAGTGAGGCTTTATAAGCCAAATTAAGAGTTTCAAAAAGAGTATTTTCAAGTGTTAATGCCACAGAGAGGTTGGGTAAGATGGGCACTGAAAAAAATTAGTTCTGGTAATTAAGATATCCCTGGATATCTCTTACATAGTGGTTTTGGCAAGGTAGGTAAAGACAGACTGTTGAGAGAGTGAATGAGGTTGCAGGATACAAAATCAATATTAAAAAATAAATTTTATTTTCCACACACAAAAAACAAAGTCAGAAAATATAATTTTTAAAGATTCTATTTATGTTGGTTACATGGGTTTGTTCAGTTAGTGAAAATGCAGCAAGCCATACACTCATGGTAGGTCTACTCTTCTATTTGTACATTATACTTCAATAAGAAGTTTTAAAAATATCACTTGCAATACTGTCAAAATACAAGTTACCTAAGAATAGAACAAAAGATGTATAAGACTTCTACAGGGAAAAACACTCAGATTTAATTTTGATTTAATAGAATACTCAGAAACAGACTAAGGGATATTTGGGCACTTAATATATGAAAGAAATGGCACTGCTTACCAGTAGGGAAAGAATGGACTTTTTAATAAGCAGTGCTAGGACAAATGTGTATTTATATGGAAAAACAAAACTGGACCCTGCATCATACCATGTATAAAACAACAGTTTTGGNAAAAAGTGATCAACTCCATTAGTAATTGAGGAAATGAAAATTAAAACCATAATAAAGTATCACTCCACATCTACTATATTGGCAAAAATTAAAAATTCTCACAAAACAGTGGATATAGAGCAATTAGGATTCTCATACATTGAAACAAACTTTGAAAGACAGTTTGGTATATATGTACCCTATAACCCAGTGATACTACTTCTAGGTACATATCCTAGAAAATTCTTATACATATGCATTGGGATACACAAACAAGAAGGTTCATATGGGCATTATTGACAATAGCCAAAAACTGGAAAGAAATGGAATATCCTTCAAAAGTAGAAAGAATAGTGGTTCAGTCAAATGATAGATTACTATACAAAAATGAAAAGAAATGAACTACAGCTGTATGTAATGTAGTAGATGAGTCTCTCAAATATTTTAAATGGAAGAATGAAAGCACAACAGATTATATACAGTATAATTCCACTTACATAAAGCTTAAAAATAGACAAAACTATATTATGCTATTTACAGATATATACACAGGTGGCATTGCTATCAAGAAAGCAAGGGGAGGCCGGGCATGGTGGCTCATGCCTGCAATGCCAGCACTTTGGGAGGCCGAGGCAGGCAGATCATCTGAGGTTAGGAGCTCAAGACCAGCCTGGTCAACATGGTGAAACCCCATCTCTACTAAAAATACAAAAATTAGCCGGGCATGGTGGCACACACCTGTAAAACCAGCTACTTGGGAGGCTGAGGCAGGAGAATCACTTGAACCCAGGAGGCAGAGGTTGCAGTGAGCCAACATCACGCCACTGAACTACAGTCTGGGCAATGGAGTGAGACTCCATCTCAAAAAAAGAAAAGAAAAGAAAAGAAAGCATGCAAGGGGGGCCAGGTGTGGTGGCTCACACCTGTAATTCCAATACTTTGGGAGGCTAAAGCAGGAGGATTGCTTAAGCCCAGGAATTCAAGACCAGCCTGGGCAACATATGGAGATCCCAACTCTAGAAAAAATTTAAAATTAGCTGGGAATGCTGGCATGTGCCTGTGGTCCCAGCTACTCAGGAGGCTAAGGAGGGAGGGTTGCTTGAGTGCAGGAGGTTGAGGCTGTAGTGAGCTGTGATTGTGCCACTGTACTCCAGCCTGGGCAACACAGCGAGACACTGTCTCAAAAAAAAAAAAAAAAAAAAAAGCAAGGGAATTGACATCACAAAAGTCAGAAGAATGGATACCCGGAGAGAGAAGGAAGGAGATCATGATCTTGGAGGGGTATGCTTGGGTGCTGGAAGTGTTTTGCTTTCAACCTGAGTGGTAGTTACATAGATGTTTACTTTATAATCATTTATTAAACTAGATACATGACATAACTTATGCACTGTTCTGTACGTATGCTATGCTTCACCAAAGAAGTGAAACTAAGAGTTAATCACATGTATTGGTAAGCAGTATAAGCTTTTAGAGAAGCCTGAGTCTAAAGGGAAGGAGATAGGACAGTAGTTACAGGAGGATTCAGGATTAAAGGAATTTAGGTACGTATATCCACCAAAATACCTGTACAAGAATATTCATAGCATTATTCATAACAACTCCAAACTGGAAATTACCCAAATGCCCATCCAACAGTAGAATGGATAAACTGTGGTACATTCATCAGCGGAATACTATATAGTAATGAAAAATAAACAAACTACAACTATATGCAATACTACGGATGAACCTCACAAGCATAATGTTGAGTTAGGGTTATCAGATTTGGTAAAACAAAAAAAATATAGAACATCCAGTTAAATCTGAATTTCAGATAGATGATGAATCATTTCTAATATAGGTATATTCCATACAAAATGATGTCATTTATCTGAAATTCAAATTTATCTAGGCATCCTGTATTTTCTCCGAAGATCTAACATTGAGTGAAAGAAGTCAGACATGAAGGAGTCCATACTACAAAACTAATCTAGGACTAAAAGTCTGGACAGTGGTTACTCTTTAGGGAAAAGAGTGACTAGAAGAGAGCACAAGTGGCATTTCTGGGATGCTTAGAATATTGTTTCTTCACCTGGGTGCTATTTACATGTATGTATTTCATATTGTAAGCATTCATTGAACTGTATAATGATGACTTGATATCATTATGTATATTACATAATATGTATGTAATATACATAGATATATGTATATGTAATATATATGTATATGCAATACATATATGCATATGTATATGTCATATATATTTATGTGTAATATGTATATTATACTTCAATTGAATAATCTACCTATTATCCATCTGTAATCTATTTATAATCTATCTGGCAGTGGCCTAAATATGTGTTATATTCAAAATCACAACGAAAAGTAGGGATAAACTTAACAGAAAATGTACAGCACTCACACTGACTGAAGGGAGAGAAATACTTTGAATAGGTAATTTAATCAGGAATATAAATGGCCTATAAATATAAAAGTATGTTCGACTTCACTAATAACTACAGAAATGAAAGTGAGATACCATTTTTCACTTACCAAATTGGTAATAATACTTAGTAGAGAATTTAGGAAAGTGAATAATCTCATCATTCCTTCATGGGAGTTTGGTAGCATCTGTTTTTAAAAGGTACATGAATTTTGGGAAGACAGTAAGTTGAAAATATTCCAAATCGCCTCTATTCCCAAACCTGATTCATTGACTGTTCTTGAGCCAAGTAGGTGCTGGGGCCAGCCAAAAAAGTAGGTTGCAGGATGGGTCTGAGGCCTGAGAGTAAGGGGTGATGTAGAATTTTTCATCTCTGGAACAGACAAAAGCCCTGGGCTAAGAGTTTGGTGTAGCAGAGCCAAAGTGCAAGGATGGAAACATGGTCCATGGTAAAGGCTTGGCCCATACCACTCTGAACTCCTAGGGGGAAAGTCAATACTGCTTATGTGAGTGTGCCAGGTTCCCCATGTGAAAATGCTAAGAAAACAATGAGATGGGTTGGGTCTTCTCTACCTTGAGACTAAGAAAGCACAAGGAAACAAGAGTACATAGAGGCCTCCTCCTGATGCCTTCTCATGGGTTTGACAAGCTGACTGGCAATATGCCTGCTAGCTCATGGGCAGAAACCACTGTGCTTTTCCCACTCACTGGGCTGCTATGACTTCAGATGCTCCAGCATTAGACTTTAGACCCAGAAAGCAGACCAAGGAAAATAACGATACACCTAAAGGGACCCAGAAGCCAAAAAGAACATGCAGAACACTTAGAACAGGACTTTAATGAATAGAGCTGCTGAATGAAACAGACAATTTGCACTTAAAAAAGACTTCAGAACTAAAAGAATTAAATACCATTTACCAACAACAATAGCAATTATCATTCCAAATAATAAAACATTAAAACCATTCTGATTTAAATCAGAAACTAGATTCCCCTGAGGAAAGCAACTTTACTGGTCCAGGGTATATCCGCTGACATTTTTCTCATTGCTAATAAACATAAGAGAATTAAATAAAGGAATAAATATTGGCAGAGATAATTTTCTTCTTACTGACACAATTTGATACCAAGAAAACTCAAGGCTCTAGTTAACAAAACCTATTAGAACAGAGCTATATTATCAAGATGAATTGATCTCACGAATGTAATGTTGAGGGAAAAAAATCAGTTTCAGAAGACACATATACCATGAAATCCCTCACGTTAAGTTTAGAAACATGCAAAATGTCACTACATATCATTAAAGGATATAAGAATAAAGAAATTAATGGAAAGGATAAACACCACATTTAGAATGGTGACTACATTCACCCCTTAGTTTGATACAGCCTGTCCTAATTCCTTACCACTTGACTGACACTGCTCTGACAAAGATCACCCAAAACCTCAATGGACAAATCTATTTACCTCTTCTCACTAATCACGCTGAAGCATTTGACATAGGTGACAGTACTTTTTGTTTATAAAAACTCCTACCTTGGTTATCTAGATACTATGATCCTCCAGTGTCTCTTCAGCTTCTCTCATTGACTCATTTACACTTGGTCCTTAAATATGAGTGCTCCTCGCTCATATTTAGTATTTATTAGTATTATTTAATATTTACTAGTGGCTCTTTCATTGTCTAGTCTTTCTCTGCACAACTTTCCTACCCATGGATTCCAAATATTTATCTCTAGCCCAGATGGTGCTTCTAAGCTCTTGTCCTGACTTTCCTATTTCTTCCTGGATTTTTCTAATATGTACTCCAAAACTGACATGTCCAAAATCTTTCCATCTGCTGTCTGCTTCCTATATACCTATCTCTTGTTTTCTCACTAGCTTCCCTTCAACTCTTGGCATCTGCCACTTGATGTAGGACTCAACTGTGATTCTGTCATAAACTTCTTTGCCTCACGAGTGAAATCTGACACTTGGGTATATCTTCTTTCCCCCAATCCGCAGTAATGCAACATGTAACAATATTCTGCCGGGTCATATCCACCCTCTGAAAATATTCCAGAGGGGTTAGCAACTTTCTTAGTTCTTGATAAGTAGAAAATGATTTCCTCTAACAGTGGAGGACTTGCCTTTGACAATGGCATTTTGGTAGCCAAAGAAAAGTTAATTCCACTGGTAAAAGCCATATCCCTAAAAGCTTCTTCCACCCGTGAAATCTACTTCAAATATTGACAAGCACCTTAGCAAGCTCATAGGGATCTTAGTTCAGCTGAGATTGTATATAAACATCAGTAGAGCCCCTATATTCCTCATTAGCCACACTCAGAGCAAGTAAAAACATAGATGATGGCATTGGTAATTATGAAGAGACTACTATTTACTAAGAATTGCATTAAATGTTTTACAAATATGAGTTCACTTAATTCCCACAACTCTATTGGAGAATATATTCAAATCCTATTTTACAAATGAGGAAATTGAAGCTCTGAAGCTAAGATGGGCAACCCAGAATATGTACGTAAAACCCTCTAACACAATTGAGTAAAATTCCTTTAGAGCCCCTAAAAGTCTTTGAAGAGGCTGCCAAGTGGGAAAGCCACCAAATTCCTGTGAATCCATCACTGGTGGATCACAAACCGTAAAATCCTCGAGAGACTGAAAGCAGATCAATCAGACTAACATAAGAAAAAATATGCAGGAGAGAACTGATGTAAAAAGTTGGCAGCAACTGTAGGAGTACTACAGACTTGAAGGTAGTAGATTCAGAAAACAGGAGGAAGCCCTGGGACAATGGTCAAGGTATCTGGTTGTGGTACTGGAGCAGGAGTAGGACCACAGACTAGTAGTCAGTGATATGACAGAAATAAGTCCAAACACACACACAAATATAGAGGGTAAAACTACCTGTTAAAAGAGAACATCATCCCTAAGCAGTTTAATAAAAGAAAAAAAAAATTTAAAAAGAGAGAGCATCAGATTGGGTATAAATGAATGGATAAATTAATTAATGAAGTCAAGCTACATAGTTTCTGTAAGATAGGGATGGAAAACATACCAGGTAAGGGCTAACAAAGAGAAAGTAGGTGAAGAAATACTTATTAGACAAAACAGATATAATCCTCTAAGAAGACATATGTCATGACATTTTATGCAGCTGGCAACATAGCTTCAAAGTATAAAATATATAAACAAAGAAATACAAGGAGAAATGGACAAATTCTTGGTCATACTGTGAGAAAATAACATATTAAGTACATAACAAGAAAGAACATGAGGATCTGAATACTACAAGTAACAAGCTCATCTAATAGGTATATATAAAACTATATACCCAAGAGAAAATATACTCTTTTAAACTATAAGCAGAATATTAATAAAGACCAAATAAGTATAGGCCAAATTTCAAAAAACACAAATCTCATACATTTGTTGAACATACTGCAATATATTAGAAATTGATAACAAAAGGAAAG
>NW_016804161.1:86509-88947 GCF_001698545.2 Rhinopithecus bieti
CTCCTGGGCTCAATCGATCCTCCACCTCAGTCCCCCGAGTAGCCAGGACTACAGGCATGTGCCACCTTGCCTGGCTAATTTTTTATTTTTTGCAGAGACAGGGATCTTACTATATTGCTCAGGCTGGTCTCCAATTCCTGGGCTCAAGCGATCCTCCTGCCTAGGCCTCCCAAAGTGCTGAGATTATAGGTGTCAGCCTCCGTGCCTGGCCAAAATGAACAATTTTCTAAGAAAATATAAATGACCAGAATTGGCTCAAGATATAGAAAATGAAATCTCGAAGAAACCTTCAGAGATAATTTCCGTGTTATATCAACTGTACCAGAGCATACAAAAAAACGTAAAAAACTGGAACTCTCATACATTGCTGGGGTGTAAAATGATACAAACCATGTTAGAGAACTGTTAGGCACTTTCTCATAAAGTTAAACGTAACGCTTGCCCTCTTCTATTCCTAGGTATTTATCCAAGTGAAATGGAAACATATGTTCACAAAAAGACCTGTATACAAATGTTCAGGGTAGTTTTATTCATAGTAGCTAAAAATTTGAGATAACCTAAATTCCCAACAATAGGAGAATAGAAAAACAAATAGTGGTATAATCATAGAATTGAATACTACTCAGCAATACAAAGGAAAATCACTAATCAAAGCAAGAACATGAGCAAATCTCAAAAAACACTATGTTGAGCAAAAGAATCTAGGCGCGCGCACACACACGCACACACACACACACACACACACACAACCATTTTGAGATCCCATTGTAATGAAGTCTAAGAACATGCAAAATTAATCTATGGTGACAGAAGTCAGAAAGTCGTTGCTGGAAGTGGAATGGGGGAAGAATGGATTGACTGGAAAGGGGCACAAGGGAAGTTTCTGGGAAGATGGAATTGTTTTATATGATATTTTTGGTGGTAGACATATGAATGTATATAACTACCAAAACTCAACAAACTAAGCATTTAAGGTATGTGCATTTTACTGTATATAAATTTTTTGTTTGTTTTTGAGACAGAGTCTCACTCTGTCACCCAGCCTAGAGTACAGTGGTGTGATCTTGGCTCATTGCAACCTCCGCCTTGTAGGTTCAAGCAAATCTTGTGCCTCAGCCACCAGAGTAGCTGGGACTACAGGCATGCGCCACCACGCTCCGCTAATTTTTGGATTTTTAGTAGACACAGGGTTTTGCCATGTTGGCCAGGCTGGTCTCAAACTCCTGGCCTCAAGTGATCTGCCCTTCTCGACCTCTCCAAGTATTGGGATTACAGGCATGAGTCACTGTGCCAGGCCAATTGTATATAAATTTTACTTCAAGAAATAATATATTGAAAAAGATAATTACATGAGGTGATTGATATGCTAATTAGTTTGACTGCGGTAATCATTTCACAAATTATGCATATATCAAAGTATCACATTGTCTACTTTAAACATTTACAATTTCTGTTTGTCAATTATACCTCAATAAGGCTGAAAAAGAAAAAAAAGCTATTGCTCCCTAAGTAGCCAATTTTATACATTAAAAAACAGAAAAAATATGTAAGAAGAAATACACACACAAGGCACGAATGAAAAAGATCAATAAAGTTAAAAAATGAGATGAGGAAAATATATGCAATATATGTAACTAAGGCTTAATATCCAGAATATATAAACAATTCCTACAAATCAACAAGAAAAATACAACATGAAAGAAGAAAAAACAAGCAAAGGGTATGAACATGCAATTCATGGAAATGGAAAGAGAAATAGCCAATAACGTGCAATATTCAAGACAGGCAAAACTAAAAAGGTCAATAATATCCAATATTGTCGGTAGTATAGAAAAACATCATCATATTTTGTAGGTAGAGTGGATAAAGAAGCAGACATTTTGGTGTGCAATATTTAATAGTATTTACTCAAACGTGTATACCCTTCAAACTAGCAATTCCTCTTTCAGGTACATAACAGAGAACTCTCACATGTTTATCATGTACAAGGCTATACAGTGAGGCATCAATTTCCAATAGCCAGAAATTGGAAAACTGAAATGTCAACCAAAATAGGAATAAACAAGGTAGACTCTATACTGTGGAATCCTATGTAACAGTTTTTTAAATGAAGTAGACTTATATACATGGGATTCTAAAAAGATCTCAGGTCGGGTGTGGTGGCTCACACCTGTAATCCTAGCACTTTGGGAGGCTGAGGCAGGCAGATTGCTTGAGCTCAGGAGTTCGAGACCAGCCTGGGCAACACAGTGAAAGCCCATCTCTACTGAAATAAAAAAAAATTAGCCAGACATGGCAGTGTGTGCCTGTAGTCCCACCTAATCGGGAGGCTGAGGCACGAGAATTGCTTGAACCCAGGAGGTGGAGGTTGCAGTGAGCCGAGATCATGCCACTGCACTCCAGCCTGGGTGGCAGAGCGAGACTCCACCTCTTAAAAA
>NW_016804161.1:89922-96612 GCF_001698545.2 Rhinopithecus bieti
AAAAAAAAAAAAAAAAAAAAAATTAGAAATTAACCAAGAGTGGTGGTACATGCCTATAGTCCCAGTTACTTGGGAGGCTGAGGTAGGAAGATTGCTTGAGCCTGGGAGGTTGAAGCTACAGCCATTGCTTTCCAACCTGGGAAACAGAGTGAGATCCTGTCTCTAAAAAAAAGAAAAAGAGGCCAGGCACCGTGGCTCATGCCTATAATCCCAGCACTTTGGAAGGCCAAGGCTGGTGGATCACTTGAGGTTAGGAGTTTGAGACCAGCCTGGCCAACATGATGAAGTCCCGACTCTACTAAAAATACAAAAATCAGCCAGGCACGGTGGCATGTGCCTGTAGTCCCAGCTACTTACTTGGGAGGCTAAGGCAGGAGAATAGCTTGATCCTGGGAAGCAGAGGTTGCAGTGAGCCGAAATCACGCCACTGCACTCCACCCTGGGAGACAGAGTGAGACTGTCTCAAAAATAAAATAAAATAAAATAAAGATAAAATTAAAATTTGAAAAAATTTGAAAAGAAAAGAAAGACATCTGATGTTCATATATTTGAAAGACTTAATATTGTTAAGATGGCAATATTTCCCAAGTGGATCTATAGATTCAACGAAATCTCTATAAAAATCCCAGCTGGCTTCTTTGCAGAAATTGACACGTTGAACCTAATATTCATATGGAAATGAAAGGGATCCAGAATAGCCAATACAATCTTGAACAAGAACAAAGTTGGAGGACTCACACTTCCCAATTTCAAAACTTACCACAAAGCTACAGTAATGAAGACATAAGGCGTAAGGCATACAGATCAAAGGAATAGAGACCAGTTGCTTCTTGACAAGTATGCCAAGACAATTCAGTGGGGGAAAGGAGAGTCTTTTCAACAAACGATGCTGGGATAGCTGTATATACAGATGCAAAAGATTGAAACTGGACCACTCTTCACATCATATGCAAAAATTAACTCAAAATGGGTCAAAGCCTAAATGTGATATGAAAGGACATTCTTCCAAAAGATATATAAATTGCCCATGACCACATGAAACAATGTTCAACATCATTAGCCATTGGTAAAATATAAGTAAAAACCACAATGAGATACCACTTTGTACCCACTAGGATAGCTATAATTAAAAAGGCATAATAACAAGCAAATCTGATGGCCCAGGAGTTTGAAAAATAAATAAGTAACAAGTGAAAATGTGGAGATACTGGAACCCTTATATATTGCTGGTGAGAACATAAAATGATGTTGTTGTTTTGAAAAACAGTGTGATGGCAGTTCTTCAAAAAGTTAAACATGGAGTGACCATATGACCCAGTAATTCCACTCATAGGTATACACTCAAGAGAAATGAAAACAGGTCTACAGAAAAACTTATACACAAATGTTCGTTGCAGCATTATTCATAATAACCCAAAATGAAAACAACCCAAATGTCTGTCAAGGGATGAATGGATAAATAAAAACATGGTATTTCCACACAATGGAAGATTGTTTGGCAATAAAATAGAATTAAGTACTGATACATGCTACAATATGGATGAACTGTGACATTATGCTATGTGAAAGAAGCCAGTCACAAAAGACCATATATTGTATAATTCCATTTATATGAAATGCCCAGAATAGACAAATCAGCAGAGACAGAGGATTGGTTATCGCCTAGGATGAGAGGTGAGGAACATATACTGGGGGGAAATAAGGAGTGAATGCTAATGGGTATGGATTTCTTTTTGAGGTGATGAAAATATTCTACAATTTATTGTGGTGATGGTTATACAACTCCTTGTGAATATACTAAAAATCAGTGAATTGTATACTTTAAAAGGGTGAGTGTTATGGTATGTTAGTTATATAATTATATCTTCTATTTTTTTTAAAAAAAATTAGACAGTTACCATATGACCTAGCAATTCCATTCCTAGGTATATACCCAAGAGAAATGAAAACATTTGTCCACATGAAAATTTACACACACAAGTTCATAACAGAGAAAACTGGATATGACTGATGAATGAACAACCATAATGTGGCATATCCATACAATGGAATATTGTTCAGTAATAAAAAGAAATGAGGCCGGGTATGGTGGCTCACGCCTGTAATCCCAGCACTTTGGGAGGCCGAGGCGGGTGGATTACTTGAGGTCCAGAGTTCAAGACCAGCCTGGCCAATATGGTGAATGAAACCCCATCTCTGCTAAAAAACACAAAAATTAGCCAGGCATAGTGGCACATGCTTGTAACCCCAGCTATGGGAGGCTGAGGCAGTAGAATTGCTTGAACCTGGAAGGTGGAGGTTGCAGTGAGCCAAGATCGTGCCACTGCACTCCAGCCTGGGCAATAGAGTGAGACTCTCTCTCTCTCTCCAAAAAAAAAAAAAAAAAAAAAGGTATGAAGTACTGATATATGATGCAACATGGATGAACCTTAAAAATCTTAGGTTAAGCCAGTCACAAAAGACAATATATTGTATGATTACATTTATATGAAATGTAGGTTAAGTGGTTGCCTAGGGCCAGGGAAGGGGGTGGGAATGGGGAGTGATTGCTAATGAATATGGGGCTTCTCCTTGGGAAGATAAAATGTTCTAAAATTAGATTATGATGATGATTGTACAACTGTGAATATACTAAAATCCACTGATACGTATAGTTTAAATGGGTAATGTTATAGTATGTAAATTATATCTCAATAAAGCTGTTAAAACAACTTGGAACTGAACACCTAAAAGAAGATAAAGAAAGCATAACAGCCTTTAAAAATAGTCTTAGCAAAGCTAAATCTCAAGTGCAAACATAGAACAAAAGGGTACTTTTGAATGACACTCAGAACAAAAGCTGAATAAGGAAGAAACAGGTCTGCACTCAGTGGCAGCAGTATAATAATGATAAATGACAGAAGTAAAATTCCTCGATTACTATTTTTCCTTCTGCCTTCTCAGTTCCCAAGAGAGAAATGAAGCCCAATATGAGTAAAGAGGTAGTAAGCGTAAACCCAACTGCTTTAATAAGAGTTCAAATATCTTGGACCAGATGAATTATAGCTAAGGGAACAGAGAGTAATTTCAAACGAGACTGCTGAAGCTATGTCAACGATCTTTGACGAATCACAAAGAAAGATGTTCCAGAAGACTGGGCAGATGCAATTTCAATTTTCAAAACAGGGATAAAAGTTAATTCCATAAATTACCAACAGTGGGTTTGATATAAGTCTAGAGTGGATTATTACAGAGACAGCATGCAAGAGCCTAGAAACAGAAGAATAAGCACTAGAAGCCAACCTTGAATTCACCAAGAAAAAGCACTTTAGGCTAAAAACCCTTATTTCTTTTTTTGTATTGTTACTAAGCTGGTAGCTATGAGAAATACAGTAGATATGGTATATCTGGATTTAGCAAGGCATCTGATGAACTATTTTATGATATCCTTAAGAACAAAATTGAGATATATGAGCTGGATGTTAATTTTTATTAGAGAGATTAATAATCACTTGAAGATCATTCCCAAGGCATGCACATTACCAGGTCACTATCATATTAGAAGAAGGTTTCTAATAACATACATCACAGCATTCTTCTAGCCTTAGGAATTTCATCACTTTTCAAATTCAACAATTTGAATAAAGGCATGGAAATTGTGCTGAGGTTTATATGTGACAACATCTGGAAGAGATGGTGAATACTTAAAACGACAGAATCAGGATACTGATTTTAATTATAAATAGTTGGGGTAAAACAAAACAAAATAAAACTAGAACTAAAACTTGCCTGGACCAGATGAAATCAAACCAAGGGCCAGATCCAAATTTCATACCTGAATTAGAGAATGAGTGCAAGGGAAAGAAACAATTTTTCACTATTTCTAAAGTCAGCCTCAAATCTAAATCGTAGTTACTGTTAGAACGTGATCTCAAATCCCAGTCGAAACACCAACAATACCAACAAGAGTACTAGAACTGTTTATCTACAACTGTGACCTTAATTACTCTCTTACCCTCTTTTAGACGATCCCCTTCAGCCTTGGTTTTCTTCTGTCTTTCTGATCCAGCAAGGTCTACAAGATGCAGCTTGGAGCGAAAGCTGCTATTCCTGTGATAATGAAAGGAAGACACAGTGAGAATGGTACACAAGCTTGAGACTAGCTGAGTATCAAAGCTGACCTGTCAGCTCTCATTTTCTTTCAAGTCAGTCAAAGTGGCTCCATTAGTCACTCGTGCTCACAATACTGATGTCTGACGATTTGTCAAATCAATTGAAGAAGCAGCCTAATGTTTAACCTTAATAGAACTAATACTAAAAATCTTGACTCTTTAAATTGTAACTTACTTGTCATTTTTCTTTCTTTGCTCTATGGAGATTGTAAAGATGGCATGAGATCGGGACGACTGGGAGTTCATAGCCGTGGAGGCCACAGTCCTAGAGTTGTTGCCCTGCTCCAAACAGGAAACAGTATCCAAGGCAACTAAAACAGTCTTCTCAGTGAGTCCCACAATCTAATTGCAAGAAAGAGAAAATTCCCTTATGATTTATACTTCAAATGCTGGGTCAGAAATATACGGATTTGTGGTTTAAAAAATGCCTTGATGCTCTAGTAGAACCTCAAATAGAATAGTTATAGTGATAAGAACTGCTTTAACTAGCAACTCTGTGAAGATAGCTGGAAACCAAGGTCTCCAATCTTCCTTAGGAACTTCACCAGTCAATACTGGAGCTAGAAAAGATCTCAAGATTTTAGGGTAGTAATGGCTATGTGCCTTCCAAGGAACCCCAAGTGAAGTTAATTTTGGTCCCAAGGAGAGCAAGTACAGCACAAACAGTGATGGCATTTCTCTTTGTTACTTTCACCTCTATCTGACCCCATGCTCCTCTCTGTACCTCTGATTCATTTTAAACCTCATTTTCACTAGAGGAAATAGCATGGTACAGTTTCCACTGGATTAGGAAGCCAGGAAAACAAGGCCCCAGGCTTAGTACTGTATTTACCTGGGAGAACTTATACAAGTTGAATCTCTTGGAGCCTCTGAGGTGATTGGACTAGAGGCTTATGAACTCTTTTCTAGCTCCAGTATGCTATAATTTTAGTACTTCATAGCTCCCAAACTTACTTCTGTGGCCCTAATTTCTAGTCTTTTATTTCTAATGATCTACTACTTATACTCTGAAATCAGTCAATTATAAACGAAATTCATCTTCTTCCCACAAACACTAATTCTCTCTACTATAATACTCCATTTCTATTAATCTTGTCTCATATTCTCAAAAACTCACATCGCCTTCAACTCCTCCCACTTCTCCATATCCCGTCTATCACCAACTACTAGTCATTCTCCTTTTGAATCCATCACTTCCTTTTCCTTTACACATCTACTCGCCTAGTTCAGGCCCATATTACTTCACACCTAAAAAATAAGCAACAGTTTCCCCAACTGGTCTTCCTCATCCTAGTCTTTCTCCTTTTCAATCCATTTCTGTTTGGTTTATCCTAAAATGTCACCAACCTACTAAGCCCTGTGTCAGATAATGAAGATACAAAGAGATTTCCAAGTACTCCCCTGACCTCCAGGTTAGGGTGAATTCCTTATAAGAATGAATTCACATATCACTTGTAACAGAGTTGGAGAGATACACACATAAGATAAAAACTTGGTAAAAGTAGCCACAGTAATCCCTCACTCAGAAGTTTTACATAGTTTATATATGGTTCACAGAGATAGAAACTAAGCTCTTTAGCCCGGCTTCATAATCTGGTCCTAACATATCCCCTGTTACTTCTCAGCCCAAATCCTCTAATCCAGACAGACTTGTGTAGTCTTATTACCCTCAGGTGTATATTTTCTGCTTTCCTGCTAAAGCTATTCTTCACCATAAGAATATCCTTGTTTATTTTCTCTATTATTTAAAGCCTATCCATCTCATCTGAAGAGTGTTTACAAACTCGTCCTTACCAATTTGTGTCAGGAATTTATACTTCCCTGTATTGCAAATCTCACCTCAAACAACTCTTAGGACTTAATTCCTGCCTTAACATGGGGCACATAAAAGATCTTGAAACAGGGTCAAGTGCTGGCTCAGCACAATAGCATGTATTTTGTCCAGATTTCTTATCCTCACTATCCAAATCATCTTTGTATATTCCAAGCTCATCAGGGCTGATCCTTTAAACCTTGCATTAGTAGCTGGCTAACAACTTAATGCCCCAGAAAAAAAAAATCAGCAGCACAGGCACCTGCCCCTCACTGGTACCCCAAATCTTCAACTTTCTTTTTTTTTTCCTTTGTGCAAGGGAAGAAGGGAAGGAGGAGTAAGATATTATTCCAAGTTTTCTCACAGTACTACCTAGTCTCATCTACTTCCAGCCTCTGATTTTCCCACTCCTGAATACTCAAGCTCTGCCTGTTTTCAACACTGACTTCTGGATTTGGCTCACTCCCACATAGTAAACTCTCATTTTGCCTCACATTTTCTGTTCAGTTCTAGCTCCTCATCTTGCATCTATACCATCTAACAGAAGATTCTCAAATAAGCTATCTCTTCTTCCTATGATACTTACATGTTTTAAAAATTATATATTGTTAGGCCGGGCGCAGTGGCTCAAGCCTATAATCCCAGCACTTTGGGAGGCCGAGACGGGCGGATCACGAGGTCAGGAGATCGAGACCATCCTGGCTAACACGGTGAAACCCCATCTCT
>NW_016804161.1:100198-120501 GCF_001698545.2 Rhinopithecus bieti
AAATTTTTTTTTTTTTTTTGAGATGGAGTCTCGCTCTGTCGCCCAGGCTGGAGTGCAGTGGCGCGATCTCAGCTCACTGCAACCTCCACCTCCCAGTTCAAGCAATTCTCCTGCCTCGGCCTCCCAAGTAGCTGGGATTATAGGCGCACACCATCATGCCCAGCTAATTTTTTGTATTTTTAGTAGAGATGGGGTTTCACCGTGTTAGCCAGGATGGTGTTGATCTCCTGACCTTGTGATCCGCCCAGCTCGGCCTCCCAAAGTGCTGGGATTACAGGTGTGAGCCACCGCACCAAGCCAAAAGATGGTAAATATTTTGTGTTTTCTTTTCCCCCATTTGTATTTTTTAAATTATTAAATAGAAGGCACTATTGAACAGAGGCTTTTTCGTTATCACTTATGTTATCAGTACTGTCTGCAGAAAGACCCATAAAGTATGTTTCTGTTTGAGTTTATTGGCCAGGCGTGGTGGCTCACGTCTTTAATCCCAGCACTTTGGGTGGCCAAGGCAGGCAGATCACTTGAGGTCAGAGTTTGAAACCAGCCTGGCCAACATGGCGAAACCCTGTCTGTACTAAAAACACAAAAATTAGCTGGGTGTAATGGTGGTGCCTGTGGTCCCAGCTACTGGGGAGGCTGAGGCAGGAGAATTGCTTGAACCCAGGAGGCGGAGGTTACAGTGAACCCAGATCATGCCACTGCACTTCAGCCTGGGCCACCGAGGGAGACTCAGCTTCAATAAAAAGTGTATTTCTGTTTGGGCTTAGTTCTGGTAAAAATGTTTATTTTGTAGATTAGTTTTTATATTTTCTCTTGTCAGATAATCCAAATTACTAGTTACTCAGCACTCCCTCTCCCCATTTTTTTGAGACAAGGTCTCACTCTGTCACCCAGCCTGGCGCGCAGTGTGTGCAATCACAGCTCCGCCTCCCAGGCCCAAGTGATCCTCCCACCTGAGCCTCCAGGGTAGCTAGGACTACATGCACGCGCCACTATGCCCAGCTAATATTTTTTGTATTTTTTGGTAGAGACGAGTTTCGCCATGTTGGCCAGGCTGGTCTCGAACTCCTGACCTCAAGTGATCTGCCCACCTCAGCCTCCCATAGTGCTGAGATTACAGGTTTGAGCGACCACGCCCGGTGGGCATTTTCGTTTTATCCCATAAATTCAAAGTTTGGATTGAAGCTAGAGGAAGATAAACAATTGTAGCAAGATTTTATAAAGAAACAATTAGACAATAGATAGGTTATTCTCACTTTAACTTCAAATGTTACAGTCGTGTGCCATATAATAGCATTTCAATCATGTGGAATGTACTTACGATGGTGAAAAATTCCTGTTGCTTATTGACTTAGCCATTATAACACTGCAGTGCAACATGTTACATGTTTGTGTTGATGCTGGGGTAAAGAAACCTACTTCACTGCAGGTCATATAAAAGTATAGCACATCTAACTATGTACAGTATGTAATGCTTTATAATAATAAATGATTGTTACTAGTTTATGTGTTTAGTATATTATACCATACTTTTTATCATTTTTAAGAGTATACTCCTTCTACTTATGATAAAGTTAACTGTAAAACAGCCTCAGGCAGGTCCTTCAGGAAGTATTCCAGAAGAAGATATTGTTGTCATAGGAAATGACAGCTCTATGGATGTTAGTGTCCCTGAAGACTTTCCAGTAGGACAAGACGTGGAGGTGGAAGACAGTGATATTGAAGATCCTGGCCCTGGGTGGGCCTAGGCTAATGTGTATGTTTGGGTCTTAAACAAAAAGTTTAAAAAGTAAAAAAATATATTTTTTTAAAAAAAGAAAAAAGCATACAGAATAAAGATGCAAAGGGTGAAAATGTTTATTCAGCTGTGCAATGTATTCGTGTTTAAAGCTAAGCATTATTACAAATAAGTCAAAAAGATTTAAAAAATTAAAGTTTATAAAGTAAAAAAGTTATAAGCAGCTAAGGTTAATGTATTATTGAAGAGAGAAAAAATGTTTAATAAATTTAGTGTAACCTAAGTATCCAGTGTTTATAAAGCCCACAGTAGTATACAATAACGTCTTAGGCCCTTACATTCACTCACCACTCATCACTGACACACTCAGAGCAACTTCCAGTCCTGCAAGCTCCATTCACGGTAAGTGTCCTATACAGTTGTACCAGCTTTTACCTTTCATATTGTATTTTTACTTCACCTTTTCTACGTTTAGATCACAAATATTTTCCACGGTGTTACAACTGCCTACAGTATTCAGTACAGTAACATGCTTTGCAGGTTTGTAGCCTAGGAACAGTAGGCTCAGGTGTATAGGAGGCTATACTATCTAGGTTTGTATACATGCACTCTACGATGTTCATACAATGACAAAACCGCCTAATAATGCACTTCTCAGAAGGTATCCCTGTCATTAACTGATGCATGATTATAATTTGCTACTTAATTGTACGGTAGTAGCTTCTAAAACTATAAGCATGGCACCTAAAAGGAACTACAAATCCAAATGTACTTCAAGGTGAAAAAAATAATGACCTTAGGAAAGTCTGTCCCTTATTAGTGTGGCAGACATGTTGTCAAGGAACACAAAGCAAGCTTTCTCTGTTAAATGATCATCATATTTATGTCAAAGCTGTTATCTGCTATTTAGCAAGATAATTTTGCAGTCTGAAGGAAAAAACCCTTTAAACTTTGAAACAATGTTTTAATCTAAATGAAAACTTTGAAGTTTTGAAAGAACTTGTTGGTCTAAATGAAAGATCATAAGAAGATGCTAAATTGAGATTTTCACTGTAATAGATCGCTGGTAGTAGCTGGCATGACTATGGGGCAAGAGAATAACACTTCATAATTTTCTGCAATACCACAGATATATGTAGATAGCAATAACTTGGGAAACGAGGTTTTAGTAGTTTTTACAAAATATTCAGGGCTCTGTGGTACCAGGAGTTCAGAGTACAAGAGGGTGCTGTTGAGCTGACTATAAAAAATATTGGCTTTGTTTTTGCAACCGAGGGCAATGTTAAGCAAACACATGTATATTGGAATCACTTTCTACTTTATGTTGCCTTTAAAGAACATAATTTAATTCTATCAGTTTCCCAAGTTAAGAATATAAAAGTAGAACTGTGGTGCTCTTACTAAGCTGTGGAGGGATAGCCTGAGGAATCTGACCAGATAGTGAAGGGTCTGAAAACCATATTGTTTTAGGAATGGCTAAAGGAAAGGCGGGGATAATTAAAGAGAAGAGAATTAGATAGAAACATTTAACGGTCTTCCAAATACTGTACGTAAAAAGGAAAAAGATTAACTTTATAGTGGAGAAGCCCAGCAGATTAACACCTTAATCAAATGATCAAAATGAACATCAGTAGTAACAGAATAAATCAAAATCATGTGCTGCCCAATAGGCTTCAGTGAGAAGAAAACAGCACCACTTCTGTGATATTCCTGCTAAAAGATACACAACTTGAATCTAATCATAAGTAAACACCAGACAAAACAATATTGAAAAACGGTTTACAAAATAATTGGCCTGTAATCTTCAAAGTGTCAAAATCATAAAAGTCAAAAAAAGACTAAAGAATGTCAAAATCATAAAAGCCAAAAAAAAGATTAAAGAACTGTTTTAGAATGGAGACTAAACAGACAGCAAAACTAAATAAAACAATGTGATTTTGAACTAGATCTTTTTGCCATAAAATATTTACTGGGACAATTGGTGAAACTTCAATGGGGTTTCAGGAATAGACGGTAGTAATGTAGCAGTGCAAATTTTATTGTTTTGATGGTTGTATTGTGGTAAGTTAGAAGAAAGTCCTTTTTTATAGGAAATATACACTAAAGTATGGGGGGTATCAGGCCAACAACTCATCTCAAATGGTTCAGGGAAAAAATGTTTTTTTATGCTGTTCTTGCAACATTCTATACGTTTGAAATTATTGCATTAATATCTTAAAATTTTGAAACAAAAATTTCAATGTTCCTTGAGCCAATCATTAAACAAAAAAATGTGAAAAAATATGTGAATAGCTGTTGCCTGGAAGAAGGCTTCTAAAGGGATGAACTAACATCACCGGGTAGAACTTACCAGGAAGCAAATTTCATCTCAATATAAAGATCTTTATAACATAATTAGACTTGTCCAAAACCCAAATCTCAACTGGACTACCTGTGAGTCAGTGAGTTCCCTGTCAAAAAAATTTTAGACGCTGGCAGTTCACCTAACAGATATTGTTAGAATGCATTTTTCTTTGGATGAAAAACAAACTAGATGATACACAAATGTCTCTTTCAACTTTAAGGCACTAGCATGCCATGATTCTACTTCTTTTAAATGAACCTCTGTTTTGAATCTTGAATAACCACTGTATTAGAATAATAATTAGACATCTCTCAGGCACTGCTCCCTTCTTTAGAACCCTGCTATGGTCTTCAACAGCATTAAAGACTTAGCTTCCGCAATAAAGATTATTAACTGGTCATAGTATTCAGAGGCTTTAGGAACTCCCCTTCTCCAGCTAAAAGAATTATACTCATTATTCAAGACCTATCTCAAAGTTTTCCCACTCTGTGAAATTCACCCCAAATTCCCCAAGCTGAGTTAGAGTCATCCTTTTGTTTTTCATACCACTTTGTATGAGAGCAGAGCTACTTCTACAGGACTGACTCTGTTGTATATTTTTAACTTGAAAAATTTTTCTTCTAAAAGGTAAGTACAAAAAATTTAAAAATTTTTATATATTCAAAATTATTTATGTAATCATCTATCTTCATTCCTATTCCCTGGACTTTGAACTCCTTCAGGGCCTCGAAGCTATATTGTTTATCACCTGAATCCCTCAATAAGCTTTGCAGTGCCTGAGACTCAAGTAGGCTGGCACACTTATCACCTTCAGCAACCACCACAGAGTTTATAATCTAATGAAGTTCCAGGATAAACACAAACATATACAAGTCAAAGATGAACAGAACCACATAGAACAAATACAGAATAAAACTAGCTTCAAGGGTAGAGAGACTTTCACAAATGTTATTAGGCTAAGGGCTTTTTGAAGGCATGTATCATGATTCATCCGTTCCTGTATTTGCAGTGCCCAAGCACAGTGCTTGGCACATGGTATATGCTCAAGGAATATATATGCTATGATCGAGGAATCAAATCGCCTCACCTTTAAATACACCTTTTATGAGTGGCGCCACTGCTGTATTGAAGACTTCTTCCTGTTCAGTAGAGGGATCAAACACAAAATCGTAGGTGAAGGATTTATCTGTACCAACCACCACCTAGAGAAGGCAAGGGACAAGACGTAAGGGAAGAAATGAAAGGCAAGACCACACCCCTCGTTACCATTTGGCCCCAGCTGTTCAGACACAGGCTCTGGACTCTGCTACGCACCTGAGGCTCTCCGGGCACGAAGGAAAGGCACATCTGGCAGCCCTCGCTAATCTCTTTGGGGACCAGAGGGCGACAACGCAGCGCCACTCTTACAGGAATTCCCTTCACCTCTTCCTTCATGATCCTATCTCAGCACCGTCTCTCCGAGGGGGAAAAAGAAGGCTCGCTGATGAATGTTAGCAGGTCAGCAGGGGTGGGAGGGCGTCCTCCTCGGTTCCGACCCTTCTCAGCGGGAACACTGCCTTGGGAGATTCACTCTCCAGGACTTGGCCAGGGCTGGACCGTCCGTCAGCCCTGCACTCTAAAGAGAGTGCACGCGCGTCTGAAAGGCAAAGAAAAAACTCCAACGGGGACAGCGACAAAGAACCAAAGCCCTACGGTACCGGGAAAAAACAGGTTCTGAGCTAAGGTGTGGCCCCGTAACTCACCAAACTAAATGTCCCTTCCCCGTTCTCCCTGGGTCTCCCGCCGCCCTGTCCCAGACGGAGCTTTAACCGCCAAGTTTCAAATCCGTCCCGGAGACGCCAACCAATTGCAGTGCGGAATGCCGAGGGCGGAGCGCGCACGTCGGCGCGCGCAGGCCGGCGCGGTGGGAAGGGGAGGGTCAGTTTGTCGCACCCTGGCCCGGCCTCTTTTCGACCCTGCGGAGCATCCGCTTCCGGTTCCCAGATTGAATTGGCGGTGAGCGGAGCTTGAGGTCGCTGTGGACTGCCCACTGGTGAGGTGGTGCGGCGTTTTTGCGGCCGAGAGCGCGGGACTCAGGCAGAATGTGGGGCGGGGACGTGGGAGGTGGCTGGTCAGGTGAAGGAAGGGTCGATCTGGGGACCCTACCATTACTAATCACATCTAGGAAATGTGGGGTGGTGCCTTGCCCCGAGTCCTTGCGGATAGTTAACACTCGCTTGGGCTTCGAAAGTAGATCTTTTTAGACTCGACCCTGATTTCCTCTTCTCCAGATTTAAGACGGTAACATCTGTTTTGCAGGATTGTTGTGAAAAATGGGGTCCTCTTTCTAGAGTACCTGGCAGGTTGCTTGGCATCCAGAAGATGTTTAGCTAAGTTAAGAGTTTTCTTCTTCCTTCCTGCTCTCCTCCAACCTTAACACCTAGATGTGGGCTGTGCCCGTAGACTGATTGCCTTGGAATGAGTTAGAGCTGCTTTCTGAAACTTGCTGGGCTGTTCTCCCTTTTGAACCACTTTTTGTCTGTTCTGATTCACTCTTCCAGGGCCTTGCCCGAGATGGACAGCCGGATTCCTTATGATGACTACCCGGTGGTTTTCTTGCCTGCCTATGAGAATCCTCCAGCATGGATTCCTCCTCATGAGGTGGGAACCATCTGTATTCCTGAGTAGGAGATTTTTTCCCCCGGGCATGAGATGATGCATGAAAGGTAGGATGGCAGGGTTAGAAGGTGACATGGAGAGTGCATCTTAGCACTTGTAGCCAGAAGACCCAGAAGCTGGATTCTGAGCAACAGGACCCATTGGGAACTTCTTTGTGGAAGCCTCCTGCTGGGGTCTATTCACACCGGTTAATTCTGGAAATTTGGAGCCTTCCTTTCCATACTGTTAAGAGGCGAAGGCCAGGCGCGGTGGCTCATGTCTGTAATCCCAGCACTTTGGGAGGCCGAGGCAGGCAGATCACATGAGGTTGGGAGTTCGAGACCAGCCTGACGAACATGGAGAAACCCCGTCTCTACTAAAAACACAAAATTAGTCGGGCGCGGTGGCACATGCCTGTAATCCCAGCTACTAGGGAGGCTGAGGCAGGAGAATCGCTTGAATCTGGGAGGCGGAGGTTGCGGTGAGCCGAGATTGAGCCATTGCACTCCAGCCTGGGCAACAAGAGCAAAACTCCATCTCAAAAAAAAAAAAAAGTGAAGAAATGGGGAGCTACTGGGCTGTCCCAATGCTGTCCATCTACTCATTTAGTCAGTGTTATCTGTTCTACTTAAATTAAGTCTATGACCTTTCCTTTTCCTGACTTCAGGGTGATTCATTAGTGATCCAAATGAAGGTAGGTGTGAAGTAAGACTGGTAAAATTTCTGGTGTTGCTGTGTCTTGCAGAGGGTGCACCACCCAGACTACAACAATGAGTTGACCCAGTTTCTGCCCCGAACCATCACACTGAAGAAGCCTCCTGGAGCTCAGGTGAACTTATGAAACCTTATTCCAGGCTAGATTCATCCATACCAGAAGTTGGCAGTGTTGGGGGGATGGATTGGAAAGCAGGTGCAGATGTGAGGAAACTTTCCTTCTTGTGGACAGAAAAGCCGAGATAACACTTCTACAACTTCTGACTTTCCTCTCAGGGACACACAGGCTGAGCTATTGCACAATGATGCTACTAGTTGTTCTTGTGTTTGTGGTCTCTATTGAGCCCCCATTCTGTGCTCTTGTCTTACAGTTGGGATTTAACATCCGAGGAGGAAAGGCCTCCCAGCTAGGCATCTTCATCTCCAAGGTATTTATGCCCAGTAGGCAATATGGATAGTTACTTCCCTTTGTTAAATTAACAGATTGCAGAACCCTAATGTCCCAAAGGCTGAGAGGATGACTCAGTGGATTCATAGAAGGGGTATAATGGAGACACCCCCTTTCCCACTTTAAACTTTTCATTTGGCAGGCCGTCTGTCTGCATAGATTATCACAGAAAAACAATAACACCTTACATTTGAATAGCACCGAATTTCACTGACAGTCTTCTGCAATTATCACATCCCAATCACATGTATTCTCTCTTTACCAACAGGTAATTCCTGACTCTGATGCACATAGAGCAGGACTTCAGGAAGGGGACCAAGTTCTAGCTGTGAATGATGTGGATTTCCAAGATATTGAGCACAGCAAGGTAAGCACAGTACTTGGGCTGTGGTGCTGCAAGAAGCCATCTCAAATAGGACATATTGAACAGGAGTGGCCTGATCTGTAACTTAATAAGAAAGCATTTTGCTGGGCACTGTGATACACGCCTGTAATCCCAGCTACTTAGGAGGCTGAGGCGGGAGGATCACGTGAGCCCAGGAATTTAAGACCATCCCAGGCAACACAGCAAGACCCTGTCTCAAAAAAAAAAAAAAAAAGAGAGAGAGAAAGTAAGCACCTCTCCTGGGGAAAGTACCAGAGGGAAGCAGCTATTAGTGATACAGAGGTTGGAGTGGCAAATCTCTTTCCCCATGTTATGATTCTGTCTTGGGTCATATCTCTTCATTTGTACAAGCTGCTGTGTTCCTTCCAGGCTGTTGAGATCCTGAAGACAGCTCGTGAAATCAGCATGCGTGTCCGCTTCTTTCCCTATAGTAAGTGCCACTTTTTTCACTTTCCTGACAGGGCCCTAAATAAGAACTCTTTAAATACTGATAACTAGAGGCCCTACAAGTTGGGGATAGGGAATCGGGAGCTCAAGTGTGAAGATAACCTGCTCTGTTCCTCCTTTTCTTCTTCTTTCCTTCAGATTATCATCGCCAAAAAGAGAGGACTGTGCACTAGAAAGTTGCAGCCCACAGCCCTTCATGTGGACTCTGCCATGACATGCTAACTAGACTTCAGGAGAGCCACTTCTTTTTTCAGCCCCTCCCTGGAATAGTGAGTTGGGAGGATGGGGAGACAGCTAACCAACTGCATTACCCAAACTGTATTGCACTTTTAGTTCCCTAGTTTTCTAGGTGAGCTTCATTCCCTGAAAGGAGGATGATATCTAGGCATAACCTAGCCTGTGAGGAACCTAGTTAGGAAAGACAGCTGACATTTATTGAATACCATGTACTATTCCCTTACATATGTCACATTTTAATTATAGAAATCAGTAGCAAAAAGAATCTTGGGGATTTTCCATCTGACTTCCCTGACCATCTTATCCCATCCTTGTACTACCAGAGGATTCATACACTTTTGAGACTCCAAAGAGACCCTGTTTTCACGCCTTCCTCCTCCTAGCCTCTCCCCCAAAAAGTAAAACACAATGCTGAAGAAATATTGGTGTGGCTTTTGAATGTTACCGATTGGATGTAAAATGCTATCGAGGGAAGAAAAAGCTCTTCCAAAGAGAGGAGCCACTGGAAGGAACAGACCAACACTATACCTACCTCGCAACTACCTATGATGTCTGACCAGAACATTAGGGAGGCTGAGGAATTTTAACCACAGTATAACTAAGGAATGGCATAGAGTGAGGGGCACTGAAAGAAACTGCCCGTTCCCCTAGGAGCTTTGAACATTTCTCTGCGGGGGACAGTATTAATATAATTCTCTCTTCTTTCCCACATTCTTTGATCTGGAGCATAAACTAAGGAAGGGGCTTAGATGCATTTCTTTTCTGAGGCAGCAGTAAGAAATTGGTTCACAGTTTCCAACTTGTAAGTTGAGTAGTACTAACTGCTGACTTCTCCCTTTTCTTCACCCCAGCCCCAAATAACATTCTGCCATGTTCCTAGATCTTTAGTTACCAATCCACCATTACAGGATTCCTGGTCACGCCTATGCCATCGCCACTGACATGTTCAAAATACCGATTTGGAATTGAAAGTTTTCTGGTGTGAGGCTGGGTGTGGTGGCTTATGCCTGTAATCCCACCACTTTGGGAGGCCAAGGCGGGCGGATAGCTTGAGGCCAGGCGTTCGAGACCAGCCTGGCCAACAAGGTGCAACCCCATCTCTACTAAAAATACAAAAATCAGATGGGCGTGGTAGCACACTGCCTGTAATCCCAGCTACTCGGGAGGCTGAGGCAGGAGGATTATTTGAACCCTGGAGGTGGAGGTTGCAGTGAGCCAAGATGGTGCCACTGCACTCCAGCCTGGCTGACAGAGTGACTGTCTCAAAGGAAAAAAAAAAAAAGTTTTCTACTGTGGCGTGGGGTGATGTACCCCTATGATGAAGTCCCAGAATTTGCCTTGAAAGAATCCTGGGGAACTTAAATATATATTTATAGACCTGTCTACTGGACAATGATTCTGTTAGTCTGAGGTGGAATCTGGAAATCTGGATTTTTACAGAAGCAAAGGAAATAAGTAAATAAGTCTTCAAATGTAGGAAACATTGTTCTAAATAGTAGTACTATACTGTATGAGGAAGGTCTGGTTCTTCCTATATATCCCACCCTAGCTCTACTGACATACCTCTTCTAGAGCCTCAGTGCTATTATTAGGTGGCAACATCCCTTGAGAGCAGAGCTGGAGGTAGAATTAATGTAGCTCTCTCTATGCTTCCTGGGAAATCCTGTTCTGTGCTCCTTTTGCTGACCCCTGCCCCACATTGGCCACGAAAGAAAGAAAATAGTAGCTTGGTTACTTCCATAAAGGCATGTTGGGTGACTTGGCTGAATGTTGAGGTCCAAGACTCTCCCTGTGGTTAGCAGGTCTTAAAAAATGTATCTAAGAAGTATGAAAACATGGTAAAAGTCCCAGCCAGGTGCCATGGGCCTAAGAGGCAAAAACCCTCCTGCCCTAAATTGGTTCTCACTTGAGATACTTGGATTGGTTCCATGTTAGGGCACCAACATGAGATAATTGCATTGTGGAAATATAGGTATAGTGTGGAGAAAGCACAAGCAGTAACAGCCTTAGGTTAAAGAACCATTTATTGAGGGTGTACGTAAACAACAACAAACAGTGGAGAATGAATTGTATTGGCCTTTGAAGTATGTCAGCTGCTATAGAACTGTATTCTCTACAGATGTCTTTTAGCCATCAGAGAAGGTAAGGTAGAATTCCCAGGTGCTGCAAGAAGCTTCCACCCAGTAGCTGTGAGATGCAGTCGGGAAAAAATGATAGCACTTTCAGGGGTTCTGTTTTACCCCAAGCCTAGGAATTGGAAGAGAGTAAGTGGCCATGTATCATAAAACGAGGTGGGGCGGAGAACTGGCATGGCAACCCCAAATGTAAGAAATCCATCAAATGAGGCAGAGAAAGCCTAAGCTGTCAACGGGAACAATAGCTTCTGTTGCCTGACTCCTCAAAGGATTCCAGTTCGATTTCAACTGCTGAAGTGTGTGTTAAGGAAGCTAATACAGTGAGGTGACTGGAGTCAAATCTCAACACCCAGGGTCAGCTTCTAGGAGATGTAGAAGAGGAATTCTTATCTTACAATCCCTCTCACCTAAAGGCAAACCAACGAACTACTTTGGGCTAAAGTTAGTCCCATTTTCCCCTTAAGTACCACTCAGGCATCAACTCAGCAAAGGAAACTTACCTTCTCTACTTGTATACTCCCTACCCCAGCAAAGCTAGGAAAAAGGACACTCCCCTCTTTTGGTGGAGGTAAAGTCCTTGTGGAAAGAAGGGCAGAAACCACACGCCGGAACAGCTGTGTGTGTGTGAATGGTGACCAAAAAAAAAAAAAAAAGGGAAAAAAAAGGTCAGGTTCTGAGGCTGGAATAATTCAGGGCCTTTGAGATACATGATGGGGAGATGAACCTTGACCCCCACCCCACAAAAGATAAGCCAAGGTTATCCAAAAGAGTGAACAGTGGTAGTAGCTACAGACAGAATGCAGTTAAAGTATAGAAAGAAACAAGTATTACCTTTTTCACGTTGTAACCGGTTTTGGCACTGGTCTCAATAAACATCACATTGAGGTTTCTGGATTTTTCTTCACCCTCTTCTGCAGTGACTTGTCTGGACGAATCAGAAATGATGGAAAGGGCCAGAGTTATTGGATATGGATAGATTCTTCTGAGGTGTAATGATGCTTACCTAGGGCCAGGAACTCTAGAAGGCTTAAACCCATGACTCGTCTGATTACAGGGTGGGGACTCTCTCCTATACCCCCCACATATCCTTGTGCCCTGATGGGACGCCCCCCGTCCTTCCTCTCTTGCAATGCTGGTAGTGGGCAGAGGAGACTAAGGTAACTCCTCCCCAAGTAAATAGAGCACAGTTGACCCTCCCCATAGAGACTGAATTTTAGGTATGCCAGAAGAAATTGTAGTTATACTTTACCTTTTGTTATCCAAATCAATCTTGTTACCCACCAACATGATGACAACATCGTCACCTCTTTCTGCTCGTACATACTCTACCCACTTATCTGTCTCCTTAAAAGAACTGATGTCTGCAAGAGAGTATGTTGCAGAGTGTTGAAACATTTAGGAGAGATTTGGAGAGAACACTTCCTCTCTGCTAATTTTATCAATCTCCCTATCAATCCCTTTATAATCCCCTTTTGAAATAAAACATTGCATAACACCCACTTGTGATGTCATAGACAACCACTGCAATAGTTGAATCACGAATGTAGCTAGGAATTAGGCTGTGAAAGCGCTCCTGGCCAGCTGTGTCCCATAGCTGCAGCTGAACCTGCATAAAACAAATGTTCAGGAAGAAGATGGGGAAAGGTAGAAAAGAAACTAGCCTTTTTAAAAAGCTCAAACCTAATAAAGGCAGAATACAAAAGGTCGGGGAGAGTGGATCCCTGAGAAGTGGCTGCTATAGCCTCAAACCAAGTGGCCTACAGTCCTAGGACAGGTCCAACCAATTTCAATATACTGTTTTGATTCAGGAAGACCCTACAGCACAGCAGATTTAAGGATTCAAGGTCTCTTGGAGTTTATGTTACAGTTGGAGATTAGATGAAGGCAGACAGAACAAGAAACATCATAGGGCTTGGTAATTTGAAGAGGCTTCAGTTTTTTTGATGGTGCTACCCAACTGTGATGAATAGGCCTAAGGAGTTGAAGTGTAGGGTTTGTGGTATGAGAGTTAACACTCACTATTTGGTCCTCCAAGTACATGGTCTTAGACAAGAAGTCAATTCCAACAGTTGCCTGCAAAAGAAAGTGAGATACACTCCAGCATTCCCTCTATTCCCAATATGAGGCAGTCTTAGAACCCAAAGTGGAGAATGACCCTTCAAGAAGTTGTCCTGGCTCCACTTCCCAATGCTTATAATACATAACTTTGAGGAGGAGAATCTCCAGGTGAGTCCGCCAAGAAGAGCGGCAAAAATGTACCATATGACTCGGTGGTGGGCTTACCTGGCAGGCGCAGCCGAAGCTGTTGTACATGAAGCGGGTGATGACGGATGTCTTCCCTACTGTGAGGGAGTTCAGCAGGCCAATCGTTGCCCTCGGTGCCGTTTCTCCCCCCAAAGTTTCTATGAGCCCTCCCTCCTCCCACTCCAACCTTTCCCAACAAGGAGGAACTCGGTTCCCCAGAGAATGCCCCACCCCATTTCATACCAATTACACCTCCCTGTCCCCAAAGCCCAACCCAGACCCGCACCGCTCGGCTCTCCCAGGAATAAGAGTTTAGATTTGCACAGAGACTGGTATTCGGTTCTTTCAGCAGCCTCCAGGCCAAAGCCTCCGGCCTCCATCCAGGCCTTGTCGTGACCAAAGGCAGACATCGCTTCAGGTAGGTGCAGCCAAAATGGCTTCCGACGTTCAGCCTGCGCCGCCAGACGTCATGCCATACTCTACTGACGTCTGCTGACGGCCACTGGCTTCACACCCAGGCCTGGGCACGGCCACGCCCCCTCGGCCCCCTCCTCACAGCTTGCACTGTGCCTCCTGTTCAGCGCAATCCTATGACCACTCGAGTGGGGTCACGGGGTGGAGGGAGGGACGGCCACTGACCGTGTCAGAGGAAGTTGGGGTCAGCGTAAGGGAAAAGCATGGGCTAAGTGTAGTGTAATCACGGCGAAGGGGTGGAGGTGGTTAAGATTGTTCTCAGCAGTTCCATGATCCTCCAGGAAGAGGAAATAGGCAAGAGATGGCCAGGCACATCTGAACACACTGATTTATTAGAGTGTTACAGTGGGGGCTCCCACACAGACGGGCACCAGAGCGAGGTGCTCAGCTCCCCTCATCTCCCTCGGCCTCCACAGCCTTCTGGTTCTCCTCCTCGCCTTTCCGCGTAAACTCCTCGATGACTATGTCCTCAGAGCTTGCAGAAGCAGCAGAAGAGAATGGAGGGTTAGGAACCCCTTTCTGGGTGTCCTCCGTGTCCACTCTTTTTTCCTGATCCCAGAAAAGTGATCCCCTCCCTGCTTCCCAGCTAGGCTCCTCGGCCCCTCTTGGTGCCCCACTCCTCCATCAGCCACTCTGGCTTGTTTCCTTCCATTCTCGCCCAAATTTCCCAGCACAAAAGTCCCCCAGGAGCACTGGAAGGGAAATAAGGATGAGGGGTGGGAAGGAGGGAAGGTATCAAAGAACGAAAGACGAAAGAAGTAAGGGCGAGGGGGGTGGGGAAAAGGAAAAGAAAATGGGAAGGGGATGAGGGGGAAGGATGATTCCAACAAGAGCAGAAGGTGGAGGGCGGGGGGGATGCAGAAAGGGAAAGGAGGGCATATGAAAAGCAGGGAACTGTGACACGAAGCTAAGCCATATGTTTCCACAGCACACGTATTGAAAGCACCCCAGGGAAGCATTTTCACATTTCCATCATCATAACATGAAGGGTGGCAATGGGAAGAGGGGAATGGGGCTTCCCAGTCTTGTATTCCATTACCTAGCAGCCTCTGTAGCAAGCATGGAGAGGGCGGGAAAAAACGGAGCTGAAGCTGATTAGGGGCTCTTCGGTTCCCTGAAGAAGTATCTTTACTTTTCCCCCCCGCTTCCCAATCCTTCGTCTCCAGCACACATGACACACACACTTCCCCTGAAAACCTAAACACCCAGCCTACCTATTGCTATTCCATCCCCAGGCAAACTGCTAGTCTCCAATTCATGAGATCAGAATAGCTTGGACCCCAGTCCTCAGGACAACCGTTCCTGTGAGTTCCACCTGGTCACTCACCTTGAGATGGCTTTGGATGGATCAGGACCAAGGGTAGCTCCACACCAACATCACTGCAAGGATCCCAAGGTAGAGTTACATCTCCTCTCTCTACAAGCCCAATCCCTGGACCTCCCTCCCTTAGTTTTCCAGTCTTTGGATGCCCTCATACCCTCCCGAATCAATCATTATTTTGCTCTCCTTATCCCCTTGTCCTCCTCTTCTTGCCCAAGTCCCCCCACCCCACAGTCTCTCACCTGGCTGTCAGGTCTCCTAGGATGCTGTGGGTAGAATGACACCCAAAATTAGCAGCAGGAAATAGAGAAGGGGCAACCTAGTTTCACTAGGGGATGAGGGATCATAAGACCTAATGAGCCAGCCACAGAATGGGTTTCTGGAAGGGAAAGTGACTTGCTCACTGAGCTCACCGGTTTGGGAACCTGGTCTGGGAGAAGGGGTGGGGAATGGTTTGATTGGGTCAATCTAACTGGGAGAAAAACAAGCGAAAAACCCTTGACTCCTCAGCCCCTTCCCAGACAGACCCAGAACCCTCACTTACCCACCACAGGACACCATCAGGTTGACTCTGACTTTGTAGGACACCAGGATCCCCAGCAGCTCTTTGTCCATTCCAGGTCTAATACTGGAGGTTGTAGTATTTGTTTTGGGGTGTTTGGGAGCATGAGGAGTAATTCATTCAGTCCCCAGTTTCTTCTCATGCATTCCCATCACCACACCCTATTATGTTTAGTCTTATTGCAGAATATCTCCCAGGCTCTAACCTCTCCTACCCATTGAGACCACATTTCTCTTCCTAACATTCACTTTTACCATGTCACCCTCTGCTCAAGAGCCTACATTTTGAATATAACAACTACTCTGCCTGACTTTCAAGACCCCTAACAACCTTGCCCGATCTAGCCTCTCTAACCTTTTCTGCCCTAACTCCTGGGATACAACCTAAGCAGACCCATCTTCTCTCCATGATCAGAACATGCCATGGTGGATTCCCACCTTCTAGCCTTGGCCCATGCTGTGTCCCTAGTCTAGAATGCTCTCTTTTTTCCTCTTTTTTCCTCTGTTGGTATCCAGATCCTTCACATTCTTCAAGATCTAGCTCATTCTACCTCCTCCAGGAAGCCCTCACCAGCTCTCCTGGCTTCTTTTAACTTTGTTGCATGTTTACTCTGAACCACGTGCACTAACATTTAACTGTTGGGTTGTATTTGCATCTCTCTTTGTTCCTCATCTAGGCCATAAATTGACTGAAGGCTGTCTTAAACTTCTTTGTATTCTCCACATTGCTTAGCATAGGAATGAGCATGTAATAGGTGTTCAGTAAAAAACCCACTGATTGAAAAATAAGACACTGAAAGCTGTATGAGCTTGAGAAAATCTCTTCATTGCTCTGGGCTGCTGATCTCTTACATATAAAATAATGCAGTTTGGATGATTTCTAAGGGTATTTCTAGCAATAACAGTCTATAGCTACTTGATTGATAAGGCGTAGGGAGAGATGGAGGGATTACACTTGACAGATAGTGGCAGGCGGTTTTTAGTGGGAGACACATCTAACACTAGGGCCTCTGAAGGCACAGAACCAAGTGAATGACTTCCTAGAATTCTATTAATTCCTGTTGCATCATTTTCCTTTTTTGTCCTCCTTTTCCTCCATTTCTCATCTCCTAGTCTTCTACTCCATCTTTATCTTTTCTAGAGAGTAGCTTCTGTAGAGATCACAGTATTCAGAGCCGGATGACATGTGATATAATCCTGTCCACGTCTACCACTTAACAGCTATGCCACCTTAAATGAATTCCTTCTTCTCTCTGAGCCTCAGGGTCCTTAAGTGTAAAAGGAAATAAGAACACCTATCCAGGCTACTTTAGTGGGATTCTCACAAAGATAACATAGTACGTATGTAGGACCTTTGTGAACTGTGAAATCGTATACAGCATAAGGATTGTTTTCCTCTCCATGTTTTCCTTTTTTTCTGCCTATGATCTAAGCCTGCCGTTGGTCCCACAGGCATTATTGAGCTTGCTGCTGGCCCTTAGGCCTGGAGGAGTCTCTGAACACTGCCCTAGAGACACTTTAAAAAACAGATAGGCTTCACTGAAGATGAAATGTCAGAGCTGTAAATGTAGCATGTGGAATGGTTGAGGGGTGGGAAATGGAGGCTGAGAGTTACATTTGAGCTTACATCGTGCTAGAGGCCAGGTTGGTATCTTCATGCTTAAGTTTGCCATCCAGTGCCAGGCCCCGTTTCTGGCAGCTGGCAGCCAGGATTGGGGTTACTGCAAAGCTCTGGGAGAAGCTGGAATTAGCAGCTACAGTCTCCCTTCAAAAGAAGAACAAGAGAAGAATTTAGGCTGGGCTTGCTGACTAAGCATACTTTTACTCCCAAGAGTATCTTGTACAAGCTTATACAAGAACCTACTGGAGTATCCAAGAGAGGTGACATGCTTAACTGTGAAGACTGGGAGGAATTAGTTCTGGTGGGAAATCCTTATGCCCCTGCCCTCGCTCAGCATCGTGATGGGACTCCTGGGGGTAAGTTGCATCTCTTCCATCTAGTTCTCCTGGGAATCCCTCCCTGGGATCTTCCACCACCCTTTTCCCCAACCCCTCACCTGCTTCCTGGACCTCTTTCCACCACCCCACCCCTTGGCTCTCTGACCCTAGCCCCAGCACCAGCTCACGTGAATTCCTGAATGAACACAGTCTTGGTGTACTTGTCTAGTGAATACAGGACAACATCTGTGATTTGGTCAACTGAACAAGCCAGGAAAAGCACATGATTATAATCAGTCAGTCATCCTTGAGACCCCAGCTCAGTGTCCTTAGATGTGACCTTATACATAGGCACACTATACATGATGCAGTGAGACATGCTCATTGACAAAATAAGATATGCATTTTGACAAGCCCATGGTAGAAGGAAAGCCTAGATGAATGCAGACAGGTAAGTGAGGCAGAATTTTGGGAAAAGACCTGTGGCTTTGGGACCAGGTGCACAGGGATGGAAAAAGAAACTCACCTGAAATCTTGATTTTTTTGATGACCTTGTTGGTGCAGTTGTTGATAGAAACATTGACAGAGATGGGTTCTCCATGGTAGTGAACCTAAAGCAGGAAGAGGGACCCATGTCAAGGCTGGAGGAAGAATGCGCAGATGGAGACCTAGAACCCCTGCTTCCTTAGCACTGTTGCCACCCTGGCTCCCATCTCTGCCTGCCCAAGTAGGAAATCAGTGAAGAAAGGGCATCAGAGGGGTTCTGGGGTGGAAGGCAAAAAGTGGGGGTCACAAACCTCACTGTCCATCCAGGCCTGGAGTTGTAGGGGCTGAGCTGACAGAAGGAAGCGGCGGATGGTCTGGGCTGAGGGGCCAGGGCCTGCCTCTGGTGGTGCAAATTGTACTTTCCGAACAACCAGCCGCACATAGTCTCTGAGCAGAGACCAAGGGATTAGCCAGAGCGTCCTCCTTTCAGACCCATAGACCTCTCCCATGCCACCCTCGTAGTCCAATCGTTACTTAAGAATGGGAGCAGAGGAAGGCCTCCCTCAGAGAACTCCTCTAGTCCCTTAATGTAAGTATGTAGACCAAAGGTTAGTAAACTGTGGCCCACTGGCCAAATCTGGCCTGATGCTTGTTTTCCTATGGCCCACGAGCTGAGAATGGTTATATTACATTTGTAAATGGTTGAAATAAATCAAAGAACAATGCTATTTTATGACATGTGGACATTACATGAAATTCAAATTTCAGTGTTCATAAGTAAAGTTCTATTGGACACACAGCCACACTCATTCATTTCTATACTATCTGTGACTGTGTTTGCACTACAACAGCAGAGTTGAGTATTTGCAACAGAGACTACATGGCTCAAAAAGTCAATTATTTCTTTTTTTTGGGCCCATTACAGAAAAGTTCGCTGACCCCTGCCCTAGATCAAAGAAGATAAGTCAGAGGGGGCTCAGAACCGGGTGTCACTGGTGGCGACGATGCTGTGGAGGTTAGAAGTGGGGCTATATCCATGAGAGCAGGATCTGTTTCCTGGCAGAGGCTGGAGGCAGGGATTTTTGGGGACAACCAAAGAATACCTCTTGGAGACTGTCTCCTCCGGGTTTTCAGCACAGAAACTCTTCACTTCAAAGTCAATCCCACAGGGCTATAAAAGGACAAGGGCAAAGAGAGCTAATTTCCAGTGCTGTCCTCCCTTCCTCATGGGCCTATAAGAAAATGCCTGACCACTTTCCTTAGCTGTCCATTTCTCCAGTCTTGACTATCCCACTGTTCCTCTTCCCTGGCACTACCATCTATCCTTCTTTCTTAGAACCCAGTCCTCACCTTTCCTGCATCTTCAGGACCTGGCTGCAGTGTCACAGAACAGGGCAGGTTGGTCACCATCTAGGGGACAAAAAGGAGATCAGAAAAGAAGTAGAAAAGAAAAGAATATAAACAAATGCAAAAGAAATAGGGAACCCTCTCCCTTGTTGTCTTTCTTGAGCTTCCTCTCTTAATCTTCCCTGGAGACCTTGCCTGCCCAGGGCTTGGGGTCAGTACCTGCAGGGTAAAGGGGTAGGCATTGTCCCCTAGCTTGTGCAGCAGTCGCTCCTGTAGGACTGTGAGGGGCCCCTTAGGGCTGCTGGATTCAGCTGGGACCACTTGCAGGGTCTGCACATACAGATCTTTTCGGAATGTCAGACCAATCACTTCCAAGTCATCACGGCCATAGCGAAAGGCACATGTCAACATGACAAACACTGCAGGCATAGGAGGAAGAGAGTGGCCTGTCAGGCCTAAGTGGGAAGGGGAATCTTAACTGAGTCAAGAAGACACAGAGAGGTTATGTAATATGATCGAAGGCTGGCCGGGCGCGGTGGCTCACGCCTATAATCCCAGCACTTTGGGAGGCCGAGGCGGGTAGATCACAAGGTCAGGAGATCAAGACTATCCTGGCTAACACAGTGAAACCCCATTTCTACTAAAAAAAAGAAAATACAAAAAATTAGCCGGGCGTGGTGGCAGGCGTCTGTAGTCCCAGCTACTCGGGAGGCTGAGGCAGGATAATGGCATGAGCCCAGGAGGTGGAGCTTGCAGTGAGCCAAGATCGCGTTGTCACTGCCCTCTCCAGCCTGGGCGAGAGAGCAAGACTCCGTCTCAAAAAAAAAAAAAAAAAAAAAAAAAAAAA
>NW_016804161.1:123290-135719 GCF_001698545.2 Rhinopithecus bieti
AAAAAAAAAAAAAAAAAAAAAAAAAAAGATCGAAGGCTATGGGCACAAAAAAAAAAATTATTAATACATTTGACTGCAGTAAGATTTACGTTAAAAGTCTTTATAAACAAAGTCTTCTTTATGTTCAAAGTCTTTACAAACAAAGAAAAAATGGAAAGCCTGGGAGAAAATCTTTGCAACACATATAACACACTGAAGTTTAGCGTCCAAAATATGTAAGGACTCCCACATGTCAACAATAATAATGTACCAGTATAAAAGTGTGCAAAGAATGTGAAAAGGCCCTTGCAGAAGTGTGCAAAGAATGTGAAGGAATGGCCAATAACACATGAAAACATATTTAGTCTCATTAGTAATCAGATAAACGCAAATTAAAACCACAATGAGATAAGCTTTCACACACATCAGATTGTCAAAAAATGTTAAATCTGACAACACTACGTGTTAATGAAGATGTGGAGCATAAGGAGTTCTTACATACTGCTGGTGGGAGTATTAATGCAATCAATTTGGAAAACTATTTGGGATTATCCAGTAAAATTAAATCTGCTCGTAGTGTATGACCTAATAAGTTGACTTTAAAGGAGATTTTGTTCATGTTTACAAAGAGATACATATGATAATGACCATCGCATCAATGTGTGTCAGAACATAAAACTGGAGATAATCTAAAAATCTATCAACAGGAGAATTGGTAAAAAATGTATGGTATATTCACATAATGGAATACTAAACCAAGGTTGAAATAAATGAACTAGAACTTCAAAGAATGCCCTATGGTTTGTATGTGGCCTCTCCATAATTCAGGAGTTGAAACTTGATGGCCATTGTGATGGTATTAAGATGGCCATTAAGAGGTGATTAGATCATGGGGCTTCTTTGTTCATAAATTCCTTTATGAACGGAATTAAGACCCTTATAAAGGAGACCTTTTGCCCTCCCACCTTCCACCATGTAAGGACACAATGTTTCTCCCCTCTGGAGGATGCAGCAATAAGGCACCATCTTGGAAGCAGAGAGCAGCCGTCATCAGACAACAGAACCTGCTAGAGCCTTGATCTTGGACTTCCTAGCTTTCAGAATTGTGAGAAAATAAATTTCTGTTCTTTATAAATTACCTGGTCTCAGGTATTTTGCTGTAGCAGCACAAACAGACTAAGACCTGTGTCAACATGGTTAAATCTCAAAATCTATTGAACAGGGCTGGGCGCGGTAGCTCACACCTGTAATCCCAGCAATTTGGGAGGCCTAGGTGGGGAGATCGCTTGAGAACAGGAGATCAAGACCAGCCTGACCAACATGGTGAAAACCCATCTCTACTAAAACACAAAAATTAGCCGGTCATGGTGGCATACACCTGTAATTCCAGCTACTTAGGAGGCTGAGGCAGGAGAATCGCTTGAACCCGGGAGGCAGAGGTTGCAGTGAGCTGAGATTGCACCACTGCCCTCCAGCAGGGGTGACAGAGTGAGACTCTGTCCCCCCCCAAAAAAAAAAAAGCTACTGAACAAAATATCTAGCTGCAGAATGATAGGTACAGTCTGTTACCGGTTATATAAAGTTTAAAAGCATGTAGGACAATATCAAAGTTGATCATAGACACATAAATATGGAGTAGAAGTATGGAGCCATCAAGAGAATAATAACCACCAAATTCAGGATAGTCGTTATCTGGGGAGGGAGGAGAGAAAGAGGAGAAGCAGTGAGTAGGGAGGGAGGAAGGCAAACTGGATCAGGGAAGGACACACAGGAGGCTTTAGTTTGTTTCTGTTATTCTTTTTAAAGCTTGGTGATGAGTACAGGGTATTCATTACATAATTCTCTATGCCTGAAATATTTTATCATGAAAAAGAGAAACAATAATATTTAGGGTCAGAATACCTGGACCTGAATAGGACTTGCACAAATCTCTTGATTTCTCTGGGTCTCAGTTATTACACCTGTCAATAATAGGAGTGCTCTAATAACTCTACATATGCTATTTAGACCTTGAAACAACCCTCTGAAGTATTATTATCTCCACTTTACAGGCAAAGAAAGTGAGCTCGGAGCTGTTAAGCAATGGTTCAGAATTTCAACCCAGGCCTGTCTGACTCCAAAGCTCAGGCTCATAGGTGCTCAACTTAACTCATAGGATGGTTGTGAGGAGTTGATGTATTAGAAATCCCTTTGGAGGCTGGGCACAGTGGCTCACACCTGTAATCCCAGCACTTTGGGAGGCTGAGGCGGGCGGATAGCCTGAGGTCAGGAGTTTGAGTCCAGGCTGGCCCACATGGTGAAACCCTGTCTTTACTAAAAACACAAAAATTAACCGGGCGTGGTGGTGGCCACCTGTAATCCCAGCTACTCGGGAGGCTGAGGCAGGAGAATCGCTTGAACCTGGGAGGTGGAGGTTGCTGTGGGCTGACAGCACACACTGCACTCCAGCCTGGGCAACAGAGTGAGTCTCCGTCTCAAAAAAAAAAAAAAAGGAATCCCTTTGGAAACTTCAAAATAATTATAGATGTGGATGAAGATGATGATGATACTGACAGAAATGGAAGAGTTATGACTGAACTCATACTTTGTAACTGGTATCTAAGATTTGAAAGAAATCAAGTGAGAGGCAGATAGAAAGCATCTGAAATGTGTTAATGGAATGTAGAATGGAGTAGAGAGGGATACCTGTCCAAGTACAGGGTGACAGAGGTTGAGGCAAGGAAAGATATACAACAGTAATGTGTAACCTTACTTCTATCAGGGGTTCTGACCCAAAGAAAAAAAAACTACCAACAGCAGCACTTGAGTAGAAAGCAACTTATTTTGGTATTTTTAAGAACTCAAAACATCAAACACCGGATTATTTGCTTTTAAAATTGAGAACGAGGAAAATGAACCTATATTCAAAAGATACAGCAAAGCCTGAAAGTATTGATAATATCAGTGTTTATAAGGACTGGGGCAATATGGGAAGCCTCATGCACTGCAGGAGTGAGATTTAATTGGTATAAGCCTTTTAGAGGGCAATTTGACAATGGGTATAGAAAGCTTTAAACATGTGTGAATGCCTTTTGGCCGTTAATTCCTCTTCTAGGCATTTAACCTAAAGAAATAATTGAACAAGTATGAAAAAGATGTGCATTGCAGGGCATCGTGGTATCCCCATACAATATAGTACTAGGCAACTTAAAAAGTTATAGATTTGTATATATTGACACAGGTTTAAAAGATTATAAAATATTATTAGCATTTTATATAGCATTTTAGTGAAAATTTTGATGTTTGCACAGAAAATATGAATAAGATCAAAAGATAAGTGATTAAAGATGGTAAGGTTACACAGTCTCTCCTTCATCTATGTTTTCTAATTTTTCTACAATGGAGAGAAACCTAATAATTTTCAAAAGACAACAAATAGATTCACCTTTGTTCTCAATTATGGCCAATTATAGTGTGAGAAAGGAAAGAGAAAGAAAGGAAAATAAGGCACAAAGGAAAGGAAAAGACAGAAAGGAAAAGGAGAGGAAAAGAGGTGGCTGGTAGGAGGCAGGGTGAGAGAAGAAATGAAAAAGATGAGGAATGAGACAGAAAAAAAGGTCAGGATGGGTGAGGCAGAAGGGGATCTAGTAGCACCTGAGGTAAGGATGTTAATCAGATGACTTGTTCTTTGAATTGCTTTCTGTTCCTTTGTTCGGAGGGCAGCAGACTAAGACATTAACTGCATCATGCAACTCCTACCCCCAACTGAAGCTCTAATTGGCTCTCTAGCAGTTTAGAATTGTCCTTTTTTTGCATGCTAGGAAATAGCTTGTTTTTATTTTCTTTTAAAGTGAGTATCTATTCTAAAGTTATTAATGTATAGTTGTGTTTATTCTACAAAATATATGTTAATTGTCTGAGCATCAGAAAATACAAACAAAAAGACAAATCAAAGCTCCACCATAATATATCATGTTCCACAGATAACTACTGTTAATATCTGTTATGTGTGCTTCTCAACTTTGTCTGTTGCTAGAATTGAACACAAGGCCACCTTAGGTATTTTTTACTTTTCTCTCATTGCCTTTTGAAGTTAAACTTTGTATTTTGAGATCATTGTAGAGTCACATGCAGTTGTAAGAAATTATACAGAGAGAGATTCTAGATATATTTTTGTTAAACAACAATTTGTTCACACTATCACATATACTGCCCTATCACTGGCCTTTATCACTCCACAGTATAGATTAAGCATATTTTACATCCACAAATGTACCTTGATAAAAAACACATTAGAAAATGTGATGCAAACAAGACAGTCTTCATAGAGGTAACAAACCATGTTGAAAAACTAAGAATAAACAAGAAATATGCACAACTTAAATGAAAAGTAATATAAAACTCTACTAAGGGGACATTAAAAAAGATTAGAATAAAAGGAAAAACTCATTCTCTTCCTGGAACAACATATATTTTTAACTAAAGATTTCTTTCAGGCCGGGCGCCGGGGCGCAAGCCTGTAATCCCAGCACTTTGGGAGGCCGAGACGGGCAGATCACGAGGTCAGGAGATCGAGACCATCCTGGCGAACACGGTGAAACCCCGTCTCTACTAAAAATACAAAAACTAGCCGGGCGAGGTGGCGGGCGCCTGTAGTCCCAGCTACTCGAGAGGCTGAGGCAGGAGAATGGCGTAAACCCAGGAGGCGGAGCTTGCAGTGAGCTGAGATCAGGTCACTGCACTCCAGCCTGGGCGACAGAGGGAGACTCCATCTCAAAAAAAAAAAAAAAAAAAAAAGATTTCTTTCCAGAGCTTGTGAAGATTTTGTAGAAATGTGAAAAAATGATTTAGGTTTTAGAAATATAGAATACTTGGGAACCTTAAACAAGTTGGTTAATTTGTGAGTCTATCCCAAAGTTCCTCTGATATTTAAAACCAACTTGATTGCTTATTCACACTGCTTAATCTGAGAGATTTAGGCTACTTTATTCTCCAATATCTAACGGTTACATCTGAACTAGTACTCATCAACCCATTCAGCACCTTTTTCAAATCAACCCCAATTTTCAGTCTAGTTGGATCACAGTGGGGTTAATCCACAGTGAGAATTAAAAGGAAAAAAAACAGCAACAACAACAAAAACAAATCAGCATAATCTTGATCTGTAGTACTGCTGCCAGAGTAATGTTTCTTATGGTTACTTCCTGTGGTTGTTGTTTTGGTTTTTGTTTGGGAATTTTTTCTTGAATAAAAGGTCAGTCCGTTTCCCTACACAAAAAAGGAGATGGAAACACGTATACCAGAGGTTGCAAAATGGCAGCCTGAAGGTCACATCTAGCCAACAGAAAAAAAAAGTTTATAATCTATCCAGGCTTCTAAAGTCTTTTAGTGAGTTGCCAACATTTGAAAATCAGGAAATGTGCATTAAAATATGGATTTCTGACTTATTGGATCATTCGATAGGCAGTCTAAGATTTAGATCAATAGCCAAGCAGGGGCACCACCAGTAATAATAGAGAAAATCCGAAATTCTGAAAGAAGCTATTTTAATTTCAGCACGAGTGTAAGTTTTGTGCAATTTTGAAAAATAAAATTTAATTTATGCTTTAGATATTTACTTTGAATATGATTTGGGTAAGGGGGCGCCATAATCTTTTCACACTTTGGGCCTCTAAAAGTCTTATTTTGAGCTTCATTTACAGTTCCTCGTTAACAATTATAAAATTTGGCCACACTGGGCTGGAATTCCCAGTTGTCAGCCTCCACCAGAGAAGGCATTCACAGTTCCTGCCACTTTCTGGTTTTCTTATACTCTGATGCAATCCGCTCATCGGGTTACCTGTCTGAAACACACAAAGACCGACAAGGATTTCACTTACACTTTCGACCTTTTAAGTACTCAGGATCAACCAGGACTACACCATCTGTGGAGAGAAGGACAGACAGCACTTTGGTCAGGAAAAACTCTCAAGACTATGAAATAGAAGATGATCCCTGAAATGGTTCTTCCCATTCTTCCCTTTAATTTGCCTCCTTTTCTGCACAGTCTCTCCTGGACTTTCTTTTACTCCCTAGTTTCCATTCCTCTTTCCCCAGGCTTCCCCTTTTTGGACTCACTGACCAATGGGTTCCACCATGTCCACATGGTCCACGAAGTCGCGTTTCCCCAGGTAGATGGAGAGCTGTTGTGGAACAACTTCCCATGTTATTCTCACAATCATTTTTGAATGGATTCCCCTGAAGCCCCCAACACAGACCCCTGAGACCTTGAAGGATGTACCCACCTATCCCTTTTGCCCTCTCATTTGCCCAGCTGGGCCAGGTTCTCTCACCTTCCCATTGGAGCTGGTCTTCTTAAACACCCTATGGGGAGAAAACCAGAAAGAGGATGGAGAGGGGGGTTGGAAGTGCAGGGAAGAGGAAATAAGGGAAGTGGGGAGAAAAAAATATTCTTAGGATTAGGAGAAGAGGCTCCAGGAGCATAGGATGGGGCAAAGGTAGAGATAATTGGGATAGAATCCAAGGACACAAGTTAGGGAGAGATTGGAAATCCCCCTACCCCAAAGGGAAATACTTGGATTGGGGTAGGGAGCAATTCACAGGTTCAAAAGATTAGAAGGAGTTCTTACTTGGACATGTTGGCTATATAGTTGATGTTGAGCCTTTTCTGGGAAAAGGGAAAGAAGAAAGGCTCAATCATTTCATTTCTATTCTTCTCACCCCACTCCAGCATACCATCCATATACACCTAGTGTGATGTAACCTTTCTTCCTTAGACAGACACCTCACCCACATCAAGTACCTCCTATTCTCCCTTCTGCCAAGGGTACTTCTTCAGCCATATTCTTGCCCATCTTGGGCAAGAGGGGAAAAAAAGCTTTCCTATTTTGTACAAATCATTGACTAACCATACTATCTATTCTCCAGAAAGGGCCAAACTTCCTAGAATGGCTGGGGAACTCTTGAGAGCCCTCAGAGAGAAGGAACTTTTCTGGAAAGAGTCTGGACAGAGATTTCCATCCAGAAAAGTTTGAGAAAAATGTGTTTCTTGGTCTGTATGAGGCTAGACATCCCCTGGCACACACTAGGTGCCAAGACATGTTTGTGGGATACATGAATGAATGAATGAATGAATGAATGAATGAATGAACAAATGAATGGATTCTGTCTCCTTCTGCTCCTGCAATGGATCCTGAGCCTGAGTTCACCTCATGATGGCCTTGACTGTCAACAAAGAATGGAGAAAAGTGTGAGAGAGAAGGGGTTGGTGCCTTCATACTCTCAGTTTTTGGTGACAGAAGTCTCTTTGGAGGTTGAAAGTCCTCCTTGAACCAACTCATCCCTCTCATTGCCTTCCCTAGATTTTCCCATTCTTATCCCCGTCCAGGTCCCCAGGGGCTAGGCCTTTGGGTGGGAATCCTTAGAGAGAGGGAGGTGTCTCTCTAGGGCTTCCCTTTGATGTTTACTGAGCCTGGCCCAGGGGGTGAGCTTAGGGGAGCTTCCAGAGGTCTTTGGAGGGTCTCTAGGTCTGAATGTCTATAGGCTATGTCAGGAAGGGTGTCCCTCAACTGCTGCCTGATATATTAAGGGGATGCTAAGAGCAAGGGATATAGGGTTTAGTATGGGCTAGAAGTCAAGGGCTTTGGAATATTACCTGGGGAGAGAGATGAAGTTCACATCAGTCTCCAGCTCTGGTTGCTATGCCTGCCTCCCCAGCCTCTTATACCCACAGTCCTCTGAGTGTTTTGATTGGTGGGGGTCATCAGAAAAGAATAGGGTTCTTGGGGGGGCATGAAACACTGCTATAAATAGTTCAGGTGCCAAGAGTTTGGAAAGCAGATTAGTGCCTAAAAGATTAGTGGCTAAAAGATTAGCAGGCTATTGCTGCTGGGACAGAGTGAGGGTAGGAGGTTGATTCTGATGATGTTAAAGGCAGGGGAGTTTGAGAAGGGTAACTTCAGGATTTTGGCCTTATGAGGCCTTGAACCTGAGAACTGGGATCAAAGTGGAGTTGGAGGTCTTAAAGGTGAAGCATGGTGGGGGATTGAAATGGGAGGGCTCAAAGTATAGGCCTTTGTGTTTTTGAAAGGAATACCTTGTGTCACACTCCAATCTTTATATCAGCAACTCCAGGCCACACAAAAGCCAAGGGTATGGGAAAGAGTACCTCTTCCCCAAGCCGCCCACCACTTGGGACATTGGACTCTTGAAGCTGATGTTTAGAAACCCCGATTATCCCAGCTTATGTGCACAGCAGGAGTCAATCTCCTGTAGATAGTGGGGCAGGAGTGGTGCAGGGGAGCTGAGTGCATTGAGCTGTGTGTGCACATGTCTGTGAGCCTTGAACTTCTCTTCTCGTTGGAGAGGAAGGTAATATAAGATTCCCAGCCCGGGGACAGGTTCTTCTGGCAGGACATGCATGTCGAGGGAATAGGCGGCTGACATCTTATCACCCCTACCTAGGGTAAACCTCCTCACCCCAGCTCTTGACTCTGTCCAATCCCTGAAACTAAGTCCATGCTGTAAGCAGCTTCTCTTGCCTCGTATGACCGCTCATGGAATTAGAGATATTTCTGTCTCTGCAGCTGCCAGGACCCCCACAACAGCAACAACAAAGTAATCTTCCTTTCTTGACTGTCCTTCCCACAGGGCCTAGGCTCAGGCTTCACGGGCATAGAAAATATAGAGACAGAACCTACAAGCTCTGGGGTTTCAGGACTCTGCCCTCCTTCACCTCCCCTTACAGCAGTCTAGACATTAGTACTTATCTATAAACGTAGCCCTCAACCCCAACCCCCACAATGCGGTGTCCATTCCTCAGAGGATGGCTATGGCTATGACTCAGAGGGCTGGGCAGGGCCTTCCCTAACTCCTACCCGTCACTGAGGGCCCTGGACAGCTGTCCCATATTCTCTTTGCACAGTTCACGGTGTCAGACCCTGCCATTCCTAGCCAATATGCATCTCAGGGCCTGGTTGTTTAGTTACTATAACTCTCTCCTTCTCAGGGACTTTCAGATAGTGTGAGAAGCCCAGATTCTGCAGGTACCACAGTGGGATAGGAACTGATCCTGCACATACAGGAAAGATTTGTATACATGCCAAGGTTGGTGTCTGCGAGGAAGGTGAAAAGTCAGAATGCATCTACTTTTCATTCCAGACATGGCAATATTCAATGGCAGGAGAGGAAGGCCTCTCTTCTTGTATGCTTATTTTTATCATTCAGGAAACCTTTCCCAGAATCTCTAGAATGACTAGTGGTCAGCCTATTTTTGTCTTTAGACCCACACTTGAGGCTCCTACCTCCCTTTTAGGTACTCAATCCCACTTTTCTTCTCTTTCTACTCAGATCCATGGACCTCTCAATAGGAAGACAGTAGATCTGCTAGGTCTTTAATTCATTATTATGATGGAATGTAAATCATTACTCTTTTCCAGAAGTTTGTGCATTTCTTGACTGAGGTAAAATTCACAAATCTTAACTGCAGCTCAATGAATTTTTACCTACTGTGGCAAGCTGAATTATGCCCCCCAAAAATGTCAGGTCTTAGTCCCGGGAACCGATGAATGTTACCTTATATGAAAAAGAGACTTTGCAAATGTGAATAAATTAAGGATCTCGAAATGGGGAGATTATTCTGGATTATCCAGGTGGGCCCTAATGTGATCACTAGTCTCTTTATGAGAGAGGGGCAGAGAGAGTTTTGACTCTGAAATAGGAGGCAATATGAGGCCTGAAGCAAGATGCTAGGCTGCTGGCTTTGAAGATGGAGGAAGGGGCCATGAGCCAAGGAATGCAAGCAATACAACTCTAGAAGCTGGAAAAGACAAAGAAATCGATTCTCCCCTAAAGTCTCTCACAGCCACAAGATGGCTGTTCCTGCTCAGGTATGGCCCTGCTGAAACCTTGATTTTGGCCCACTGAAACTGATTTTAGACTTCTGACCTCCAGAACTGTAAGAGAAGAACTGTGTATTGTTTCAAGTTACCAAGTCTGTGGTAATTTGTTATAGCAGCCATAGGAAACTAATACACCTGTGTAAACGTACATATAACCATCACCCAGGTTAAGATATAGAACATTTGCATTCCCCCAGAAAATTTATTTGTGCCTCTTTCCAGTTAGTAGCTTCCCAAAGAGAACTGTCACCAGTTTCACTTTGACCTGGAATACTTGCATTTTACAAGGATGCAACAGTAAGAAAGCAAAGGAATGCATATCTAATGGAGTTTCTGGCCCCTATAATACATTGGTGGAGGAAATATTTTTAGGTCCTTACCCACCCTCATTCTGTACACCTGGATGATATCCCCAACCAGACCTTCCAGTTAGAAAATGATGATCAGATCTCTGCATAAGGAAGGAGTGGGTTATTCAGTAAAAGGTTGTAGCAGATAGAATTGCTTACCAACTCAATAGTCATCTCCCTCTTCCTCCTTGTGGAAAGAATCCCCATTTTTAAGGTATTTCACCCTCCTCCGCTTGGGTCTGTGCTCCTGTATGCCACTCATGGTCATTTTATCTCCCTTGCCAGTGATCAGCTTAGTTATAGGCATGGTGAAATTCAGGCCACTGTGATGTGAGAGGAGGTATGCTGGAGAGATTCTGGGAAAGGTTTCTTGAATGATAAAAATAAGCATACAGGAAGAGGCCTTCCTCTTTTACCATTGAATATTGCCATGTCTGGAAACAATGCCTGACCGGCAATAGCCACCCTGTGACCATGAAAGTTGCTAAATAACATGCCAAGGTTTCAAATCAGAGAGATGGAAAGAATCAGGATTTTTTAATGACATTGTTGAACTGCTGAATTAATCAGCTCCAAAGCCACCCACTACTGAACTTATATGCAAGATAATATATTTCCTTTTTTAAAAACAGTCATCTAAGTTGGGATTTTCTGTTACTGCAACTGAAAACATAGCAAAAGATTCAAGTGGGATGTGGATGAGGCATTAGCTCAGTGGGGGAGGATGGAACGGAGATAGATGGATTAAATCGCAGAAACAGATTTCCTGTGCTGTCCTAGGCACTGAATGAACTAGTGCTGGTCTCCACTCTAAGGTTGTTAACAGCCTTGCTGGAGATAAAGTTGGATGTGTAGAAAGACAAAAAGGGCACACTACAGATGATACATATGAACGAAGCTAACTTGGGTACAACTATGTGGAGCCAGTCATTTCCCCATGATTTTATTAGTAAGTTTAGACATCCAGGGCTTCAGATCACTACTCCTTTCCGTCAAGGTTGAGTGACTATCTTGTTCCACTTACTTTCAGCAAGTAATTCTGTTTGTTCACTTCATAAAGAAAATTCAGCCAATTGGAGTGGACCTCACACCTTCCAAATACACCTATACTTTAATTCTCAATAACGACAATGAGGGCACTCTACTGGGTTCCTTACATGCATTGCTTCATTGTATTCTCACAACAAGCTAGGTGCTAGCATCCTCATTCTACATATGAGGAAATGGAAGTTCAGAAAGACTTATCCATAGTCACAGCTGGCAGGCAATGGAGCCAGAGTTCAACCCTAGGTCTGTCTGACTCCAAGCCTGCATTTTTCCCACTGTATCACTTACCTTCCCTCCCTCATTTTCTTCCCTCTCCCTCCCTTCCTACCTTTATCCCTCCTTTCCCTCCTCCCTCCCTCCCTCCTTCCCTCCTTCTCTTCCTTCCTTCCTTCCTTCCTTCCTTCCTTCCTTCCTTTCCTCCTAACTCAGAGAAAGATATTAGAAATCATGCCTCTTCTCCGTTTCCTTCTTAAAGCTCCAAGGAAACGAAAATCTTGCAAAGAAACTGTCATCAAGACAATTATGAATATTAGATGTGAAGGGCCAGGAGGGAGAGGACTGGAACAAACTGGAGGAGTAGGGCAATGGAAGGGTGTCAGCAATAATGGTATTTGTACATCTTATTTATCTCTGTCATGGGAAAAATAGTAAACTTTTCCTGCATACTAAATTCCAGACGTCAATGAGATACCCAAGTGTGTGTGTCCTGTAGCAAACAACATATATAGGGCTTAGATTATAGATGTGGGAACCATTCAATTCAACAAATTGTAATTAAGTTATTCATTCAACAACTATTGAACACTTACTATGTGCAAGGTACTTGTTTTCTTAACTCTGAATTGGAAGGCATTTTTATGGGGAGAGCAGAGAATATAATTTGAAAGAAAATATCTAGAACGTATGTTATAATAACTTCACCTGGAAGGCTATGGGAAAGACAGAGGTACAATGAGGTACATGTTTTCAAGGAGCTCTGGTTCTGGTATGGGGGTGGGAGGATCAGGAGGAGATGGCCAAAAACACAAATGAGTATAATTCTAGGCTGCCTGTGGTATGTGCCATCTCTGTAGAAATGAAATGTGATAAAAGTGTGAGAGAAGGAGAGATGCATTTTTTTTTTATTTTTTATTTTTTATTTTTATTTTTATTTATTTTTTTTTTTTTTAGGCGGA
>NW_016804161.1:138824-142531 GCF_001698545.2 Rhinopithecus bieti
AAAAAAAAAAAAAAAAAAAATTATTTATATTTGAGACAGGGTCTCACTTTGACACCCAGATTGGAGTGCAGTGGCGCGATCACAGCTCACTGATCACAGCTCACTGCAGCCTCAACGTCCCAGGTTCAAGCACTCCTCCTGCTTCAGCCCCCCATGTAGCTGGGACTTCAGGTGCATGCCACCACGCCCGACTAATTTTTTGTATTTTTTGTAAAGACAGGGTTTTGCCATGTTGTCCAGGCTTGTCTTGAACTCCTGAGCTCAAGAGATCTGCCTGCCTTTGTCTCCCATAAATATTTGTTGATTCTTTCCTGGATCATAGCTAGTGGCTTAGGGAGGCAACTTAAGCACAGCAATTAAGTCATGGATGCTAGAGCCTGATCCAAAGGCAGGCCTGCCTTGGTTCAAATCTTGACTCTATCACTAACTAGCAAGACACCTAAACTTTCTGTGCATTCATTTTTTCATCAGCAAAGCAGAGACAACAATAGTACCTAGTTCATAGAGAACCTATGGGGTCATTAATAAGTATAAAGCACTTAGAAAAATGCCTGTCATATAGTAAGTGCTATATAAGCATTCGTTGTAAGGATATGCATATGAGATTGAGATTTGTATTAAATATAGTAGTTTAGATTTTCTAAAATCTTTCAATGTGTTGTCCTGCATTTGCCCATGTGAAAATTCATTTCCCATGTTTCTGCTCACTGACACAGACTTGTATGATCCCCCTGTAATCTATCTCCAGGGGCCTGGCTCTTCATCGGTAAACTTGGATGTTTCCTCATGTGCTCCCTCCTGCAGTCATTTCAAAGCTGTTAAATAGTAATCTCGCTGGGCCCCAGTTTCCCAATCTGTACAATGAGTAGGGTTGGACTAGGTCATTGTAAAGGGCCCTTCTAACTCTTTGGATCTCCCAGATGGGAGGAGGGACAGGCCCCACCTCCAACTCCACCTCCTTGGATATGCCCTCTGGCTGCCAAGGGGAAGGGTGACAGAGTTAGCTGAGCTCAGCTTCAAGGGGACCAGGTAGGAGACGTGCCAAGGTTCTTGGGCAAGGGTGGCAATGGGGCTCCTGGGCTGTAGGCAGGCAGTGGGGAAGGTGTCATAGGTAAATGTCATCTGGAGACACTGTGACCAGGGCACTAGGAGAGGCAAAGGCACTGTGGGGAGAGACACTCCTCTTCCAGGGACACAGCTGTGATGAGGAGTCAGGAGACACTTTGTGTCTGGGTATCTTCCCACTTTGGATAGTGCTGGGAGGCCTCCACCCTCTTAAGTCAGCCAGGCTCTTAGGGACAGAGTGAGCTGCAGAGTGAGAACAACCCAAACCCACGGGCTGCCTGCCTGAGCCCCAGCACTGCCTGCTGCCCACCACTCCCCAGGCTGGACCAAGGGAGCTTGGGTAGGGGCCTGGCTAGCCTGAGTGCACCCAGATGCACTCCTGTCAGCTCTCTCTAGTGCTTCAACCACTGCTCTCCCTGCTCTCTGCATTTTTTGCCCCAGCTCAGGGATAGGGGTGGGCAGGGAAATCCTGCCACCCTCACTTCTCCCCTTTCCATCTCCAGGGGGGCCATGGCCAGTACAGAGTCCTCGCTGTTGAGATCCATCGGCCTCAGCCCAGGTCCTGGCAGCAGTGAGGTGGAGCTGGACTGTTGGTTTGATGAGGATTTCAAGTTCATCCTGCTTCCTGTGAGCTATGCAGTTGTCTTTGTGCTGGGCTTGGGCCTTAACGCCCCAACCCTATGGCTCTTCATCTTCCGCCTCCGACCCTGGGATGCAACTGCCACCTACATGTTCCACCTGGCGTTGTCAGACACCTTGTATGTGCTGTCGCTGCCCACCCTCATCTACTATTATGCAGCCCGCAACCACTGGCCCTTTGGCACTGAGATCTGCAAGTTCGTCCGCTTTCTTTTCTATTGGAACCTCTACTGCAGCGTCCTTTTCCTCACCTGCATTAGCGTGCACCGCTACCTGGGCATCTGCCACCCACTTCGGGCACTACGCTGGGGCCGCCCTCGCCTCGCAGGCCTTATCTGCCTGACAGTTTGGTTGGTCGTAGCCGGCTGCCTCGTGCCCAACCTGTTCTTCGTCACAACCAGCACCAAAGGGACCACTGTCCTGTGCCATGACACCACTCGGCCTGAAGAGTTTGACCACTATGTGCACTTCAGCTCGGCGGTCATGGGGCTGCTCTTTGGCGTGCCCTGCCTGGTCACTCTTGTTTGCTATGGGCTCATGGCCCGTCGCCTGTATCAGCCCTTGCCAGGCGCTGCACAGTCTTCTTCTCGTCTCCGATCTCTCCGCACCATAGCTGTGGTGCTGACTGTCTTCGCTGTCTGCTTTGTGCCTTTCCACATCACCCGCACCATTTACTACCTGGCAAGGCTGTTGGAAGCTGACTGCCGAGTGCTGAACATTGTCAACGTGGTCTATAAAGTGACTCGGCCCCTGGCCAGTGCCAACAGCTGCCTGGATCCTGTGCTCTACTTGCTCACTGGGGACAAATATCGACGTCAGCTCCATCAGCTCTGTGGTGGTGGCAAGCCCCAGCCCCGCACGGCTGCCTCTTCCCTGGCCCTAGTGTCCCTGCCTGAGAATAGCAGCTGCAGGTGGGCAGCCACCCCCCAGGACAGTAGCTTCTCTACTCCTAGGGCAGATAGATTGTAACATGGGAAGCCGGGAAGTGAGAGAAAAGGGGGTGAGTGCAGGGCAGAGGTGAGGGAAACCAATAGTGATACCTGGTAAGGCGCTTCCTCCTGTTTTCCAGGCTCTGGATAGAAGCCCTCACCCTGAGGGTTGCAGGGAGACAGGGACATTATGGGTGATCTCATCTCTCATAACCCTTTCAGTTGCCCACTCTTTTTTAGCCAATGCCAGTCTTCTACTCCTTTCTCATTGTTTCTGTCCCTTCCTGGGGCCATTGGTCCTGCAAGTCTTCATGAAAATCTTCCCCAGTCCTCTTTCCCTGTCCCATTTCCCCCACAGCCTCCTATAGCATGTGTTTCTCCAGCCAGACCAGAGCATTCAGCTGAAGGGGTGGATCAGGCAGAGTCACCTCAGGATTGGCCTGACGTATCTGATGGTGATAACCAGAATCAGGAAGTGGAGGCAACTTCCATGTCACAGATGCCGAGGATGTGCCATATGCAGCACCCACACCAACTTCCTGGTTCTCCCTCAAAGACAGCATAGTCTTGCTTACCGAGGCACTGGAATAGGGTGTGATCCCAGGGAGCCTGCATGCCAGGGTCCCCGCATATAGCTGGGGGCCTGACACTGTTGAACTAGTGCGCAGCATGAATTAAAGTCCTGTGATGGGGTGGGGACCTTAGCTGATAATAGCCTTTAGGACAGGAATGGGACTGGACCTTCTTTATGATGTTTGCTCAGAACATGTATATGACAGCTCTCCTGTACTTAATGAAAGGACAAGTGGATGGCTCAGACTGAGGGGCTGGAGCTCTCATGTCTATGGCTGTAAGTTCCGGCATTGAGGAGTAGAGCAGATTTGTGCAGAGGATGGTGGTGACAGGAATTGACGCCCAGAGCTGGCGTTTCACTGATCTCTCCCCTTTCTCTAGCTCCTGCCCCAAATAAATGATACATCTGTCACCAGCTCTTTCAGATCAGGCTTCAGGACTTTGAGGCCAGGGTGGAGCACTAGGACTGGGAAGGTTCTTTTTTTTTTTTTTTTTTTTTTT
>NW_016804161.1:144941-149010 GCF_001698545.2 Rhinopithecus bieti
ACGCCATTCTCCTGTCTCAGCCTCCCGAGTAGCTGGGACTACAGGCGCCCGCCTCGTCGCCCGGCTAGTTTTTTGTATTTTTTAGTAGAGACGGGGTTTCACCGTATTAGCCAGGATGGTCTCGATCTCCTGACCTCGTGATCCGCCCGTCTCGGCCTCCCAAAGTGCTGGGATTACAGGCTTGAGCCACCGCGCCCGGCCCTAAATGTATTCTTTACTTAATATACATGCTATCCCTTTGTCATTATTTGATGTAAATATTTGTCTTATTTATTGTGATACTTTTAATTTTAGTTCCTTATTTTATCCTCTCACTTTAGAATTTCTCTCCTCATGCTTTTATCTCTCTGATTGCTTTCTATCTCCTTTGCTGACTCTCTTTTGCTCCTTAAGTAAATAGCATTCCTGAGATCAGTCACAGAGTCATAGCATTTGGGGATTATTTAATGCCCTTTGTTCATCGGACTGTTGACTTTGCCTTGGAGAGAACATACTGCAGGTGACTCATAGTCCTTGAGAGTACCTCAGAGATCATATAGGGTCTGCGCACCCCCTCACTTTACGTTGAAGGAAATAGGCCCAGAGAGGTGGCTTGCCTGTGACTCACTAAGTTAGTGGCAGAGAAGAGGCAAAGTCCCAGGTCTCCTGACTCCCAGGGCTCCTTATATACCATTACTCCAAGCCAACTCAATTCTAGGCCTTCCCTTCTCCTAACCTCCACCTCTACATCTTCAATTGCCTACTAGACAGTTTCACTTGGACCTTCCATTGTTAATTCCACCCCAAGATGTCAAAAGCAAAACTCCCTGAACCAGTTTGTCTACCTGTCTTGCTAATTTCTGTTCATGGCATCTTCTTTCAAGTCAGCTAGGCTTGAAGACTCTCAGGCAAGTTCAACTCTTGTCTCTCCCTATTTCACAGGTTCTGACATTTCTTTTTTCATCTTGCCAATTACAATTGGCCTTCCATTTAGTCTCAGCACTACCATTCTAATACTGGCTTTTGTCACCTTATCCCTGACTGTCATAGGCTCCTAACTAGTCTTCCTTATCTCCAGTCTCTTCCCATCGAAAGGCATCCTCTAAAATGCATATTGCTAGATTAGTCTACCCACACACTGCTTTCAGAGTTTCACTGTCTTACTCAAAATTCTTTCATAGTTCACTATTGTCCACAAGACAAGTCAAAATCCTTTTGTCAGAAATTCAAGAGGGTCTTTTGAATCTTATTTTCCATTATTCCCCAGTAAAAGTCTCTCTTCTAGATCTAGCTAAATTAGTCTTTTCGTTCTCTCTCCAAACAAGACTTGGATTTTCTCACCTCTGTCTTTATTCTTCCTGTCCCCCACACTGGAATGCCCTCCCTTTCTTCTTGGGCTGCCCTTTTTCTATTCAGTTTCCAAGGCCAGGCTTTAGTCCTGCTTCCTGTTTGAGGCCTTCTCTGTTGACTCTTACCCACAGTGACCTTACAGGTCACTCCTAGAGTAATTATTGTCTCTATCAGTCATTGGACACTTTTATTGCCTTCTAACATTAATTCTACTGTTATCTTGAATTGTTATTTAACTATTCATGTACTTTTGTCTTGAGTTCCCACCTATAAACCCCTTGAGTTACTGTGATAGAAAGGAAAGAGCATAGAACAGAAAATCAGAAGACCCAAGTCTGAGCTCTGGTTCAGAAAATGGGGCTCAGGTGTGTCATCTTGAATGAGTCACTCAGACTTTCCGAGCCACGATTTCATCATCTGTAAAAAGAAGATAATAATCTCAGCTTTAAGTACCTCTTCAGATTCTGGTGAAGCTCTAAGTACCTCTTCAGATTCTGGTGCTTAATAAATATTTTCTGAATGATTATATGTTAGTAATGCAGTTTATTGTTTCTTCTTCCAGGTATATTTGCACTTTGAGAGGCCACAGGAACCCCAAGGAATTAAAGGCCTAGGGGACTTTAGGAACAAGGCGGGTAGAAGGGCATTGGAAAGATGTTTCGAGGGGAAGTAGACATAACCAGCATCTTTCACATTCCACTCTGTGGGCTACTCACTACTTGGCCTGTCTGTAAGGCTAACCTGGATGTAGGGAGGAGGGGAAGGTGACACATTCTGAGCTTTCACTTTGCTTATGTTTTCTATTCCTTCATCCAACAATCCCCAGCTGATTAAGTTAAATGCTTCACTCAGGACTCTGCTCTCCTTCATTGATGTGATGAAAGCCAGCATTTTGGTAAAGGAAGCGATAAGGTGTAGTAGAGAGAAGGAACAATTTTCATGAGATAACTGGATTTGGCTTTGAATCATTGATCTGATACTTGCTAGCTGCATGATCTCAGACAAGTTACTTGATCTCACTGAACTTCAGTTTCCTCATTGATAAATTGGGATAAGAATACCCATTTCACAAGACTGTTGCAAAGAGTCAATGGAGTAACGGATGATGAAACATCACTTACAATTCCTGTGGGTGGGAACTTCCTTTCAGTGGTTTTCAACTTTAGCATAGCTGGACATGGAACAAGAACTCCCATTCAAGTACTAATCAGGCCCAACCCTGCTTAGCTTCCGAGATCATGATATCGGGCACGTTCATGGTGGTATGGGCATAGATCATGGAACCAGAACTCTATATTTGAATCTGCTGCTTAGATATGATAGTTAAGATCATGACAAAGAAAGAACCTTCGAGTGTGAGAAGCAGAGGGCAAAGAACTGATCACCAAGGGATGGCCATAGCGATGGATTGGGAGGAAACAGTTTGGGACTCTGGCATTGCATGAGGGAGAAGAGAGTTTCAAAAACAGGGATTTAGGATAGTTATTTAAAAAACAAAAACAAAAACTTTGAATAAAAAAAGAGAAAGATTAAGAAAGCAATCAACAGTGCCAAGTGCCTAAGAGAATTCAAGGAGGATGTGATGGTCAGAAACACTCAATAAAAAATACTTGATTCTCTGCCAAACTGGGTTTATGCATACAATAGATAATAGCCGATGGCATTGACTAAGAGGACAATTTTAAATAACTTTTGTAATCAAGAACTTTTTACATGCATTTCTTGGTGACCACACCTCTTTCCAAAGTTTCTTGATGACCACACCTCTTTCCAAAGTTTTCAGAATAATTACTTGCCATAACCTACAGAGCTGCTATTTCCCATAGGAGATGAGATGTGGCTTGTCATCAAAAGGAAGAGCAGAAATACCTGAGTGGAACCAAAGAGTAAGTCTGTCTATGAAGGTACCTTGGTATAGGTTTGATTACCAGAGCTTATGTATTTGGGTCACAAGATGGGAAGAAAAACTATCCCTTCTTGAGTCAAAGTATACATTATTAAAATGTAAGAACTCTCCCAGAGAGAGAAGAAGATGAAACCTTTCTTGAAGTGGGCTGGTTATTATTGTCTATTTTGTACCACAGTTTGGGGTCCTAGTCCTGTTTTTGGATCTACTGACGGAAAGAAGGAAATAAATGGACTGGGGCCAGGTGCGGTGGCTCGCGCCTGTAATCCCAGCACTTTCGGAGGCTGAGGCAGGTGGATCACCTGAGGTCAAGAGTTCGAGACCAGCCCAGCCAACATGGTGAACCCTTGTCTCTAATAAAAATACAAAACTTAGCCAGGCATGGTGGTGCATGCCTGTAATCCCAGCTACTCGGGAGGCTGAGGCGGGAGAATCGCTTGAACCTGGGAGGCGGAGGTTGCAGTGATCCGAGATCATGTCACTGCACTCCAGCCTGGGTGACAGAGTGAGACTCCAACTCAAAAAAAATGAAAGAAAACAAATGTACTGGGAAAACTCAAGAGAAGAATCAACTGATATCCTCTCAGGGATCACCACGCCGATGGCACCTGCCCAATTTGTGTTACCTCTCACTGATGTTTAACTTACTGCTCTTTGTACGTCTCATTCCCTTCACTAAATCAATAGCCCTCCATCTGCAATGTGAATAAAACGTTTTTTTTTTTTTTACCCACTCTAAATATTGCTAGATCCCTTTCCAGAGGGTAGCTGCTGTTCTGGTTCTTTGAGGATTTAAGCAGGTTTGATTTTTTTTAACTTTTTGTCTTTATTTCT
>NW_016804161.1:149390-152244 GCF_001698545.2 Rhinopithecus bieti
AGCCAGGATGGTCTCGATCTCCTGACCTCGTGATCCGCCCGTCTCGGCCTCCCAAAGTGCTGGGATTACAGGCTTGAGCCACCGCGCCCGGCCTTTGTCTTTATTTCTCTAATGAAATTTTCTCAAGTACATTTTCCAGGTGCTACTAAGTTTTGAAGGGGCTGGGTTTAATATTGCTAAGCAGGTTTCTTTACTACAGGATTTATCTGGAGCCCTTAACATCATAATATCCACTGTGAATTTCTAAGAGGAGGGGGTTCTATATACAGTACTTACCAGACTTAGGGACCAAGGAATCATTTTTTCCTGCAAGGCACATCTCAAGGACCTCCTATGCCGAGACACATTTTAGGAGGCACTGTTCTAGTAAGAGAAGCCTACTATCTGGAAACCACCTAGTCAGAGGGCAGGAGTTAGCTTGTGTCTCCTGCACTCCTAGATTTCTTCTCTCTACCATGGGCAGATACAGACCAAGTAAAGTTCTTTTCTTTTTCCGTATGTAGAAATGTAAACACTTTTCTACATTTTCCAGGAAATCGCATGGCTTTTCATATTCGATGGAAAAGTTTTTCCCCTCTCCTAATAATAAGTAAAATACTTTTCCTGGAAACCTTTCCCTTTTGAGGTAGTCCATCAATTAGGAATGCATTTGACTGTATGTAACAGGAACCCATGGGGAGGGCTCAACAAGTTATGTGTTTCTTGTGTGTGTTTGTTTTAACAAAAAAATCCCCAGGTCGGCAGTACAGGGTATGTGCAGATGCTCAAGAGAATGCTTACAGCTTCCTGCTTTACCATCTCTTTAATGTACGTTTTTCATCTTTGTGGTTATAAAATGGCTGCTCAACTTCCAAGCACCTTGTCTGTGTTATACATGGGAGGAAAGGAGTAAAGGCATATAGCAAGGGACTCAATAATCCGGTCAACTAAGCCTTTTTTTTTGTTTTGAGACGGAGTCTTGCTCTGTCGCCCAGGCTGGAGTGCAGTGGCACGATCTTGGCTCACTGCAAGCTCCGCCTCCCGGATTCACGCCATTCTCCTGCCTCAGCCTCCCATGTAGCTGGGACTGCAGGCGCCCGCCACCACGCCCAGCTAATTTTTTGTATTTTTAGTAGAGACGGGGCTAATTTTTTGTATTTTTAGTAGAGACGGGGTTTCACCATGTTAGCCAGGATGGTTTCGATCTCCTGACCTTGTGATCCGCCCGCCTCGACCTCCCAAAGTGCTGGGATTACAGGTGTGAGCCATTGCGCCTGGCAGCCCTTTTTCTTTATCAGGAAAACAATAACCTTTCTGGAAACACCACCCAGTAGACTTCTGCTTACACTTCACTGGTTACAGCTAGGTCATGTGGCCACCCCCAGTTGTGTGTATGGGAAGCTGAGTTTATTGCTTTCCCAAACAGGGTGCTCTCTGAGTAAAGAAGACAGGGATAATAGGTATTGGGTAGGATACTAGCAGGGTCTGTTACATACTGCTTGTTTTTTTCTTCTGACTTAAAAACTGATTTCCCCATGATAACGTTCTGTAATACAACCAAACTCCTTTCTGAGAAAGTTCTGTAACAAAAGCAAGATTAACAGTATGCAATCTTCTATCACATCTATTACAAACTTCTCGGAAAACCAAGAACCTAATAAATCTTGAATTCAACCATTGAAATTCCTCCAAATTGTCTTGTACTCATCGTGTACATGCTATTGTAGTCTGACATTGTCACTTCCATTTCACATGCAAAGTTTTATACCGTCTGCATGTGAGAATGCTTAATGTGTAGTAAATCAACATTAATAACCGTCAAGTGAATTTGAGCAGTCATCCAATAGATCGAGTTCTTAAGGACGTAGTTGTCTGACTTATTTCTCTGTCTTCCCCAGTGCCTAGAATATAATAGGTGGTCAATAAATATTGCTGAATGAAGTGAGTGAATGAATGAATATCTGAAGTGTCCAGGAAGACCTGTCAGGGCCCTGTGTTATCAAGGAAGATCTAGCCCCAAGTAGGAAAGGACCAGCCTGCCAGGTGAGAAGATAGCAGAAAAACCGAACTGTCAACAGTTGATTCAAAAGCAATTCTTTATATATTGGTTAATTTTGGTGCACCAGAGATGGTTTTGGAAAACTTTTATGCATTTTAAACGTCTTTGGTTTCCAAAATTTCAGTTTTATTTTAATTTATTAAGGCATTGCCAAAATAAATTTATTTTAATTTATTAAGCAGGGCTGGCATAACTGTCTAAAATGAATTAGGAATAAAATTCCAAAATGTAGGAGCAATAATCCCACATCTGAAAAGTTACGGAGTTTCATTAAATTTTTGAAACTTGGCCGGGTGCAGTGGCTCACGCCTATAATCCCAGCACTTTGGGAGACCGAGGCAGGCAGAGGTCAAGAGATCGAGACCATCCTGGCCAACATGGTGAAACCCCGTCTCTACTAAGAATACAAAAATTAGCTGGGCATGGTGGCATCCGCCTGTAGTCCCTTGGGAGCCTGAGGGAGGAGAATCCCTTGAACCCAGGAGGCAGAGGTTGCAGTGAGCCGAGATTGCGCCACTGCACTCCAGCCTGGTGACGAAGTGAGACTGTCTCAAAAAAAAAAAAAAAAAAAATTAAACTTAAACTTGCCTTACATTATTACAAACGCAATGCATTATCACTACACAAGGATCATAAAATACAGACAAGCAAGAACTCTGCGGGGCAGGCAAAGATTTATTAGAACCCAGAAAATAATAAACATGAAATAATTTGATAAATTAGGCTTTATCAAAAACTTGTAAAAATTGCTAGAAACAAATCTGCAATGCAGATTTTTTTTTTTTTTTTTTTTTTTTTTTTTTTTTTTTTTTTTTT
>NW_016804161.1:152770-179261 GCF_001698545.2 Rhinopithecus bieti
TTTTTTTTTTTTTTTGAGACGGAGTCTTGCTCTGTCACCCAGGCTGGAGTGCAATGGTGCAATGTCAGCTCGCGACAACCTCCGCCTCCTGGGTTCAAGCGATTCTCCTGCCTCAGCCTCCAGAGTAACTGGGATTACACACACCCGCCACCACACCCGGCTAATTTTTGTATTTTTAGTAGACACGGGGTTTCACCATGTTGGCCAGGCTGATCTCAAACTCCTGAAATGACGTGATCTGCCCGGTTTGGCCTCCCAAAGTGCTGGGATTACAGGTTTGAGCCACCGCACTGACCAGAAAAATTTCAAATAATTCATACAGCTGCTTCATCCTCAAGGATAGAGAGCATAATTCCCCACTCCTTAAGGGTGAACTATTGAGACTTCTTTCCAAAGAGCACAGAGTGGAAAAGGGGAAAAAGAGTAACTTTACGGTGGGGAAACTTGACAAACACTACCTCAGCTAGGTGATCAAGGTCAACAACAACTCTGATAAGTCTTGTTGATACTATGTGTCTTAGTTATAAGGTGATGACAAATGGCACTTTACTTCTGTGGTCTTCTTCCCTGAAACCCATAACCTCAGTCTCATCATGATAAAAAACATCAGACAAATTTCAACAGCAGGACATCCTACAATGTACTTGACCAGCATGCCTCAAAAGCGTCAAGGTCATTAAAACAAGGAGAATCTGAAAACCATCAAAGCCAAGGGGAGCCAAACACATAAAACCTTAATGTGATAGGATATCCTGTATGGGATCCTGGAACAGTAAAAGGACATTAGGTAAAAACTAAGAACATCTCTGAATAAAGTGTAGTTAATAATAATGTATCAATGTTGGTTCATTAATTGTAAAAACTATACCATACTAGTGTGAGATGTTAACAATAGGGGAACTGTGCTATCTCAATTTTCAGTAAATCTAACACTATTCCAAACAATAAAGTCTATGAAAGCACAAACAAAACTTTGCTCATCAAAAGAGACCATTACTGGCTGGGCGCAGTGGCTCATGCCTGTAATCCCAGCACTTTGGGAGGCCAAGGCAGGTGGATCACCTGAGGTCAAGAGTTTGAGAGACCAGCCTGGCCAACATGGCAAAACCCCATCTCTACTAAAAATACAAAACTTAGCTGGGTGTGGTGGTGGGATCCTGTAGTCCCAGCTACTCGGGAGGCTGAGGCAGGATTGCTTGAACCCAGGGGGTGGAGGTTGCAGTGAGCCAAGATCGTGCCATTGCACTTCCAGCCTGGGAGCAAGGCTCCATCTCCAAAGATAAAAAAAAGAGAGAGAGACCATTACCACATGAATAGACAAACCAGTGACTGGGAGAAAATATTTGCAAAACATCTGTCTGACAAAGTGCTGGTATCTAAGATGTATAAAGAATTCCTGCTAACACTCAAGAATGAGAACACAAACAGCCCCACAAAATAGGCAAAAGATATAAACAGATACTTCAAAAAAGAAGATATATTTATTAGTGGCCAAGCATGGTGAAAAATATGATCAACATTATTAGTCATCAAAGAACTGAAAATTAAAACCACCATGGGATACTATTACACACTCTCCAGAACAGCTAAAACTAAAAGGACTGATAATGCCAAATGTTGGTGAGAGTGTGAAACATCCAGAAATTTCCTACATTGTTGATGGGAGTGTAAAATGGTACAAACACTTTTGGAAAGAGTCTGTTAGATTCTTATATAAGTAAACATACACCTATCCTATGACCCAGGAATTATATTTCTAGGTATTTACCCAAGACAAATATATGGCCATATAAAGATGTTTACAGTAGGTTTACTTTTTTTTTTTTTTTTTTTGAGACAGTGTCTCACTCTGTCACCCAGGCTGGAGCACAGTGGCATGATCGTGGCATACTGCAGCCTCAACCTCCCGGGGTCAATTGATCCTCCCACCTCAGCCTCTCGAGTGGCTGGGACTACTGGAGCTTGCCACCACACCTTGCTAATTTTTCTTCTGTAGAGATAAGGTCTCATTTTGTCGGCCAGGCTAATCTTGCACTTTTGGACTCAAGCAGCCCTCCCACCTTGCCTTTTGAAAGTGCTGGGATTACAGGCATGAGACACTGCGACCGATGGCTTAAATAAAGTCCACCATAAAGAAGATTAGAGAGTCACTATTCATGCCTTGATGTATATCCTTCCAGATCCTTTCTTATGCACAGATACAAGAGGCATTGTAAACTTACTTTGGCCAAATGCTGAATGGCCAACTTTTTTCCTTCCAATTTTTGTTTTAGGTCAGGGGGTACATGTGCAGGTTTGTTACATGGGTAAATTATGTGTCACTGCGGTTTGGTGTACAGATTATTTCATCACCCAGGTAGTAAGCATAGTACCTAATAGGTAGTTTTTTGATCCTCACCCTCCTCCCCTCCACTCTCAAGTAGGCCCTGGTGTCCGTTGTTCCCTTCTTTGTGTCCATGTGTATTTAATGTGTAGCTCCCACTTATAAGTAAGAACACACAGTAGTTGGTTTTCTGTTCCTGTGTTAATTCGCTTAGGATAATGGCTTCCAGCTCCATGCATGTTGCTGCAAAGGATATGATTTTATTCTTTTTAATGGCTGCATTATACTCAATGGTGTATACATACCACATTTTCTTTATCCAATCCACCATTGAAGGGCATCTAGGTCAATTCCATGTCTTTCCTATTATGAGTAGTGCTGTGATGAATATACACGTGCATGCGTCTTTTTGGTAGAATAATTTCTATTCCTGTGAGTATATACCCATTAGTGGGATTGCTGGGTAAAATGGTAGTTCTGTTTTAAGTCCTTTGAGAAATCTCCAAACTGTTTTCCACAGTGGCTGAGTGAATTTCCATTCCCACAGCGTGTAAGTGTTCCCTTTTATCTGTGACCTCGCCAGCATCTGTTATTTTTTGACTTTTTGATACTAGCCTGAATGGCCAAGTTTTAAAGTCAATATTCAACTGAAGTTCAGGATGAAGTTGAATATCAATATCTATTTTAGCATGAATCCCTGGTATATAAGAATAAATCTGAAACTTCATTAAAAAATAAATATTATTACAACTTAAAATTTTGGTAGCAATTTTAAGAAATTTGACCTTGCAGCGAAGGAACTATAATGTGTCAGCATTGTGAGCAGCATGATTGTTTTTGCACTCACTGTTTTGTACATTTTCCATGTTAAATAAATGTTTACTTTCAGATGAAGTCAATGGAAGAGCACAATTCGTGGCCTAAATGGAATTAGTTAATTAAAAATTAAATATAGTTCCTAGAAGTTATTTCTAGTGTTGTTAAGACTAGTACATCAAACAATTCTGTAAAGATTAGAATTGAGATATAATTTAATTTATTTTTTTTTGAGGCAAGGTCTCACTCTATCTCTCAGGCTGGAGTGCTGAGGCATGATCACAGCTCACTGCAGCCTCAAACTCAAGCCATCCTCTCACCTCAGCCTCCCAAGTAGCTGGGACCACAGGCGTGCACCACTATGTCGGGCTAATTTTTGTAGAGATAAGGTCTCATTATGTTGCCCTGGCTGGTCTCAAACTCCTGGGCTCAAGCAATCCTCCCATCTCAGCCTCTCAGAGTGTTGGGATTACAGGTGTGAGCCATTGCACCTGGCTGGAATATTACCTATGATATGAAAGTGATCTTCTTATGTCCCCCTTATACAACATGGAGTATCTTATGTACTGACTATTTGTGTTCTCCACCCTATGATTCTTATGTTAATATCCTAACCCCCAAGTGTGGCAGTATTTGGAGATGGGACCTTTAGGGAAGTAACTGAGGTTAAATTAGATCATAAGGATGGGGCTCTTATCTGATAGGATTAGTGTCCTTACAGAAAGAGACACCAGAGAGCTCCCTCTCACTTTCTCACCAAGTGCATTCACCGAGGAAAGACCATATGAAGTCCTAAAAGCAAGAAGGGTGGCCATCTATGAGCCAGGAAAATGCCCTTACCAGGAACCAAACTTGCTGGCACCTTAATCTTGGACTTCCCAGCCTCTAGAACTATGGGAAAATAAATTTTAGTTGTGTAAGCCATCTACTCTGTGGTATTTTATCATAGGAGCCCAAGCCGAGTTGTACAGAGTACATTGGCCAAATTCAGTGACTTTGCCTAGAATTTATTACACCTACACTCACACCCACACACACCCCTGGGTTTTATCGTATATATGTTCTAATTAATTGGTTAACTCTCCTGTAACTTTTAAAGCTTTTCATGTAGGAATATAATTAATTTATTTTCTTATTAGTAAAACATTTAAAAGTGATTAGTTTTCTTTCAGGACCAATCTGTCAGAAACCCACACATTTTAAAATAAATTATTTATTTTGGATTAATTTTACAGAAAACTGCAAAGGTGATGCACGGAGTCCCCAAATACCTCTCGTTCAATTTCCCCTAATGTTAACATCTTACCATGGCACATTTTTCATAACTGAGACATTGACATTAGTACATTACTATTAATTAAACTCCAGACTTTATTCAAATTTCACCAGTTTTTCCACCAATATTGCTTTTTTCTGTTCCAGGATGCAATTCAGGATAGCACGTTGCATTTAATCATCATGTCTCCTTAGTCTCCTTTGGTCTGTTAACAATACATCTTTCCTTGTTTTCATGACTTAAATGATTTTGAAGTCCTAGTCAGGTATTTAGCGAAATATTCCTCAATTTGGGCTTCTTTGGTATTTTTGTCATAATTAGACTAGGTTCTTGGGACTGGAGAATAGCACAGAAGTGAAATACCCTTCTCATCACAAGATACCAACATGATTTATCACTTGTGATGTTGTAATCGCCCAAGGGGCTCACCTTGCCTGCTGCCTAGACAGAGCCAGTTCATCAAGAGAGGGGAACTGCAATAGAGAAAGAGTAATTCACACAGAGCCAGCTGTACGGGAGGTCAGAGTTTTATTATTACTCAAATCAGTCTCCCTGAGCATTCAGGGAGCAGAGTTTTTTTGTTTTGTTTTTGTTTTTGTTTTGAGATGGAGTCTCACTCTGTCACCCAGGCTGGAGTGCAGTGGCGTGATCTCACCTCACTGCAACCTCTGCCCCCCAGGTTCAAGTGATTCTCCTGCCTCAGCCTCCGGAGTAGCTGGGAATACAGGCTCCTGCCACCATGCCTAGCTAATTTGTGTATTTTTAGTAGAGATGGGGTTTCACCATATTTGCTAGGCTGGTCTTGAACTCCTGACCTCGTGATCCACCCGCCTCAGCCTCCCAAAGTGCTGGAATTACAGGCATGAGCCACCACACCCAGTCAGGGAGCAGAGTTTTTAAGGATAACTTGGTGGGTGGAGGGAAGCCAATGAGCCAGGAATGCTGATTGGTCAGAGATGAAAAATCAATTTAGGGAGTCGAGCTGTCTTCTTGCAACTGATCAGATTCCTAGGTGGGGGCCGCAAGACAGATGAAGCACTTTATTTTGATCTGGGTGGTGCGCTTGATCCTCAAGTGCAGGGTCTGCAAAATACTTCAGCCAGATCTTAGGGCAGTTTAGGAGGGTCACGATTGTTGTAAGGTCTCCAGCTGCATGGACTCCTAAAGCTGTTAATTTCTAATCTTGTGGCTAATGTTAGTCCTACAAAGGCAATCTGAGTCCCCAGGCAAGAAGGATGTCCTGCCTTGGGAAAGGACTGTACCATTTGTTCTAAACTATAAACTAGTTTTCCTCCCAAAGTTAGTTCAGCCTTGGCCCAGGAGATGAACAAGACAGCTTGGAGGGTTAAGAAGCAAGATGGAGTCAGTTAAGTTAGATCTCTTTCATTGTCTCAGGCATAATTTTGCAAAGGCGGTTTCAATATTAACCTTGATTGCTGGGTTAAGGTAGTGTTTGCCTGGTTTCTCTGCTGAAAAGTATTATTAGGTTGGGGCAAAAGTGATTGCATTTTGCCAATAAAATGGTTTTCACTTCCCATACTCCATTCTTTGGAATAGAATTGCTAAATCTAGCCCACACTTGGGGGTGGGGAGGGGATTAAGTTCTACCTCCTGAGGGGACATATCTACATATATTATTTGTAATTCTTCTGTAAAGATTTGTCCCTTTCCCACTATTTATTTGTTTACTCATTCATTTATATCAATATGGAATCATGTATATATAATTTATACTTCAGATTATAATTCAACACTATGTTACTTATGTTATTTGTCTTATTGCTCAAATTGTTTCAACTTTGGCCATTGAGAGCTTTTTCAGGTTGCTCCTATGTCCCCTTGACACACCACACCTGCCTCAGGTGTTTTCTGAGCACTTCTTTGCTTTCTGGTGCTTGAAGATGCTCCAGGATGATCTTGTATTTGCATACATTTTTATGTACGATATTTACATTCCATTTATTCCTTCCAACATGTTCTATTATTGCCTCTAAATTTATTTTCTGAGCCAGTTGTCAGGAGAATATTTTTTATTCCAATTCAGCTGTGGACTCTAATTCTACCTTAATTATTTATTTCTAAGTTTGCTGTATTGTATCCTGTGATTATACTAGGTAGAATTTCTGCCTTTTGCATCCTAGTTAAAAGTACTTTTATTTTCAAATACATAAATAATGGCTGTGAATGATTCATGTACACTTGTAAAGACAATGTAATTCCCTGTCCTGCTCACTAAGTCCTTATCATTTGAAAGCCTAGTCTACATTATTTATTGTATTATTCAGCTCTGTACTTTCCAGCCTTATCGCAAATCAATCCCTACCAAGGCTATAGAAGAATGAAGGAAGGAGTAACTCATTCGGTCTGGTGAAGGCTTCACTGGGAAGGTGAGATTTGATGTAGTCTTAAGAGATGAGCGCGATCGCAGCTCACTGCAACCTCTGCCTCCCAGGTTCAAGTGATTCTCCTGCCCCAGTCTACTGAGTAGCTGGGACTACAGGCATGCACTACCACACCCGGATAATTTTTGTAATTTTGATAGAGATGCGGTTTCACCATTTTGGCCAGGCTGGTCTCGAACTCCTGACCTCAGGTGATCCTCTCGCCTCGGCCTCCCAGAATGCTGGGATTATAGGCATGAGCCACCGCGCCCCCACGGAATTATTTTTTTCTGTGCAATAGTCATTAACATCTAAGGAACATTATTGGCACCCAGAGTAAAATTTAGGATTTTTTGGTGGAGGTATTGCAGGAACAGTAAAGGATTTAAGCAGGGGAATTACAAGTCAGATATAAGTTTTAGCAAGATTGCCCTGGAAATAGTATGAGGATGGGTTGATTAAAGAGGGCTTTTCTAGAGAGAGTGGAAATAGTCTTGGAATGCTGAAGGCTTTGACTAGATTGTGACTGTAGAAGGGGAGAAGGGGACAGGTTGGATTAATATGAAGGTGGTAAAATTGATACAATTTGGTGATAAGTTATGAAGTTGGGAGAAGGACAATGACTCAACTGGTATTGGGTATGTTGAGGTTGAGGTGCTTGTTGGAGATCGGTAAATTGGATTTATCACGCTCTTTGCTTATGAGGAAAATCTGGGTTAGAAATAGATGTCTCAGACGTGAAACAGTAGAATGTGAGAGAAGAGGATGGGACTCTACCAAGACCCAATATTTAAAGGTTAAGCAAAGGGAAAAAAAAGCTAGTAGTCTAAATGGTCTTTTAACTTTTGGTCATTTGCTGTGTTTTTAAGTGTCTCTTGTTGGCTGCCTCGTGAAGGAAGAGACATCTGTGTTTTTATTTATTCTTTTCAGATTCTCAGAATACAACTTTAAGAAAACTTTTATTTATTTATTTGTTATTTATTTATTTATTTATTTATTTATTTATTTATTTTGAGATAGAGTCTCACTCTGTCTCCCAGGCTGGAGTGTAGTGGTGCCATCTCGGCTCACTGCAACCTCCGCCTCTTGGGTTTAAGCAATTCTACTGCCTCAGCCTCCCGAGTAGCTGGGACTACAGGTGTGTGCCACCATGCCTGGCTAATTTTTGTATGTTTAGTAGAGACGGGGTCAGGCTGGTCTTTAACTCATGACTTCAAGCAATCCACTTGCCTTGGCCTCCCAAAGTGTTGGGATTACAGGCGTGAGCCACCGCGCCCGGCAAGAAAAACTTTTAAACAGAATTTAGTAAGGCTTTAAAACATAGATATCAAGTGTATTCCCCACAGTAGGCTATGAGGATGGTTGCAAGTGCCCTGGGACTATGAAGTCAGAGGATCATTATGACAAGGTGACTTATGGGAAATGCCCGTGCCAACTAAAAAATGATCCTGAGTACCTTTTATCTATCCTAAAGGCATGCTTGTCAGTGGTGTGAGCATAAGATAAGCCTTTATATCTGGAGATGGCAGAGGACCACACAAAAACTTGTACATACATGAGTATTTAAAGCAGTACTATTCATAACAGCTCAAAAGTGGAAATGACCCAAGTGTCCATCCAGTGGTGAATGGATAAACAAATGCAGTATACCTATATACAATGGAGTGTTGTCCAGCCATAAGAAGGAATGAAACACTAATACGTGCTACAGCATGGATAAACCTTGGAAACGTTATGCTAAGAAGCCAGCCACGAAAGACCACATATTGTATTATTCCATTTATATAAAATGTTCAGAATTGGCAAATCCACAGAGACAGAAAGTAGATGGTTGCCCAGGGGCTGGGGGAATACGCAGTGACTGCTAATGTGTCCCAGGGGACTCAAATGATGACCAGGCATCAGGCCCCAGCATGAGGGGCAGTAGGATGCCTTCCTTTGAGGAATGACTGTGTGCAGCTCTTCAGAAAGAATTCCTGTAAGGGCCCTGTGGCAAGAAGGCAAAGAAGGAATTCCTCATGTCCTCCCCTACCACATATAACCTCCCTCATCTCCTGCCTCTCTTTGGTTAGTGGCAGGCGAGTCTCTTCTTCAAGGCAGGCACTTCTGTGCTCCTGGGCATGCAGTACCTTCATTCACAGGAAAAACAGCTTTTGGGTCTCTGAGCAGCCATAGTGAGTCTTATGCTGGTCAAACAGTTTGTGCAGAGCATCCATATAAAGTGCGTGGTATTTGTCCACCATCTCCTGGCTTGGGTTTTCAATTTGGGGCAGTGGCAGAGGCTCCCCAACTGCCAAGATAGATGGGAAAAAAGAAAAGGAAAGTGTTAGAACCTCCTCTTCCTTTAACCTCCCTCTCCTACCTTTGGCCTAACTCTCGCATCCCAAATCAGCTCCCACCTTCCCCTTTGCTGCCATCTTCTTTGGTGGGGCCAGGCTGAGGTTGAGGTTGAGAAACCTGAGGTGGCATTGGGGCTGAGAGTGGCACTCACCCACAGTGACAATAGGCCTGGAGTATGGCAGGAGCCCAGTGGAGCCTTGACAGAAGCTTTGTCCGTAGAAGACACAAAAGTAAAAACCAAAGATACGGCGGAAGCAGCTCTGGAACTTGTACATCCTGCTGTCCTTATGGAACAGCACCTGATCATACACCTCAGTTTCCCCAAAAGTAAAGGTGGGGACCAGATGAGCCCTGTAGGAAAACTCCAATTTATTTTCTAAACACAGTCTAGGATGAGACCCACCCTAGAAGAACATTTGTTTGCTTGCCAGGCCCTCATCTATTTTGGTGAAATCCTGGTGACACAAAGCATTTTTTCTTGCACTAAACAGGGTTTCCCTATTTAATGTCTCTTGTCATGAAATTTTCAAGGCCAGTGAGAGTGCTGTCTCTGGGCCAGGATTACAAGGGCAAGATATAGCGGGGTGGGGGGGTGGTCAGGGAAGCAAGAGAAGTTGAGCAGAGATCCCCAGAAAGACCCATATCATGAAAAGTTTCCAGAAGGTGTCAAGGAGGGGAATATCCAACTCTGTTTCTATTAGTGAAAAGCACAGAGAAGATGACAGTAATTTTGCACAGATGCCCATACTTTATGTGATATGCCCTTCACCCAAGGGGGCGATGCATAAGGTATTCTGTCCTTGGGTTATAGGATTAGAGCAGAGAAAAGTTGTTTCCCTTCCACAGACCATGAGAATCCACCCTGAACAGTGCCCTGGGTAGTCAGGCTCAAATTCCATGAGGGAGAGAAGAGTAAATCTCTCTTACACAAATCTTGGTGACTTGCTAACAACAATCTCTCAGCACTTTGACATATGTTACATTACTGGTTCCTCACAGCAAAGGCCGTGGAGGGCACAGTGGAGGATGCAGAAGTACAGGTTCAGAAAGGGATGGTCACTCAGGCAGTCAGTGACTGGCAGGACCTGGACTAGAACCCAGGACTCCCAACTCAGAGTGCTCTTCCCTACATGATACTTCCAACTGGTGAACAGGCCCGTCAGGCAAGGTCCTTGGAAGAAATACTCCCCTCTTCTCTAGGTCTGCAATAGGACAATTGTCCCTGTGTCCAGAGAGCTGGCCTGCTGACCCAATGGGGCACTCTACAGCTCCAGCCCTAGGTCCCTAAATCACAGTGACTAACATTTATTGATCTCTTATAGTGTGCCAGGGACGTGGTAAGTGTTCTGTGGGGATAAATTCATTTAAAGCCCACAATCACCCTATGGAGTAGGTACAGTTCTTAGCCACATCATTAAGATGAAAAACACCAAGGCTCAGAATGGTTAAGGAACCTGTCCCAGAGTGCACAGTCATGGAACCAGGATTTTAAATCAGGCTCCTGACTCCCAATCCTGCACACATACTCATTATACTGTACTGCCCCATGCACTTACCATTAGCAGACTGGTGTAGATATCAGTATTGATAGAGATAATGTGGGTGTCATCTATATGCCAGCTTTGGCCCGGTTCCCTTGATATTGAACCTAGGTTTATGGTTTGACCTCTTAGAAACTAGTCGAGCTAGCTCAGAAGGACTGGATGACCCATCTTTCTTACTTGGTAGTATGTTCCTTGAGGGCAAAATTCACATCTGATTCATCCTGGCCTCACCTACAAGGTCATGCTGCTCAGGGAACACCATGCACTGCCCCTCTAGGGGGAACACCTACCCATGCTGGAGGGCTGTGCGCACGAACCCCTTGCGCTTCTGGAGGATGAGGGTGGTGGTGTTGGGCACACTTTGCAGGGCCTCACCCACACCTCCCACTACAATGCCCACGAGGTTGCCAGTGCTATGGCTCAGCAGATAGTCGATGGCTGGCTGGCTCACGGAGCACACACCTAAAGAGAATCAAGGAGCAAAATGATCAGGAGAGGAGAAAATTGCTAAGCGAGAACACTCTATTCTCTGCTCTTCACTGGCTTGTTCCCATAGTTCCTAGGAGGAGAGGAGCAATGAGATGGTACTAAAGAGTGTGAAGAAGAAAAGGTTGTTGACAAACAGAATAGCTCATGTTGAAGCAATATCTTCATTTTGCAGGAGGCACTGAGTCAAAACTGGTAGGAAGGTTTTCAGTGGGATAACCAGAAGGACTTTCTGAAATCCCATGGTATAATGTACCCCTTTTTTTTTTTTTTTTTTCATTAAGAGAAACAGCTATTATTTATTGAGCATATACTCTGTGGCAGGCATTGTTGTCAAGTTCTTTTTTTTTTTTTTTTTTTTAAGACAGAGTTTCGCTCTGTCACCCAGGCTGGAGTGCAGTGGTGTGATCTCGGCTCACTGCAACCTCTGCCTCCTAGGTTCAAACGATTCTCCTGCCTCAGCCTCCTGAGTAGGTGGGATTACAGGTGCCCATCACCATGCCCGGCTAATTTTTGTATTTTTAGTAGAGATGAGGTTTCCCCATGTTGGCTAGGCTGGTCTCGAACTCCTGACCTCAGGTGATCCACCCACCTCAGCCTCCCAAAGTGCTGGGATTACAGGCGTGAGCCACCACACCTGGCCAGTGTTGAATTCTTTACTTGCATCATCTCACTTAGTCATCATCCCACAACTGAGGTCAGACTGTTTTCATCTGCACCACTTTATGGATGAGGAAACTGAGGATAGTTTGCTCAAGACCACGTAAGTGGCAGAGCTAGGTTCGATCCCAGGCAGCTTAGCTCTAGAACATATGCTTTTGACTAGTATGCTACAATGACATGGGGGCGGGGGTTGGGGAGGAGGGGATGGGATTTAAAAGGGTGCATTTCCAAGCAGAAACGTGGACCAGAAGCTCCAGTAAGTATGGTCAGAAGCACCTTTGGCCATGAGGTACTCCCTAACAAAGGGGATCTTGAAGAACCAGGACAGCGTGGCCAAGTGAGGAGTGATGCCTGGGAAAGTCTTCGAGAAGCCTGTGGCCTCAGTGCAGAAGTTGCAGAAGGCACCAAAGGTCAGGAGGCCGTGGGGGTGAACCCCCATGAGGTAGTTGTGCTCAGATGACAGGTCCTTTGTCTTCAGGATCTGCAGCCATGGAGAGAAATGCCAGAGGTGGTGGAATGAGATTACATGGCAGAAACAAGGGTGGTGACACTTCAGGGATCAGGGTGCTCTCTAAAGCAGAGCTTTCCAACAGATTTTCTGAATGGGTTTCAGGAGGGCTGAGATACTGGTCTCTGAGGCCATTGGACAACAACCTGGGACAGCTAGAACTGCCAGATCTCCTGCCTGTGGCTAGAAGTAGCCTCAGCCATCTATGTCAGTGTGTTTTGTGCAAGTTATCATTGTCTATGAACACTTTTGTGAAAAAGATCAGGAAGCTTGGCTCTAAAAGTCGGGGCAGTGTTTGTTGTATACTCCAAAGAGAGCCCTGAGGATCAGCATAGCAGTACATTTCTGGAACCTCTTCCTGGAATTGTTTCCCGCCAATCCCCTTCCAGTGCCTGTCTAAGTAACTTGTATTGAACTTGGAAAACCCTGCTTAGATATCACCATGTCTGTGAAGCCTTATCCCCCATCTGAACTACTTCTGTACCTTGTGCCAAACAAATAATATACTTTATACTAATGTCCTCCCCATTAGATGTGAGCTCCTCGATGGCAGAGAATTGCATCCTACTCATTTCCCTGTACTGCTAACGTGGTTCAGAGTACATTTTCAATCCATGCTTATTAAACTGCTCTGAACTGTGCTTGCCTTCTGCCTGTGTCAGCTGGCAGGTGATGCCAAGGGTGTACAAAGTTTCCTAGCAGAGTATGGAGTGCTCAGTAGAAATGTTGAATCTTGAAGTATATTTAGCATAGACTGAGACTTCCCTGGAATACTTGTCTTCCTTATGGACAACTCTGGTCATGTGGCATAAATGACTTTTGCCTCAGAGTTTTGGGAACTCTGAGGACACTGGGGAAGAGATACTTACCGTAATGGGGAAATAGTCCCTGATGTGGGTCCAGACACACCAGTTCCTTACCCAGGCCGAACGCCTGCCACCTGAGACAAAAGCAGTAGGGGATGATGTCAGTGTGTGCCACCCCATACATTCCACAGGCTCAGGGATTCCCTGGCATGGCTCTGCTAGAGAGGTGGGAAAGGAGGAGACCCTAGGATAGTCCTGTTTGGCCCAGCTCCTGTGGCTCTGAGAACTTGGATGAGGAGCCTGTGGTATGGCAAGTGGGACTCCCTGGCTGCAGGTTATGATGGAACATTCTTCTTTCTAGGTCTGTGAGTCTTACCTCGCTCTGGGGTCTTCCAGTCCAGGAACAACCAGGCAAGGTAAAGCGCTGGTAGCGGCCACAAGGATGTAAACAGCAAGTAGATGAACAATGGCTGCAAGATCCAAACTGATGAGGGACCAGGTTAGACCAAATTTGTGCTGCCAGCAGAACTTGACTATGCCCAGTCCCGTCACCAGCCCTCCACATTACCTAAGCCTCTGGTCCTGGCCCTCAGCACAATCCAGGTCCTGTTCGTCATCATCCATGTCTACTTGTCCTTCAAACTTTTCCTCCATCATCTACCATACACAAGCCCTATTTCTCTGCCTACCTGTCATCCCTGTCCACCTGGTTCCCTGTACAGCCACTATCTCTGTACTCCTGCTCTCTACTTCCTACCAGTTTTTTTTCCCTCCTACCCCCATTTGGTAACCATCTTTTTCCTCTTGTCGCCTGTCTCCCTCCCTATCCATCATCCCTCATTAAGCCACTAGCCCACTCTCCCTCACCTCTATGCTATCCATATCTTCCTACACACTGCCCACCCAGCATCTGCATCCTTCTACTGTTTCCTATCCATGATGCTTGTCCTTTTGCTCATTCACCATTCTTTCCATGGACACTGTCTTCCCCCATGCAACCACCACCCCACTCCCCGAATAGACAACTCTATGGTTCAAACCAGGCTATACTTCTTTAAGTCTGGGATGCTAACGTTTTCTCTGTCCTATTCCCCATGATCATAAGGGAGCATTCCCTGGGCCTCACTTTTCCTCTCTAGATAGTAAGGATTAGGAAGGGGCTGAAATTAACTAGATCTACTCATATCCATCATGACCCTGTTCCGTCCCCCGCCCCTCCCCCTACATATTCTCACTGTCTCCTGGGGCTCTATCTCATTCTTCTCCAGGGCACTCATGGAACTCGAGACTCCTTGGTTTTACTCTCTAGTACAATCTTAGATGATGGAAAGGCTCGAGATGAGACTTCACATGGCCCTGAAAGTCACCCTAGATCTGGTCCTGGCTTCTGACTCTGGCTTCTTGCTATGCACTCTTGGGTCAATACTCACAGATGGCAAGGTAGCTCAAAGGCCACTGCAGAAGCATCAGACTCTGGAAGTGACTAGGCTGCTTGGAATGAGGCATGATTCTTGGGAGCCTGAGGGAGGCAGAGATCTCAGAACAGTGTTCCAACCAAAGGTGCCACCAGCCTCTGGAAGTTCACTTAATCGTGAATGCATATGACTATGAGGAGTTTGTACCTGCCCTCTTCCCTCTTGTCCTTCCCTGCCCCCCCACCCACTGCAGGGGCAGGTTCTGAAATACAAGGACTGCCCCGTGAGGTCTGGTCCAGCCCATTTGCCCTTTGACTGTCTTTCCTAGGATTATTAGCACATCAAGATGGAGAAAGGTGAGAATGACTGCCATGTAGTCGGAGTGACACAGGGACCTAGAGAAGGTGAAACCCCCTCACAGGCTACTCAGAAACTGTAGGGATTGTGACCTTAGGGAGATGACTGCTGAGAAGGGAGTTCTGGGGATTTGTGGTGTGGGGAGCACCTGGGATTTGGTCTTGGTTGCCCTGAAGCAGGCTGCTTTGGGGCTGCCCCACTTTTAAATTTTATTATAAAAATTTCCAAACACACAGAAAGCGAGAAGATGCAACAAATTTTTATCTTCATGTTCATCTTCAACAGCTATTAATATTTTTCCATACTTGTTTCATTTATCTCCCCACCTTTTTTTTTCCTTGGAGGATTTTAAAGCAATTCTAAGATAGCATGTCATTTCACCCCTAAATGCATCACTGTGCATCTACAAAAAATACAGATGTTTTCTTCCATATCACCCTTAACAAATTTAATAATTCCTTAATAATATCTAATATCCAGTCCATATTTAAATGTCTTTCTATAGTTGGCCAATTTGAATCACATCCAAACAAGGTCCACTGGTTATATTTGGATGTTATGTGCCTTACGTGTCAGTCTCTTGCTCTTTGTCTGTCATGATAAAATAGAACCCAGATACAGAAAGCCACTTAAAACAAATGTATTGGTTAATGAATTATTGTAAGACAAACACCTTGTAACCACCACTTGGTGAAGAAGATGAACTTTTCTATCCACCCCAGGATGCTCTCCATGTGCCCCATTCCAGCCACAACCCACTTGCTCCTCCCAAAGTAACCATCATCTTGACATTCAGAGTCATCTTTTCCTTGCATTTCTATGGTTTTCTTACCTAAATGTACTTCCCTAATGACTGTGGTTTAGTCTTCCCCATTTTAAATATTGATTTGTCCTTGAAGTTTTCTCTCTCTTTTTTATTTTATTTATTTATTTATTTTTTTGAGGCAGGATCTCACTCTGTCACCCAGGCTGGAGTGTAGTGGTGCAAACACAGCTCACTGCAGCCTCAATCTCTGAGGCTTAAGTGATCCTCCAGTCTCAGCCTCCCGAGTAGTTGGGACTACAGGTATGCACCATCATGCCTGGCTAATTTTTTATTTTTTGTAGAGATGGGGTGTCACCATGCTGCCCAGGCTGGTCTTGAACTCCTGAGCTCAAGAAATCCTACTACCTCAGCCTCCCAAAGTGCTGGGATTACCAGCATAAGCCACCGCACCTGGCCATTTTTACTTTTTATTTTGGAATAGTTTTAGATTTATGAGAGAGTTGCAAAGATAGTATAGAGAGTTCTCTATACCCTTCGTGTAGCTTCCCCTTTATGTTAACATCTTATTAACAATGGTATGTTTATCACAACTAAGAAACCAATATTGGTGCATTTATATTTACTAAACACCAAGTTTTATTTGTACTGTATCAGTTTTTTTCCACAAATGTCCATTTTCTGTCCCAGAATCCCATTGGAATCTCACATTGCATTTAATCATCATCTCTCCTTTGTCTCCTCCAATCTGTGACAGTGTCTCTGTTTTTATTTTATTTTATTTTATTATTTTTTTTAACCACATACTCAGATTGGGTTAGTTTCTCAAACTTTTTGAAGAGTTTAAGTCGGTTCCCATCCCTTTCCTTTCCTTATGCTTTAGCTGTTGAAGAGCCCACAGCATTTGACCTGTAGAATTTCCCACAGTTTGGATTTTGCTTATCTCATACTTACGGTGCTTCAGCATGTTCCTCTGTATTTCTTGCAGATTGATAGCTGGATTCAAAGACTATAGTGATTCAGATTTGATCCCTTTGTCAAGATCTTATTTTTCTTTTAATATACAACAATCTCCCTTCCTCCCCTCCTTTTTTTCCATTGCCACTGACTTAGTGAAGACTGTTTTTCTTTGGAGTAAGCCAGTCTTCCAAGCTTCCATGAGCAGGGGTGGGGTGTGGAGCGTGATTCCTAAGTGAGTCTCAAATACAGGCCAAAGTGGGAGGGGGTAGCAAAGCCCTCACTTCTCTCTTTGACTCTTGTTGTAACTTTATGCCCATTAAAGCAAACGTGGTTGTGTGTGTGTGTGGTTTTTGGTTTTGTTTTTTGCTTTTTCCACCTGAAGATTGCATGCCTCTAAAGAGATTGGGACCATATCTTATTTGTCAGTATGTCTGCTCTTAATGCCTGAAAGCCCTAGGGCCTCGGTGTTAAGAGAAGGATCAGTAAGTGAGGATCTTAGTTTGGGGGTCTATGGTTGGATGATTTCTTACATGTAATGAGATCACTAGAGTCCTATGGGGCATATGTCCTGGGGACTTGAGTGGGGATGAGAGGCCATACAGAAACAGAAGACAAGGAACACATTACAAAAGGGGAGAAGAAAGAATGAGAGAAAGGAAGGAAGGCAGGTGCTCACCTTTGAGGCACTTTGGCAAAAGAAAAAGTTCTGCCTACTTTGCCCTCCCACTCCAGGTCTTCCTGTTTACTGGAAACCAGCCTGGCCCTGGAGCAAATGTTAGCACTCAGGTCTTATGGCACCACTGCCCTACTGATGTGTTGACATCCCGTGGTTGAGGATGGAGACTCGCCCCTGACAATATGGAGGAGATTAGCACTCTGTCTTTCCAGAATAGAATATCCTGGGCCTACACCAACTCCCTCTCCATGCTCTCTCATCCTTGTAAATTGTCTCCTCCAGGAAGCAAGCTTCCTGGGTTAACTTTTAATAATGTGTGAATTCTCAGTTTTTCTCCTGTATTTCCTCCTGCCTCCCCTAGAAAAAAAAGGAAGTAAATTGTTGAGAAGACACTTGAGCTAAGAGAGTTGATCTGTATATATATTTTCTTTTGGCACTAGATCCCACCCATCGCCTTAGTATTTTAATGTTTACAATGCCGTGGATCTCCACATGATAATATGTAACAAACTAAAGCCACTGTGTATATACATAATGACAGTATTTATATGCATTTGAAAGAAAAGTGTGCTGCAAGCATATTATTTATTCATTCTAAGCAAGGCTTGGGTCAGGTGGAGGTTTCTGGAATCCTTGTATAATTAAGTTATTCTTCCACTCCTCAGAGGTTTGCACCTCCAGGTTGGAAACAATGGCTTGCTTGCTTTTTTCCCAAAATGGAAATTTATTTCCTTTTATTTCTGATTATGAAAATAATCCATGTAAATCATAAAATTTTCAGAGCACTCAGAAAAGTATAAAGGGAACAAAAGTAATTCATAATCTCACTATCCAGAAATGACCACTGCTAACTGTTAACATCCTGGTATCTATCTTTCTTGACTTTTTGTCTATACAAATATAAGCATAGGTATAGTGTCACTGTTAAGAGTTCGGGTTCTTGAGTCCAACATATCTAAGTCTATATCTCAGCTCTGCCACTTAAGTGAACTATGGCAGATGATTTAATTTCTTAGTGCCTCCGTTTCCTCATAAGTAAAACAATAATTATAATAACCACATCACAGGGTTGTCATGTAGTTAGAATAATTCATGTGAAGCACTTTGATCAGCACCTTGCTCATATATATGATCATATTAAAAACTCGATACATGTTAGTTATTACATATATTAACCAAAATGGGATTATATTCTATGTCCCATTTTGTAACCTGCTTTTTCACCCAAAAGTATATCGTGGACATTTTTCATGTCAATCTTCTTCTATAACATCATACATAGCATTTCATTGTATGGGTATGCTATAATTCATTTAACCAATCTCCTATTATGGAGGAAGCACTTATTTTTAGACCTGTCTCTTCCACACTCTGGTCAGATCTTTAGCTCTTTTAATGGTAGGTGAAAGGTCACTGATCAGAAACCCTCCTTTACTTGGAGCCTTCTCAGTGGCACTGCTATGTCCTCTCCCCCAGCACTTTCTAGGAGTTAGTGTGGTACAGAAAGTGAAATGCATTTTTTTTTTTTTTTTTTTTTTGAGACAGTCTCACTCTTGTTGCCCAGGCTGGAGTACAATAGCATGATCTTGGCTCACTGCAACCTCTGCCTCCCAGGTTCAAGCGATTCTCCTGACTCAGCCTCCTGAGTAGCTGGGATCATGGGTATGTGCCACCACACCTGGCTAATTTTTGTATTTTTAGTAGAGATGGGATTTCACCATGTTGACCAGGCTGGTCTCGAACTCCTGACCTCAACAGATCCACCAGCCTTGACCTCCCAAAGTGCTGGGATTACAGGTGTGAATCACCGTGCCTGGCCTGTGAAATGCATTCTAAAGCTTCCATCAACCTGGGTATGTTCCAGGGATCAGGCAGCCAGGTCAGCAGAATCAGCCTCTCTCTCCAAGGAGATGACCATGTCTGAACAAAGGGCTTGATTTTCTTCTCCAAACAACTCAGGAAGCAAGCGCTGCGGTCTGAATGTGTCCCCCAAAGTTCATGTGTTAGAAACTTAATTCCAAATACAATGCTGTTAAGAGGTGGACCTTTAAGGGATAATTAATGTCATTATCACAGGAAAGGGCTAGTTATCATGGGAGTGGGTTCATTATCACAAGAGGGAATTCATTATAAAAGCGAGTTTGGTGCTTTCTTGCTCTTGCTCTTGCTCTTCTGCCTTCTACCATGGGATGACGCAGTAAGAAGACCCTCACCAGATGCAGGCCCCTTAAATTTGAACTTCTCAGACCCCAGAACTAGAAGAAATAAATTTATTTCTTTGTAAATTGCCCAGTCTGTAGTATTCTGTTATGGCAACACAAAATTGTCTAAGATAGCGCGTTTCATGAAGGCCCCCAGTATCCTACTAGACCTGGCAGGGCTGTTGTTTGGATTCACCTCAGTTAAACTGAGGAAATGTTTAAATGCAAGCTAAGTCCAGGGCTGAGGTGACGCCTGGAAAAATGGGATTTGTAAGTCCCATCACTGAGGTCAGCCTGTACCCAGGATAAACTAGGTAAGAAATCTGTGTTTCATCAGTGTCTTGGTTTCTAGGCTTTTCTATTGTTTTGTTTTCCTTTTGAGAAACATTCAGTCAGCTCACCTGAACTAATGATTAGCGTTTTATAACTTCCTAGGCCAGAGTGTCTGGGGCATCCAGGGATTTTCTTGGTATCTGGGTGGTCCTGGCCACCTTGCCTGAATTACATATTTTTTAAAAAAGTAATAGCTAAAAGAAAACCTGGGAATGTGGAGAACTGGTTGTTAGTAAGGACATGATCCTTTCCTTTTGTTTTTGTTTTCTTAATATGACATCAAGAAATTGTAGTGATAATAATCCTTGACTGATGACATACTTTCATTGTTTTATGAATGTCCTTCTTTTCTATCTATCCTATCTGTCCTTCTTTTCTATCTATGTATCCATGTATCTATGTATCTGTCTATCTATCTATCTATCTATCTACCTACCTACCTACCTACCCATCTATCTTTATTGATTCAGGTTTTTCCAGTTGGAATTTCTCTCTGGAGCACTACACATGTAAAGTACTGTCTTGCCCCGGATCACAACTTAGCAGCTAGTTATCTGGCCTTGGCCTTTGCTTTCTTCTCTGAGAGCTGAAGGCATCTTCTTGATGCTACAGCTTTGGTAATAGAATTCTTCTTTCCCTTATCTTCAGTCCTTGGCCTGTAAGCATTCATCAGAGCAGATTCAAACTCTCAAGTGATTTCTGTCACAATAGGATGTGGGCAGCAAATAGCTAAAATAGGTCACAGGGGATGAAGAGGTGTCAACATTCTCCTAAGCCAATGTTTGGTCATATGAGGATCTAGGTATCAAGACGCAACTTGATGTTCTAAGATCTGGAAGGTCAGCAAGTGGGGATGTCAAGGCAAAAATAAGCCAAGAGGGAAGGCCATTCCAAAAAGTGGCAAAGCCAGTGGAAACCACCCAGGCCTAGTCCTAGGTCAAAGATTAGTGGATATCAAAAGGGCAAGTGATCTTGGTCTCTCTGTCTGGGTGATTAGAACAATCAGACAGGAGTCTTGCCATTTTTGCACCTGCTTTGACATGCTGGGCCAGGCTGTCATGCAGTGTCACTGGCTAACCTCAGCTTATACCCAAGTTACCCTACCTGCCTCTGGCTTTCTTCCTTTTCCTTTTAAACATATTTTGCTGCAAAACAATTGGATGAATTCATGCTGTAGGGTGTGTGTGTGTGTGTGTGTGTGTGTGTGTGTGTGTGTGTGTGTGTGTAAATAGCCAAGGTAGGGGCAGCAAAGATCAAGGATTTATTTAATGCAGTGTGATAGTTACAGGAGCAAACAATTGGATGAATTTGTGCTGTAGGGTGTGTGTGTGTGTGTGTGTGTGTGTGTAAGTAGCCAAGGTAGGGGCAGCAAATATTGAGAATTTATTTAATGCAGTGTGATAGCTGCAGGAGTGAAAACCATGGTGTGCAAAGAAAGAATCTGTCATATCACAGAGTGTGCCTAGGCAAATGCTATCTGGGAAGCTGCTTCCATTTCTCCAACATGACTGAACTGTGAGGGACTGAGAACCCATCAGTCTGAAGGGCAGTGGTTTATTGGCTGCAAACTCTCTGGGGCCTATGCACCCACCAGGGACTCTTTCTCATTCATTTTCAAGTCCAGGAATGGCTGCCTGCGCCCACTGGGTAACAGCCATTCATCTCATACATTATATCCTTCATAAGTAGTTAACCCCATTGCCCCTTAATGTTTCTAGAAGATCTTAGTTTCCCACTCTTTTTACCTTTGGTGTCAGAGACACTACAAGAGACATAAAGAATCATAAAACTGGGCCGGGCGTGGAGACTTGTGCCTGTAATCCTAGCACTTTGGGAGGCCGAGGCAGGTGGATCACTTGAGGTCAGGAGTTCAAGACCAGCCTGGCCAATATGGTGAAACCCCATCTCTACTAAAAATACAAAAAATTAGCTGGACATGGTGGTGGGCACCTGTAATCCCAGCTACTTGGGAGGCCGAGGCAGGAGAATCACTTGAACCTGGAGATGGAGGTTGCAGTGAGCTGAGATCACGCCATTGCACTCCAGCCTGGGTAACAAGAGCAAAATGCCATCTGAAAAAAAAAAAGGAATCATAAAATTTTCATCTTACCTTCTGGGAGAAGTAGCTGGTGTGGCTTGACGTTTCCAAGGCCTCATCTTTATCTTCTAAGAGATGGCATACTTGCCAAAGTTACTGTAGCTGCTGGGGCTGTGGGTGGAGAGGGATGCCCTTCACTGCAGGGTAGTGGGGAATTACATCAACTTTTACTGTCCTTAACCTGTTCTCAAAACTAAACTAAACTTAGTGTATGGTTTATTCAGCCTCTGGGAATGAGAAAAACATCTTTTATGCCCCAGAGCTGTGACCTGTTTACATAGAGGAGGCAGGGAGACCTAGAAAGAGTCAAGACCTACAAGCTGAGCCCGAGGTTGCAAACTCAAGTGTCTCTAGGGATCGGAGATATAGCGATGAGGGAACCAGGCTGAGAGTTGTAATAGGGAATGGTGGGGACTTTGCTGACCCAGAGAGGGTGTGTTCCTTCTAAAGGCCTTCAAATTTAGTTTCTCCAACTTTTCTTAGAAAAACTTCAAACATACAGGAAGGTTGAAAGAATAGCATAATAAACAACTGTATATCATCTACCTCTGAAATTCAACAATATTGTGCATATTTATTTTATCTCTCTGTACATATATGCATATGTACATGTGTACATGTGTACATGCATATATGTATGTATGTGTGTCTTGTTTTTCTGAACCATTTCAAATTTAAAAACAACCATAACTGTGCTGTCCACATAAAACATAACTACAAACAGATTTAGCCCAAGGGCTGCTAATTTGTTACCACTGGGGAAGGGCTGGTATGAGGTGCATAGACCAAGTGTCGGGTGCCAAGAGGAAGTCCTGGTAGTGCAATCAATAGCCGAGAGATCTGGCGTGCAACAAGGGGTGGATTAGCAGAAACAGGCATGGCCTTCTGGCTCCTTCCCTATCTTCTTGTTTCTGAAAAGAATATGTAATGCTTTTCAGATCTACTAGGGATTTCTTATCTTTTCCTTTTTGTGTTAATTATGAAATATATCATGCATATAAAAGAGTTGAAAGAATAATATGCAAATATATGTGTGTCTGCCCTCTGACTTAAGAAATAGATGCTGCCAGTAGTTTCTAAGGCCCCTGTGTGCCTCTTCCTATTCTCGTTCCCCTGTACCCTCCCCTACCATGAGTAACTGATGTGTTTGTCTATCATTCCCTTGATTTTATTTACAGTTCCATTGCATATGTATGTCTTCCTAAACAATAAAACATTTAGGTTTGTCTGCTTTTGGCATAGAAACATTACACACACACACATACACACACACACACACAGTATTCTTCTGTTACTTGATTGTTTTCACTCAACACTATGATTTTGATACTCATCTTTGTTTATATAAGCAGCTCTGTTTTTTGTATTCCATTGTATGAATATGGATGTACCACAGTTCATTCATCCATGTTCTTATTGATGGACATTTATATTGTTTTTTCCTATTATGTACATTGCTTCTAGAACATTCTATTTTATGTCTTCTGGTGCTCATGTGCAAAAGTTTCTCTAGGATCTATAACTAAGAGTGGAACTGCTGGGTCATATGGTCTGTGTGTATTCACTTGTACTAGAGCCTACTAAATTGTGTTTTCCAAAGTGATTGTATCAATATATGCCTTTGCCAGAGTGTGAGAGTTCACATTGCTCCATATCCTCTGTAACACTTGGCTTTAACTAACTTTAAAATTGTTGCCCATCAGTTTAGTGTGAGATGCTACCTTGCTGTGGTTTTCATGTGCATTTCCTTAATTACTAACGAGTTTGGGTGTGTCAGTTCATATGTTTATGAGCAATATTTCTCCCGGAAAATTCTTGTTTATGTTTTATTGATTTTCTATTGGTTGTTTTTCTCTTATTGATTTTCAGGAGCTCTTGATATGTTCCATATATTAATCCTTTGTCAGTTAGGTGCTGGAACTGTTGACATACCAATGTGCGGTGGGGTATAGAAGACATAGCCTCCAGAGCCAGACCATATGAATTCAAATCCCAGCTCCATTTTTTACTAACTGTGAGATCTCACACAATTTAACCTCTCTGTGCCTCAGCTTCCTTAACCTCTTTGAGCTTCTTTGTTTTCATCTGTGGAGTACCTAATTCATATGTTATGATGATGATTAATTGAATTAATATGTTTAAAGTACTTAGAATGGTGCCTGTTTCATAGTAATCAAGACACAGTTTTTTTAAAAAAACTTTTATTTTAGGTTCTGGAGTACAGGTGCAGGTTTGTTTTATAGGTAAACTCATGTCACAGGGGTTCGTTGTACAGATTATTTCATCACCCAGGTACTAAGCCTAGCACCCATTCGTTATTTTCCCTGATCCTCTCCCTCCTCCCTTCCTCTACCCACAAGTAGGCCCCAGTGTCTGTTTGTGTCCATGCGTTCTCATCATATGGCTCCCACTTATAAGTGAGAACAAAGGCATGGTTTTAAATAAAATGCTCCTCTGAGAGTAGGGATTTAAAAAAAAAATTATAAAGTATCTTTTATTTTGTTTTGTTACAATGTTTTTTCTCTTTTAAATTTCTAACAAAGTAATAAATTCAAGTAATAAAAAATAAAATCATACGGAGGGTTTATGATGAAAAAGAACAGTTCTCTAACTCTGTCTCCACTTCCTAAGGGAAAACAATCAAATTCCTGGACTCTAGCAATTTGCCCACCTCAGCCTCCAAAAGTGTTGGGATTAAAGGCGTGAGCTACTTTGCCCAGCCCTTTTCCCTTTTTTAAAGATTTTTTTTCAAGTTCTTAATTTTAATGTGGTTGAATTTATCAATCCTTTCTCTTGAGGTTTATACTTTTTGCATGTTGTTTAATCAATTCTTCCCCATCTGAGGTTTTAAAGATATTTTCCTATAAATGTTCTTCCTAAATTTAAAGTCTATTATTCTTAAAAATTTATTCATAACTTTAGGGAAAAGAAAGGGCTGCAAAAATAGCAGGTTTCGATGTTACAGAAAAGAGTCTCCACAAATATTGACCCGAGTGATTCTCAGTCTGTAAATGGAGCTGGGCTAAGCCTCTTGGCTCCTCTTCAAGCTCCTTCCCTGATGTTTTTAGTCTCATGACCAAGTCTTCCATCTTAGCCCTCCTCTGCCAACCACTGCTACCTCACATTTTCTCTAGCTAAGATTCCTTGAAGAAAAGTACAAGTAAAAAGGCTTAAGTGAAATATATTTTATATCTGTCTCATTCATTTGTTCAACAAATATTGCATGTTATGTTTCATGCAGTGTTCTAAGTGCTGGGGTTACAGAAGTGAACTAGACAAAGTCTCTGTCCTCATGATGCTTACATTCTAGGGAGAGAAGACAACAGCAAACACATATATAATATAATATAATATAATATAATATAATATAATATAATACAATATAAAACCAAGCTGTGCTACATTCTGCAAAATAAAATAAATCAGAGTAAGGGCGCTGGGGAATGGGTTGCAATTTTAGATAGGTTGGCAAGGGAAGGCATGTGGGTCTAGGGGAAAAGCCACTGTAGACAGACAGAATAGCAGGTACAAAGTCCTTGAGGCAGGAGCATGCTTAACTTGTTCAAGGGGCAGCAAGTGGGCCAGCGTGGTGAGCAACAAGTAGAGAAAGGAGTAGGAAGTGGGGTCAGAGAGGTAGTGGTAGGGTTAGCCATGGCAAGTCTTTGAGGACATAAGTTATCTTGAGTCATCAATGACTGCCTATTGGGTATGGGTAGTAGCAAGGACTAGGGCCGGATTTCTATTCTGGTCTCTTGGTCCCTGGTTTCTCTTCCCTTCACTACCCATTGAATCTTTTGAAATTTCCTTTTGCACTTGTCACTTTCAGGTGCTATTGCTTAGGAGATAAAGGCTAAATTTCACAGCCTCTGAAAGCTCTCCCATGTTGTTCCCTCTACCTGGAATACCCACACAGCTCTTCTTTGCCCAAGGTTGCATGACCAATCCAGTTAAGACAAGAAGCCAGTTTTCTTGACTCTCAATTGTAACAATAAGAACATGTTAGAACTAGAATGATTTCTGTTAGTTGGGATGTAGGTTCAGTGCATGTGACAGAGATCCAAAATAAAATATGGCTTAAATAAGTTAAAGATCTATCTCTTTCTTCCTCTCAGTCATCACAACGTATCTGCGTTACTGTGGCAATTCTGCTCAGTGAAGTTGTTAGGGGCCCGGGCCCCTCCATCCCCGGGGTGTTGGCCTTACTTGCATTATCCACGCTGGTTCATCACCAGGTCTCCCTAGACCATTGTGATAGCCTCTTAATGTCCTCCCTGCTTTGGCATTTGCCCTTTTAAATTCTATTTTCTACAAGACAGCTAGAGGAAGGCTTCTAAACTGTAGGCCAGATTTTGCCATTCCCTGCTCAAAACCCTTCCAATGATGAGGACAATCTTTAGACACTGATGTGGAGTGATTTCCAGAATATGTTTTAGTGAAAAAAGCAAGATACAGAGCAGCATATATAGTAATACTACCTTTTGGGCTGGATGGGGGGAATAAAAGTATATATATTTTATATATCATATCATATATATTATTATATAT
>NW_016804161.1:179549-184279 GCF_001698545.2 Rhinopithecus bieti
TATAATACATATAATATCTATTATATATATTAGATCTAGAAATGCTTTTTGTTGCAAAAAGTACTCTAGAAGGAAAACAAACCCCAGATTAACAAAAATGGTTATCTGTAGAGAGAGGGAAGGGACAGGTTAGAGGGGGTGGAGATGGAAGTGAGATGTCTCTGAATATACTATATCATATCAGCTAATAAGTGTGGAGGGAGTGATAGAAAAACATTATTGTACAACCTCTGATGAAATAATAGTGTCAGTCATTGGCTGCTAAAACCATGAGGCGAAAGGTTGATGCAGAATGTCACAATGAAAAGATCACGCTGTCACCACCTGCATTTCTGATCAATCTTAGAGTCACTAAAAGTGGGACAACCCAATGCGAAGGACTTACCTATACTTATTCTTACCTTTAAAGTTAATCCCGAATCTAAACAAGCCTTGGACTAACTTTCAGTTTACAGGAAATGGAATAAAGGAACAAATTAAAAGATACCACAGGGAAGCAAACAGAAATCCAGAATCCAGGACTTTTTACAGGACAGTAATCTAGTTTCTTTAAGAAGTCAGTGGATCCGGGCTTGGAGACACATACCTGTAGTCCCAGCTATTTGGAAGGCTGCAGGAAGATTGCTTGAGCCCAGGAGCTCTGGGCTGGAGTGTGCTATGCCAACGGGGTATCTGCACTAAGTTTGACACACGTTTGGCATTGATATGGTGACCTCCTGGGAGCAGGGAACCACCAGATTGCTTAAGGAGGGGTGAACTGAGCCAGGCTGGAAATGGAGCAGGTCAAAACTCCAGTGCTGATCAGTAGTGGGATCGTGCCTATTAATAACCACTGCACTACATCCTGGGCAACACAGTGAGACCCCTTTTCTTAAAAATAAGTTAGTTGTATGAAAAAAGTGAGGGACAGGAGATGAAGGACTGCTTTAGATGGAAGTAATTTATGGGACATCATAAACCAACTGGAAACAACTTTTAAGGCAATGAGGGAAATTTGACTATGGACTGAGCATTAGATGATACCAAAGAATTAATTTTGTTAGTTGTGATAATGGCTTTATTTTATGTAAGAAAATATTCATATTTTCAGATGTGACATATGTAAGGGTGAAATTTGCTTTAAAATACTTCAGCAGAAATAGAAAAATTGAAATAGATGAAGAAAGTGGCATTATCTTGATAATTGTTGAATCTAGGTGATGAAATTATGGAGGTTCATCATACTATTCTCTCTACTTTCGTATCTGTTTAGAAACTTTCATAATAAAACATTTTAACTCCTCCAACAATTCCTCTTCTCACTTAGAAAAAATATCCAAAGTCAACACCTTGATCCTTGAGGTCCTACTTGATCTAGTCCCTATCACCTCTCTCACCTCATCTTCCATTCTCCCCCTGCTCATTTCACCCCGGCCAGTTACCAGGCCATCTTGCTGTTCCCTAAACATGCCAAGTAGATTCCTTCTCAGTGTTTTTGTCCTTACTGGTCCCTTTGCTTGGACTGTTCTTCCCCCAGTGGCAGCTGGTTGCCTCACTTCATTCAGATCTCTATCCAAATAACACATTTCCAGGAAGGGTCTCTGTCAGCACCCCAGCTGAAATAGGACTCCCGCTGAGCCCTTGATTTTTCTTCATGGTACTTGTCACTACCTAATGGTGTGGCTTGCTTACTTGATTGATTGCCTGCTTCCCTAAACTAGAACACAAACTTGCTGAGGGCAGAGTCTTTGTTTTATTCAGTGCTGCAATCCCAGCATCCGTTAGGTTGGTGCAAAAGTAATTCTGTTTTCTTTTTTTTTTTTTTTTTTGAGACAGAGTCTCTCTCTGTCACCCAGGCTGGCATGCAGTGGTGCGATCTTGGCTCACTGCAACCTCCACCTCCCTGGTTCAAGCGATTCTTCTGCCTCAGCCTCCCGAGTAGCTGGGACTACAGGCACGCACCTCCATGTCTGACTAATTTTTGTATTTTTAGTAAAGACAGGGTTTCACCATATTGGCCAGGCTGGTCTCGAACTCCTGACCTTGTGATCTGCCCGCCTCAGTCTCCCAAAGTGCTGGTACAGGCGTGAGCCACTGCCCCCGGCCTTAGTGCAAAAGTAATTCTATTAGGTTGCACCAACCTAGTAGAACAGTTCTTGCCACATAACAGGAACTCCATAAGCATTTGTTAAAATAACCAAAGAACACGGTAGTGATCACTTGAAAGCACTGAGTGATTTGTCAGGTTGACACATTTGCTGAACTGCTAATCCTCTACGAACACCATGTGCTATAATGACCTGTATATGTCATATGGTGTGAGAGATCTCGGAGATAAGAGTGAGGCATCTCCCAGACTCTGCTTGTCTTCAGGGAGGACTTGTTTGCACAGATGCTTTTGGGCTGTGTTACCTGGCTCACCGCCAGGCAGTTGGTTTGTAAAGGGGGTGGAGCCCTCCTCCAGCTATCAGCATGACTGCTCTGTTTTCTGACTCACCAGTTGCCTGTCCAAGGCCATCCCTAAGCTCTGTTTTCTTCCAGTTACTGGCGAAAACAGGAAAACTGGTTGTTGAGAAAAAGTGCCACCAGGTCTTGGGAGCCAGCATGTGGGTTCTAAATGTTTTTAGTTCTTCCTCAGACATCATGCCTTGAGACTGTGGTGGTTTATGCTGTGGAGGCCTGAAAAGAGTGGGTTCCCTGTGACAGTCTTGGACCTGGTAGCAGCAGTGAGTCTGAAGGTCTGTTTCCTTCCCTCAACAAGGAACCATTCCCCTATCGACTTTACATCCAACCCCTCTCCCTTGTCCCTCTTGATACTTTCTTGTTATGTGGTGACAGGATAGAAGTGAGCTTGGGCCTGTGGCACCTGAGGGGTGCCTGAGCAGAGGCCCCATTCAATTCTTTTCAGCTCAACGAATGCTAAGGGACCTTGACCACCGATTTTGCTGCACACGAAGATAATAGTGTTGTGCCATTGGGTTGGGGTCTTGCTTCTGCCTAGAAAGCACCAGGGCCAAGGAAAAATCTTTGTAGGCTCTGAGGAGGGCCCCACTGTTTTCTCTTAAGGGAAGAGACACAAAAGAACTGCAAGCAGAGGGACTCTAAATCCTGAGCCCATCTTCTGAGAGTCCCTTCAGTTTTTTCTATTATTTTTATGGTTTGATGATTTAAATGAAACTCTTTAATTACAATACACTTGGGTATACGGCATGACATTTTAGCTCTTTTCTCCATATAATAGCTTACTTTCCCTGTAGCAGCATTTATTGAACAATCCACCTCTTCCTTGTTTATTTGTGAGGCTTCCTTTATCCTGTATTCAGTGTGTGTGTGTGTGTGTGTGTGTGTACACACAGACATATATATATATATATATATGTTATTTCGACTTTATTCTTTCAGATGAATTTTAGAATAAATTTCTTACATTTCAGACAAAACCCTGTTAGTATTTTATGTACATTAAACATTCAATATAATTTGGAAATAATAGCTTCACAACATTGAATTGTCTCATCCAGGAACATGGTAAATCTCTCCGTTTATTCCCACATTCCTTTACTATCTCATTAATGTTTGTAGCTCTTTCTCCCATTGTGTTTTCTAATCTGGTTGTTATTGGTATATAGGAAAAGTTTATTTTTTATGTATATTATCTTGTATTTAGCTGAACTCTCTTATCAATTCTAACAATTTCTCAGCTTCTTCTCCTGAGTTTTTAAAGTAAACAACTATATTGTTTGCGAATAACTTATAGCTTAGTGGTTCCTGGGCCAAGTTCAGACATTAGGCTATCATAAGGTAAACTCAAATTCTATTGGCACAATATAATAATACATTGTAATTTGTTCCTGAAGACTCATCTCACACTGTAAAAATACCAAAATTGATCATGAAAATAAATGAAAAGAAAATCCAAATATATTATTTTAAAAACTCTTGTTACCTATGTAAAACCAAACACTCAATAGAAATGTTATATCATAAATGCTTCTTTTGGATTGACTAGCCTAAAAAAAGAGAAATGCTTCTTTTGGAGGATTATTTTTTCTCAGAGAGTGGACTATCTCAGATGCCTTAAAATAGACATCCATTGTGAACATATGAAAAACTACTAAATTTGTACACTTTAAAAGAATGAATTATATAGTGTATTAGTCTGTTCTCATACTGCTAATAAAGACATACCCGAGACTGGGTAGTTTATAAAGGAAAAGGGTTTAATTAACTCACAGTTCACCATGACTTGGGAAGCCTCAGGAAACTTACAATCATGGTGGAAGAGGAAGCAAACACATCCTTCTTGACATGGCAGCAGGAAGGAAAAGAATGAGTGAAGAGGGGAAAAGGCCCTTATAAAATCATCAGATCTCATGAGAACTCACTCACTATCACAAGAACAGCATGAGGGTATGATTAACCACCCCCATGATTAAATTACCTCTCGGCCAGGCACAGTGGCTCATGCCTATAATCCTAGCACTTTGGGAGGCCTAGGCAGATGGATCGCCTGAGGTCAGGAGTTCAAGGCCAGCCTGGCCAACATGGTGAAACCCTGTCTCTACTAAAAATACAAAAATTAGCCGGGCATGGTGGCAGGTGCTTGTAATCCCAGCTACTCAGGAGGCTGAGGCAGGAGAATGGTTTGAGCCCAGGAGGCAGAGGTTGCAGTGAGCCGAGATTGCACAAGACTGCACTCCAGCCTGGGAGACGGAGCAGGACTCTGCCTCAAAAAAAAAAAAAAAAAAAAA
>NW_016804161.1:187352-208808 GCF_001698545.2 Rhinopithecus bieti
AAAAAAAAAAAAAAAAAAAAACACCAAAAAAACAAACAAATGAGAAAAACCTCTCACCAGGTCCCTTCCATGACACATGGGGATTATGGGAACTATAATTCAAGATGAGATTTGGGTAAGAACACAGTCAAACCATCATTCTGCCCCGGCCCCCTCCCAAATCTCATGTCCCCACATTTCAAAACACAATCATGCCCTTCCAACAGTTCCCCAAATTCTTTTTTTTTTTTTTGAGACAGAGTCTCACTCTGTCATCCAGGCTGGAGTGCAATGGTGTGATTTTGGCTTACTGCAACCTCTATCTCCTGAGTTCAAGTGATTCTCGTGCCTCAGCCTCCTGAGTAGCTGGGATTACAGGCACCCACTACCACAACTGGCTAATTTTTGTATTTTTAGTAGACATGGATTTTACCATGTTGGCCAGGCTGGTCTCGAACTCCTGACTGCAGATGATCCAGCTGCCTTAGCCTCCCAAAGTGCTGGGTTTACAGGGGTGAGCCACTGCACCTGGCCGTTCCAAAGTCTTAACTCATTCCAGCATTAACTCAAAAGTCGAAATCCAAAGTCCCATCTGAGACAAGGCAAGTCTCTTCTGCCTATGAGCCTGTAAAATCAAAACCAAGTTAGTTACTGCCTAGATACAATGGGGGTACAGGTATTGGGTAAATACACCTGTTCCAAATGGGAGAAATTGGACAAAACAAAGGGGCTACCGACTCTATGCAAGTACTAAATCCAATTAGGCAGTCATTAAACCTTAAAGTTCCAAAATGATCTCTTTTGACTCCATGTCTCACATCCAGGTCACACTGACTTGGGAGATGGGCTCCCATGGTCTTGGGCAGCCCTGCCCCTGTGGATTTGCAGGGTACAACTCCTCTCCTGGCTTCTTTCACAGGCTGGCATTGAATGTCTGTGGCTTTTCCAGGTGCATGGTGCAAGCTGTGGATGGATCTACCATTCTGTGGTCTGGAGGATGGTGGCCCTCTTCTCACAGCTCCACTAGGCAGTGCTCCAGTGGGAACTCTGTGTTGGGGCTTCAACCCCACATTTCTCTTCTGCACTGCAGTAGCTGAGGTTCCCCATGAGGGCTCTGTCCCTTCAGCAAACTTCTGCCTGGACATGTAGGCATTTCCATACATCCTCTGCAGTCTAGGTGGAGGTTCCCAAACCTTGATTCTTGACTTCTGTGCACCCACAGGCCCAACACCACGTGGAAGCTGCCAAAGCTTGGAGCTTGCACACTCTGAAGCACAGCCCCAGCTGTACCTTGGCCCCTTTTAGCCATAACTGGAGCAGCTGGGACACCAAGCACCAAGTTCTTAGACTGCACACAGCAGGTGGGGCCTGAGCCCAGCCCACTAAACCTTTTTTTCCTCCTAGGCCTCCAGGCCTGTGATGGGAGGGGCTGCCGCTAAGGTTTCTGACATGCCTTGGAGACATTTTCCCCATTGTCTTGGTGATTAATATTTGGCTCCCTGTTACTTATGCAAATTTCTGCAGCCGGCTTGAATTTCTCCTCAGAAAATGTTTTTTTCTTTTCAGTCACATTGTCAGGCTGCAAATTTTTCAAACCTTTATGCTCTGTTTCCTTTTGAACACTTTGCCACTTAGAAATTTCTTCTGCCAGATACCCCAAATCATCTCTCTCAAGTTCAAAGTTCCTCAGATCTAGGGGGCAGACGCAAAATGCCACCAGTCTCTTTGCTAAAGCATAGCAAGAATCACCTTTACTACAGTTCCCAACAAGTTCCTCATCTCCATCTGAGACCACCTCAACCTGGACTTCATTGTTCATATCACTATCAGCATTTTGGTCAAAGCCATTCAATAAGTGTCTAGGAAGTTCCAAATTTTCCCACATCTTCCTGTCTTCTGAGCTCTCTAAGTGTCTAGGAAGTTCCAAACTTTCCCACCTTTTCCTGTCTTCTTCTAAGACCTCCAAACTGTTCCAACCTCTGCCTGTTACCCAGTTCCAAAATCACTTTCACATTTTTGGGTATCTTTACAGCAGCACCCCACTCTCTGCAGAGCCAATTTGCTGTATTAGTTCATTCTCATGCTGCTAATAAAGACATACCTGAGACTGGGTAATTTATAAAGGAGAGGTTTAATTGACTCACAGTTCAGCATGGCTGGGAGGCCTCAGGAAACTTATGATCATGGCAGAAGGGGAAACAAATACATCCTTCTTCACATGGTGGCAGGAGAAAGAAGTGTCCAACAAAAAGGCGAAGAAGTCCCTTATAAAACCATCAGATCTCGTGAGAACTCACTCACTATTGCAAGAACAGCATGAGGATAATTGCCTCCATGATTAAATTACCTCCCACTGGGTCTCTCCCACAACACGTGAGGGTTATGGTAACTACAATTCAAGATGAGATTTGGGTGGGAACACAGCCAAACCATATCATATGGTCTGTATATTAAATCTCAAGTAAAAAAAAAGAAAGAAAGAAATACAAGTCCTCGAAGTTCGGAATGAAGATGTCATATTTTTTTGCTAACTAGTCCTCAAGTAGACACAGGAATTCTTTATTACTCTCAGGACCCTCCAGGTGTATTTTATAATAGGGTCATCTCTCTGGGAAGTTTTTGTTGTCAATGAGGTGTGTAATGACACATGGTAATGGAACAAGGTAATTTCTATAGCAACTGTTACAATGATCTCTTGCTCTCCTGTTTCAATCACATTTTATGGCTGAATTCTTTCGAGAATCTAGCAATTCAGCCATCTCTGCTTTATAGTCAGGCCTTGATTTGTATTTCTCAGTAGTGTGGATTTGTGACAGCATTAGATTATAAAAAAGTCTTGTTCCATTGATATTAGACACTTGTTTGCAAATAGTAGCTTTACTTTTCAAGATTTCAGTTAACTTTGCCAGAAACTTCAATGCTTTTGTGCTGGAACCTGCAGATACCCTTTGTCCCAATTCTGGGACTGGTTACAGCAACCAGTTCTCTTTCTGTAGTTGTTACACCGGAAATACATTTTGCTCAGAATGAAATGTCTTTCTTTGATATCTCACTCTGCCTACTTTTATATGTTCTTAAGAGAGACAATATTTTTGCCAAAATTGTGTCCGGCTCATTATGTGTTCATGGAGTCAAAATTCAAAATACTGTATTTTGATTTTAAATCACAGCTCTTCTTGATATTTTATTGATTTGATGTTTCTTTTCTTATATATTGGGAAGGGTGTAAGTTTTAGATGTTTTCAGCAGCTTTACTTGTAATAGCCAAACAACTGGAAACAATCCAGATGTCTTTCGACGAGTGAGTGGTTAAACAAACTCTGGTGTGTGCAGACCATAGAGTACTGCCCAGCCAACATAAAGGAATGAACTGTGGATACATTATAACTTAGATCTTTAAGGGCATTATGCTTAGTGAAAAAAGACAATCTCAAAATATTACATACTGTGATTCCATTTGTATAATCCTTGAAATGACAAAGCTGTAGAGATGGAAAGTAGATCAGTGATTGCCAGGGACAGGGACAAAGGTGGGGGTGTGTGCTTATACAGGGGTAATATGAGGAAGTTCCTCTGTGGTAATAAAACAGTTCTATATCATGATGGTCATGGGAGTTACATGAATCTATTTATGGGATCAAATTGCATAGACACACATGCACACACACACAAACACACATATGTGAGTGTAAAAACAGTGAAAACTGAATAAGTTTTAACAGTATTGTACCAGTGTCAATTTACTGTTTTGATATTGTACTACAGTTACATATGATGTCACCATTGTGGAAAGCTGCATAAAGGGTTCAAGGGACTCTAATTTTGCAATTACCTGTAAATCTACAATAATTTCGAAATAGAAAGCATTTAAATTTTTTTATTGTGAATTTTTTACTTTAGAATAGCTCACAGTTTTTTCCCTTAAATTGAAAGGCTAAGTTTTCTTAAACATTGCTCTTTCACTGAGATAGAATTCACATACCATAAAATTCACCATTTTAAAGTGTCCAATTTAGTGGTTTTAACATATTTGCAAGGTTGTGCAACCATCACCATTATCTAATTCCAGAACATTTCATCACCCCTAAAAGAAACCCCTACCCATTAGATGTCATTCTCCTTTCCTTTCTTCCTTCACAATTTCTCTTTCTCTTCTATCTCTATATTTGCTCATTCTGGACATTTCATAGAAATGGAATCATACAATAGATGACCTTTTGTGTCTGGCTTCTTTCACTTACCATAATGTTTTCAAGGTTCATCTGTTTTGTAGCATGTATCATCACTGCATTCCTTTTTATTGCCAAATAATATTCCATTGTATGGATAGACACCAATACATTTATCCATTCATCAGTTGGTAGACCTTCGGATTGCTTGCACTGTTTTGCTATTAGGAATAATTCTGCTGTGATAATCTATGTACAAGTTTTTGTGTGACCGTATGTTTTAAATTTGAAGGGTATATAACTAAAAGTAGAATTGCTGGGTCATATGGTAACTCTACACTTAACTCTTTGAGAATTGTCAAACTGTTTTCCAAAGTGGCTTCACCATTTTACGATCAGCAATGCCAAAGAATTCCAGTTTCTCCATATCCTAACTAATACTTGTTATTGTCTATCTTGTTTTATTATAGTCATCCTAGTGGGTGTAAAATGGTGTCATGGTGGTTTTGATTTGCATTTCCCTAATGATTAATGATTTTGAGCACTTTTTCTTTTTCTGTTTTATTAGAAACGGGGTCTCACCCTGTCACCCAGGCTGGAGTGTAGTGATGTGACGATTGTAGCTCACTGCAGCCTTGAACTCCTGGGCTCAAGCAGTCCTCCCACCTCAGTCTCCCGGTAGCTGGGAATACAGGCATGCATCACCACACCCGGCTAATTTTTTAATTTTTTGTAGAGATAGGGTCTCACTATGTTGCCCAGGCTGGTCTCAAATGCCTGGGCTCGAGCCATCCTCCCTCCTGGGCATCCCAAAGTGCTGGGATTACAGGTGTTAGCCATTGCACCCGACCCTTACTTTTTCATTTGTATAGCTTCTTTGGAGAAATGTCTATTTAAATCTTTTGCTTCTTTTAAAAATTGAATTGTCTTTCAGTTGTTGAGTTGTAAGAATTATTTATCTATTCTGGCTCCTAGACTCTTATGAGATACGTGATTTGTAGATATTTTCTCCCATTCTGTGGGTTGTCTTTTCACTTTCTTAATGGTGTCCTTTGAAGCACAAAAGTGCTTAATTATAATGGAGTCCAACTTATCTATTTTTTATTTTGTTGTTTGTGCTTTTGATGTCATATCTAAGAAGTCATTGCCTAATCCAAGATTATGAAGCTTTACACCTAGGTTTTCTTCCATGAGTTTAATAGTTTTAACTTTCACTTTAGGTCTTTGATCCGTTTGAGTTAATTTTTGTATACGATATGAGGTAAGGTCCAACTTTATTTTTCTGCATGTGGATGTCCAGTTGTCTCAGCATTGTTTGTTGAAGACCATTCTTTCCCACATTGAATTGTCTTGGCACCCTAGGTGAAAATCAATTGACCCTCTGTGTTCTCATTTCCTTTCTATTGACGTAGAAAGATTTTTCAAATTAATCAATTATTTTCCCTGGGGCCTAATATTAGGACTACTGTGAGTAGAATCAGTGCCTTTTTTGCCCGCATTTATGAACTAATTTTGGTGGAGTGCCGGGGGGCCTCATTTAGGAAAATGAAGCTGAAAAATGGGTCTCCAGAAAATGAGGAATGGGGACATGGAGTGGTACATTGGAGAGAACTTTGGTTTGAATGCTAGTTCTATCCAATGTTGTGTAGCTTTGGGCAAGTTACTAACCCTCTAGGAGCTTTAGCTACTGTGAAATGGAGGTGATGACAATCTCAATCTCACTGGGCTTATGTTTAGTATTAAGAGACAATGGTTATGAAAGCAATGTCATGGTCCCTGGAACATAGTAGGGACTTGACATCAAGCAAACTTACAGTTGGTGCATGGTCTTGTGGCTCCCTCCCTTCTGACATAGGGTGGTTATGTGGGATCAGGAGAGGTGGGCTACCCAGCAGGTACCTGTGCTAGTTCCCATGTTTCTGCTCCTGTCTCCTACACTGTGCAGCAGCTATGGTTCCATTCCCCCACCTTTTCTGTCAGGGGAAGTATGAAGGGTAAATAAAGAAGAGGAAAGTGGCTCTCCATAGAGCAGCTTTCTGGTTAGAAGTGAAAATCTCAGGTTTGAGGGAAGCCCAATAGCGAACCACAGAATAATCAGGAAATAGTGGTATCCTGTTTTATATGTCTAGAACTTTATTTTCAAAGAAGAAACAGTGTAACTGCATTGCCAATTTAGAACTCTAGCACAACTGAGGGAATCCCGTCTGCTTTGACTAGGCAGCTACAGTGCAGGTCCAGCCCTCCCCAGTCCTCCCCTGCCCCTCTGGTTCTTTCTCCTAAGCCTGCCTCAGCCACTTGGGAGGGGACTCTATTGCTAGAACTCTGATTTATTAAATAATTTCTGGTTTGGATGGTCTCTTCTCTCATCCTTACAATCTTTCCCTTTCCTGGAATTCTTCTTTTTCAGTGACTCTACTTGGATCCCTCATGGCTTAGGGGGTAGATTAATGAGGAATGTGCCTCCTGTTATATAATTGTCAGCTCTTGGGTCTCAGGGAGGCCATATTCAACTTTATGTTGGTCAAAGAGCTTGCGCAGGGCACTGATATAGAGTGCGTGATACTTGTCCACTGTCTTCTGGTTTGGCCTCTTAATCCTGGGAATTGGCAGGGGTTCCCCAACTATGAAAAAAGACAAGAGACAAACATCAGAGTCCCCCCCCCTCAACTCAAACTACCCATCCCTCACTGGGAGCCATGTACTGAAACTCAGTATCTGGCTTTCCTCCCCTTCTTTCATTCTTTCCCTTTGCTCCAGTCTCATCCTGGCCCCTGTTCTCTGATCATCTAATCAAACCCATGCTCAAGAGAATGCAAGCAAGCTCAGGAGAGTGGTGACAGAATGTGTGTGAATGGTGATGCTCTTGCAGCAGATGCTGATGTCACATCCATGAATGGCCACAACTCTTATCTGTTTAGTTGTCCTACCCACCCTGCTCTCAACCACACCCATTGCCCATCCCAGATGTGAGTTGGGTCCCCCTGGACTTGATGGATGGTTTAAAGTGGGTGGGAAGTGAATGAAGAAAGAGGCCATCTGGAGATACTGGAAAGCTCACCAACAGTGGTAATGGGCCGATTGAAAGGCAGGAAGCCCCAGGATCCGTGAGTTAAGCCCCGGCCATGGAAGGTACAGAAATTTAGTCCCAGGATTTTTTTGAATGTGTCCTGGAAGGTTTTTTGGAGCAACCTTAACCACGTGCCCTCAGGGAAGGTCTCCTGATTGAAAACCTCGTTCTCACCAAAGGAATATGAAGGGACAAGGTATGCCCTGCAAAGAAGAGAGGCAGGGGTGTGAGCTCTCTGAGGAAGGTCCCCAGAAAAATCCTCTCCAAGGTGGGAAACCTCTCCAACCTCTCCCTTATAGGACAAGAACCGAAGCACCCAAACATCTCTAGCCTCATGTCCCATTCCTGCCATGCCCCACTCTCCCAACTGAACTCTCTGAGGGGAGCTGCTGCTCTGCCTTGTTCTGGTATAGGAAGAAACTAATCTCAAAAGCTCTGTCTTCATTGCATCCAGCATCCAGAGTGTTCTTTGTAAACTGCATATCTGGACATGCCACTCCTCTCAAAATCTTGCAGAGCTCCTCAGTTTGCACCATGCTGCTTCCTTACGGCCTTTTTGCTCTGGCCTTCACTCCTTGGCTAGTTTTTCCTCTCCCCACTCTTTCCTTGCAATCTGCTTAGCCATATTAATTGTGCCTTGTACTCTCTCATCTATGTCTTTGTACATTTTGCTTCCTCTGTCGGAAGTGCCTTCCCTCTGTCTTCATGTGGCTCATTCAGTTTTGCACTCAGTCCCAATTTCATCCCCTTAAAGCAACTTTGTTTGACCACCTCAATTCCCCCAATGCGGAGTAGGTACCCCTCATCTAGTGCTTCTACACTAACACTGCCCCAACCGTGTATTACAGGCATCTCCTTACTTGCCTGACTCGCCCCTTAGACAGCAAGCCAATCAAAGGCGAGAACTGAGTATTCGTCTTTGAACCCCTAGTCCCTGGCATAGCGCCTGACATGCCATAGGTCCTCACTGAATGCCTGAGTTCTTTCTCCCTTTTGGTCTGCCTGGAAACTCCTACTAATATTTCAATTCGCAATTCAGATGTTACCCACCTATGAAACCTCTCTTCTGGGTCAAGATTTTTCCATCAATTGGTGCTCACATAGCACTTTGTACACATTTCCATTGTAGTGTTCCATTTGTTTAACAAATATTAAGCTCTTTCTATGTGCCAGCACTGTTTTAGGCCCTGGAGATGCATCAGTAAATACAATGGAATTTTTAAAATTCTGTCTTCGTGGAGTTTACTTTTTTTGGGAGGAAGACAGACAATAAACATTGAAAATAGTAAGTAAACAAATAAATAAAATGGATGATCTATAAGAAGATAAGTGTAACCAGGAAAAAATAGGGCAAGATGGTCAGATAACCGTATTGAGAAGAGACATTTGAGCAAAGACTTGAAGGAGATAAAGGAATGAGCCAAGTAGTCATTTGGAGGAATAGTGTTGCGGGCAGAGGGAACAGCTAAAGCAAAGACCCTAAGGCAGGAGTGGGTGGCTTGCTTGAGGGACAGCAAAGAGGCCAGTGTAGCTGTGATGGAATGAGAGAGGAGTGAGAGGAGCGAGTGATGAGGACAGAGAGGCAGCTAAGGACCAGATTATTCCACATCTTGCAAGCCCTTATAAGGACTTTGGTTTTTACTCTGAGTGACATGGGAGCCACTGGAACGTTTTGAGAAGTGACATGATCTGACTCGTGTTTAACAGGATCATCCTGGATGAAGCTGGGAATAGACTCTTGGGGGTGGGGGAGGTGGGAATGGATACAGGAAGAGCAGTTAGAAGTGTTATAATCATCCAAGGGGAGAGATGATGGTAGTAAACCAAGGGGTGGTAGTCTAGGTAGCAAGTGGTAGGATTCTGCATGTATTTATTTGGTAATTATATGTGTATGGGTCTGTCGTCTTCCATATTGAACTGTGAGTTTGCAAGGACCAGGTCTTATTTACTTTTGTATCCTAAATGCCTAGTACTATGCCTGACATACAGTGGGTGTTCAGTAACTGCTGAATGAATGAGGTCTATTTCTCAAACCAGATTGTATACTCTTTGGGGGCACGTCTTATCTTTTTGATCCTCACAGCATCAAAGCTAGTGCCTCCCCTTGCAGTTGGTAGATTCTCAGGGCCTCTCAGTTAACAGGCTGATATAGAGTGGAGCCCCACTTTCCCAGACCTCCAGCCTACCAGGTCAATGGGCAGAAAGTAAAAGGTTTTCTTCTGCTGTTCTTTCTCCAACTTCGAGTAAGAAAGGTGCCCATTGAAACGTATCTGGAGGCCCAAACATCCCTAAGGCACAGTGTGAGGGGGTAGACGGAAGGAATTAGAGTGAAGATGGGGGCCTTCTAACAGGTGCCTAGGGAAGGCACCATTCTGGAGAGGGCTACAGAGGGTCTATGGCACCCTGACAACAGAGCACTAGAACCTTGGAACCTACCCTGTTTTCAGTGCCAACTTCACAAAACCTTTACGCTGCTTGAGGAAGAGAGTGGAGGCTCCTGGCTGGCACAAGAGAGCTTCAGCAGCTCCACCCACCACAATAACCACGGCATTGCCTGAGCCTTTCTGGGTCAGCAAGTACTTCAAGGCTGACCTACTCACGGGGCACACACCTGTGAAACCAAAGGGTCAAGTGGTAGAAAAACTTCATGCCTGAAGATGGAGTGAGGGGTTTTCCCAGGCTCTTCCTGTCAGAGACAGTTCTTCTGTTTTCTGATGATTGCTGTTTCCACCTTTCTGTCTCTGACCTTGGTGTCCTGGGTTATGACTGCCCTAGCCTAAGGTTGGTCCTTAGGGTCAGCCGTTTGCCTTGGGGGTCTGTGCTTCTGCAGTTGGGTCTATACTGAGTTCCTCTGCCTCTTACCATCCATAGCCTACTGCATTTCAGATCAATAGTATCTAAGCCCACCTCATCCCTCTCTACCCATGAAGCACAGCCATGTTCCACTCTGCCCAGGCTGACAACACTGGAGATCCTCCAGAGTTCTCTCCTCCAGGGGTAATCGAGGCTAGCCACCAGCAACCTGCTTCCTCCCTAAGAGTAACCTGCCAAAGGGAAGCCAATGGCTGGGGTTTCTGGAGAGTAGGCAGACCTTTGAGCCTGCCCAAGCCAAACTGAAATGTAGATGAATGATGGAATGTGAATGACACCCTGTTGTTTAACAACAATCATCTAGCCTTTCTCACTTCTGTCTCCCATCTTTGCCCTGCGCTCACCGTCTATTCTCCACTGGGATGGCAGAAATTGCCTCCAGGCTCTAGCCATTGAGAAAGATTCCCACTCCAGGGCCATGCTAACCTCAGAGCAGAGTAGAAGCATCCTCTGGGACTCTAGTGGTCCCACCTGGCCCCTCCAGAGAAATGTATCTTACCTTTTAATGTTTGGCTTCAGGTGTTTTCTGGTGTCCAGAAGGATGACTATTTGTCCAGAGAGAGAGACATTTGTCACAGTGCACTGACCTGAAGCTGAGCATGGGGAAGTTGTTCTGGATACTCTGATGAACTCCTATCCTTTATCCCTTGGCATTTTATGCAAGTGTGAAGGGGTTCCAAGGAGATAAAAGTCATGGACCAGGAGGGTTTTAGCTAGTATGATAGACTTCAAAATGCTTTTAAGACACCATGGTGTACAAATGACTGGCCCAAAGATGCCAACTGACATCCTAGAGAGAGCCTGGTGAAGTTCACCGGAGCAATCCCATTCATACCTGCTTTTCCCTGCATTTGTGTTTCGTTCTTGGCTTTCATCCTCTGATTTGCACTTTGGCCTTGGTCCTGAATTCCAGCCTTCTGGTTCTCCCTCTGAAAAAAGTCCTGGTGACTCTTATGAATGCCTATAACTTCCTCTGCTGCCCAACCAAACCCTGCTCCTCAGATCTTGGACAGAAACTAATGCTTAGCCACATACTCCTGTTACGGGCCCAGGGTGTGCTGGACTTATTTTCTATCATGTACTCTTCAAGCAAGGAATGATTGTCAGGACTTATTGGGGTTGCACCTTTGAAGTAGGTAAAAAAATAGAATTAATTATTTCTTATACTCACCCATTGACATCACATATTCTCGCACAATTGGGATCCAAAATACCCCTTCTAAGGTCCCTACAAAGGGAGTGATGGATGGGAAAATCCGAGCAATGCCAGTGGCCTCAGTGGCAAAGTTGATGAAGACACCAAAAGAGAGAACGCCATGGGGGTGATTGGCAATGATGTAGTTGTGTTTGGGAGAAAGATCATGAGTCTTCACCAGCTGTTAGAGGGAGATTGAGTCAGAGCATTGGCTACAAAGAAGGAAGAAACGACGTGTGGACTAAAATCCCAGCAGGTAGCCTATGTTTCCCTTCGGGAGCCCCAAATCCCTGTACACTAGGATGTCATCATTGTCATAGGATTGCCAGGCCTCACGATGGTCAGAGAGGCTGACCTGGCTTTGCCAGTGCAGGAAAGGCTGCCATCCACCTGTCTCCCCACCTGCCCATCCATCTTGGGCCCTTGCTTTGCATTATGACTCGGAGCCTTGACCTTCGCTGCTGACCACCAAAGCCTCTGAAAACATGGAGCTGAGTAGGGAGCAAGAGTCTGGGCAACAGGAACTGAGGGCACCCCAAGGAAGAGTAGTCACCTTTACTGGGAAGTAATTTCGGAAATAATTCCATAGGGTCCAGTTTCGTACCCAAGCTGAACGCCTGCCGCCTGTGTGTACAGAAGGGAAGGGAAGAGTCCGTAGGGCATTGTAGTCCCTCCACCTCTCCCAGAGGAGGAGAGTTCTGCCTGCAGTCCTCAGGTCACAGGAGGGGCCTCCTTCTGACACCTCAGAACTGTAAGTACTGTCCCTGAATCCAGTCCCCAAGACATAGGAAGCCCCTGCTCCTCTAGAGCTGACCAGAAAGGTGACAGGAAAATAGTCTGAGACTGGGGGCACCTGCCCAGAGACCTCAACCTCATAATTCTTCCTGAGCTACGTGGTAGAGACCTCTGTCCCTGCTGAGCTTTGCTCTCCCTTCTCTCTCCCCTTCCTTCGCCTCTCCCCTACCCTTGGTTCTCCCTCTCTCCCTCCACCTCCCTCTCCCTGTGCTTCCATTCTTGGCCCAAACAGGATGACCATTGTGCCCCTGTCTCTTACCTTGACTGTGGGTGTTCCAATCATAGGCAAGCCAGGCTAAGGAGAGCACAGCCAAGGACCAGAACTTACTGAACAGCAGAAAGTAGGGTATAAGGAGAATGGGAATAGCTCCTGAGGAGACAAAAAGGGTTCACACCTTTCAATTCCCTTCAAGTTTTAGTACACTTCTCATAACCCCGGCCTCTGCTCTACACTACAGGAGCAGGGCTAGGCTGGTGTGGGACCCTTCTCTCCTTCTCCCCTCTTCCCCAACCCCTCGCCCTCCATTTGTCTCTGCTGTGGTCTAGGCAGGCCTCTGAGCCCCTGGATCTGGGTCTCCTTGATGGCCAAACTCTCAATTGAAGAAAGAGCAGAACCATGAAGTTGGGGTCAAAGGACAGCATGGCTTGCTGAATGGGAAGAAGAGCACATTGGGCTGGTAGCTGAATCCCCATTCTGGGACCTCTGGAAATTCTTTCTAAAAGCTTGAACCACTTTCCTGTGCTGAACTGCTAAGTCTGCATATTCCAGCAGGGACGTTACCCGCAGTGTACAGGCTGTTCGATGCTGAAAAGCAAACATGGATTAAAAACTGCTCCACTTTGGGAGGCCGAGGCAGGTGGATCACAAGGTCAGGAGATTCAGACCATCCTGGTTAACACGGTGAAACCCCGTCTCTACTAAAAATACAAAAAATTAGCGGGGCGAGGTGGCACACGCTTGTAGTCCCAGCTACTCGGGAGGCAGAGGCAGGAGAACTGCTTGAACCCGGGAGGCAGAGGTTGCAGTGAGCTGAGATAGCACCACTGCACTCCAGCCTGGGCAACAGAGCAAGACTCCGTCTGGAAAAAAACAAAACAAAACAAAACAAACAACAACAACAAAATTGCTCTACTAGGCCAGGTGCGGTGGCTCACTCCTATAATCTTAGCAATTTGGGAGGGAGGCCAAAGTGAGAGGACAGCTTGAACCTAGGAGTTTGAGACCAGCCTGGGTAACAAAGCAAGACCCTATCTCTAAAAAACCAAAAAAACAAAAAACACAACAATAACAACAAAAAACCCACTTTACTACGTTCATTTCGTTCCATTCAAAAGTGTCACAAAGGTTCAGAAGGGGAAGTCTGTGTTAGCAAATGACCATAGCAGGCTGTAACTGTGAACATGATACATCTTACAGCAGTGGGAATGAATTCCATTAAAAAATCTGCATTCATGAGAAAGAGGGGCTGAGTATACATATGGTGAATAAAAAAAGACTTAGCTAAGGGAATGACTTCTTTGACCAGGTACCATGTCATGGCAGATAAAAGTTTCAGGGAAGAAGAAACTCAGGAGTTACCTACCAACTCTTTGTCTCTTGCATTTTGGACATAAATGAAAATAGCAGGAAAAAGGCTGAGTGGACAGTACTTTAAAAAGTCATGTTACGGAGTAGAAGAAACCTTTGTAATAAGCTTAATTGCCCTCATAAGCACTGATCGAGGTGGTTGTTGTAAGCATTCGAATTAGACAGGAAAGAGTGGTGGGAGGAGTTTTATGGGAAGCCTGTCACGGAGAAAATCCTTGCTGTCTATGCCCTTCATCAAAGAGGGGACTAAATTTGCCAATTAAGCTTCAGAAGAAAATTCAGATAAAGTTAAATAAGAATCATCACTAATTAAAGTTAGCTTAAGTATATCATTTCCTTTATGTATTTTTTCAAATACATTTTGTTTGTATCCCCAGTATTTAGAAGAGAGCTTGGCACACAGTATGTGTTCAACAAATATCTGTAGACGGATTGAAAAAGAAATAAGAAAATGTTTTCTGTTTTCAGTAGTAAACTTGATGATTACTATTTAGTCAGCATGTCTAGTGTTATTTAAATGTGATGTTATTTTAATAGCATAGACGGATTGGTTGTGTACCTTTTATCTCATTCATTTATCCACCAGTCCTAAAGGCGGTCTAAGAGCCCTTACCTGGGTAATACCATCCCCCTTGTGGAACCTATTGGAACTGCAGGTATGACCCGGCAAGAGACCAGGAACGTTTTTTCAGAGCAAGGCTTCCAGACCCAGCCTGAGTGTCACTAGAGTCGTGCACAGTGACAAAAGTGGAATTTAAAGATATAGGAGAGGCCGGGCGCGGTGGCTCACGCCTGTAATCCCAGCACTTTGGGAGGCCGAGGCGGGCGGATCACGAGGTCAGGAAATCGAGACCATCCTGGCTAACACGGTGAAACGGTGAAACCCTGTCTCTGCTAAAAATACAAAAAAAAAAAAAAAAAAAAAAAAAAAAATTGGCCGGGCGTGGTGGCAGGCGCTTGTAGTTCCAGCTAGTCGGGAGGCTGAGACAGGAGAATGGCGTGAACCCAGGAGGCGGAGCTTGCAGTGAGCCGAGATCGCGCCACTGCACTCCAGCCTGGAAGATGAGCAAGACTCCATCTCAAAAATAAATAAATAAATAAAGATATAGGAGAAATAGAGGCCAAATGTGGAAGAGCTAAGTCTCATGGAAAAAGAGTTCCGTGACATAAAGCAAGGGTACCTGAGAAAGGAATGATGAAGAACAAGCATTTATGTATGTGTGACACTCCCTTAGATATTATGGCCTTGACACCAGGAGATGGTTCCAATTTCTCTTGTCACGTTCAAGTGAGGCGTCTTGGAGAGGGTTGGTTATCAAAGAGGAAGTTCACATAGGTAGACTTCTAATTTAGTTTGTAGTGAAGATGGCCAAGCCATTCTAATATATGCGCACTGGGGGAAAAAAGAAGGAAAAAAATGAAGAAAAAAACTAATATATGCGCATTGGTAGCTCATCATAATTTTAACTTGCATTTCTCTAATAGCTAGTGATGCGAAACAGCTTTTTATGTGCTTGTCTGCTTTCTGCATATCCTCTTTGGTGAAGTGTCCATTCAAATCTTTTGCCCGTTTTTCAATTGGGTTGTTTTCTTACTGTTGACTTTTGATAGTTCTTTATGCATTTTGGATATAAGTTTTTTGCCTGACATGTGATTTGCAAACATTTTCTCCTAATCTGTCTATCTTTTCATTCTTGTAACAGGGTCCTTTTTAGAGCAAAAGCTTTTAATATTGATGAAGCCCAATTTATTAATTTTTTTTTCTTTCACAGATTGTGCTTTTGGTGTCAAGCTGAAAGAACTCTTTGTCTAACCTCATGTCATGAAGATTTTTCCCCTATATTTTCCTTCCTTCCTTCCTTCCTTCCTTCCTTCCTTCCTTCCTTCCTTCCTTCCTTCCTTCCTTCCTTCCTTCCTTCCTTCCTTCCTTTCTTTCTTCTTTCTTTCTTTCTTTCTCAGACAGGATCTGGCTCTGTCACCCAGACTGGAGTGCTGTGGCATGATCTCGGCTCAACTCATTGCAACCTCTGCTTCCTGGGCTCAAGCGATTCCCCCCACTTCAGCCTCCAGAGTGGCTGGGACTACAGGAGCATGCTACCACACCCAGCCAATTTATTTTGTATTTTTTTGTAGAGACAGGGTCTTGCTGTGTTGCCCCAGCTAGTTTCAAACTCCTGGTCTCAAGTGATCCTCCTGCCTTAGCTTTCCAAAGTGTTGGGATTACAGGTGTGAGCCACTGCACCTGGCCTCCCCTATGTTTTCTACTAAACATTTTACAGTTTTCTTTTTTTACATTTAAATCTACAATACACTTCAAGTTAATTTTTACCAGTTTTATGGAGGTATAATTTACAAATAAAAATGGTGTGTATTCAGTGTGCACAATGTGGTGATTTGACACAGGTATACATTGTGTGATGATTACAGCAATCAAATCAATCAACACATCCACCACCATACACAGTTACCCTTTGTGTGTGTTTGTGGCTAGAGGTGTGCATACTTAAGATCCACTCAGCAAATTTCAAGCATATGATATAGTATTATTAACTATAGTCACCATGCTGCTATACTTTAGATTCCCAGAAATTCTTCTTTTTGTAACTGAAATTTTGTGCCCTTTGACAAATATTTCCTTATTTTCCCTCTGCCCCAGCTCCTGGCAACCACCATTCTATTCTCTGCTTCTATGAATTTGACTTATATTTATTTACAAATATACATATTTAGAGACAGGTTCTCTCTGTGCTGCCCAAGCTGGTCTCAAATTCCTGAGCTCAAGTGATGCTCCCACCTCAGCCTCCTGAGTAGCTAGGATTACAAGCATGTGGCACCACATTCAGCTCTAAGTGAGATCATATGGTATTTTTCTTTCTGTGTCTGGCTTATTTCACTTAGCATAATATCCTCCAGATTCATCCATGTTATTGCAAATGGCAGGATCTCCTTTTTATGGCTGAATAATATTCGTGTGTGTGTGTGTGTGACACTTTCTTTATTCATTCATCTGCCAATGGACACTTAGGTTGATCCCACGTCTTGGCTATTATGATTAATACTGCAGTGAACATGGGTGGGCAGATATTTCTTCAAGACACTAATTTCATTACCATTGGAACCTCCCCACTATTTTCCATAATTTGTAACAATTTACATTCCTACCAACAGTGTACAAAGACTCCCTTTTATCTATATCCTCACCAAAACTTATCATTTGTCTTTTTGATAATAGCTATCCTAACAGGTATAAGGTGATATCTCACTGTGGTTTTGATTTGCAGCTCCCTGATGACTAATAATGTTGAGCCCCTTTTCATATACCTGTTGGCTATTTGTATGTTTTCTTTGGAAAAATGTCTATTCAAGTCCTTTGCCTATTAAAAAGTTTAGGGTTATTTTATTTTTTTTCTATTGAGTGGTATGAGTTCTTTATATATTCTTTATATATTTTATATATTGAATTGTTTACCTTCATTTCTTTTTTGGATAGTTTATTGTCAGTGTATAAAATGCAACTGATTTTGGATGTTCATTTTATATCCTGACATTTTACCGAATTCATCTATTAGTTCTAACAATTTTTTGGTGGAGTCTTTAGGGTTTTCTATATAAGATTATGTCATCTGCTAACAGAGACAATTTAACTTCTTTCTTTCCAATTTAGATGCCTTTTATTTCTTTTTCTTGTGTAATTGCTCTTGGTAGGACATCCAGTACTGTGTTGAGTAGAAATGGCAGAATGAGCACCCTTGTCTTGTTTCTAATCTTAGAGGAAAAGCGTTCAGCTTTTCATCACTGTGTATGATGTTAGCTGTGGACTTTTCATATATGGCCTTTATTATGTTGAGATCCATTCCTTCTATGTCTAACTTGCTGAGAGTTTTTATCATGAAAAGATGTTAAATTTTGTCAAATGCTTTTTCTGCACCTATTGAGATGATCTTATGATTTTTATTCTTCTTCTGTTAATGTGGCATATTACATTTATTGACATATGCATGTTGAACCACCCCTGCATCCCAGGGATAAATCCCACTTGATCATGGTGTATGATCCTTTTAATGTACTGTTGAATTTGGTTTGCTAGTATTTTGTTGAGGATTTTTTGCATCTATGTTCATCAGGGATATGGGCCTGTAATGTTCTTTTCTTGCAGTATCCTTGCCTAGCTTTGGTATCAGGGTAGTGCTGGCATTGTAAAAGGAGTTTGGAAGTGCTCCTGCCTTTTCAATTTTCTGGAAGAGTTTGAGAAGGAATGACATTAATTCTTTTTTTTTCTTTTGACACACAGTTTCACTCTGTTGCCCAGGCTGGAGTGCAATGGTGCGATCTCGGCTCACTGCTCCCTGGTTCAAGTAATTCTTGTGCCTCAGCCTCCCGAATAGCTGGGACTACAGGAGCATGCCCCCATGCCTGGCTAATTTTTGTATTTTCAGCATGTTGGCCAGGCTGGTCTCAAACTCATCACGTTGGCCGAGCTGGTCTGGAACTACTGACTACCTATGAAGCTGTCTGGTCCTGGGCTTTTCTTTGTTAGGAGGTTTTTGATTATTGACTAAATCTCATCTGTCATTGATCTGTTTAGATTTTCTTCCTTCATAATTTATTCTTGGTAGGTTGTATGTGTCTAGAAACATATCCATTTCTTCTAGATTATCCAATTTGTTGGCGTATGATTGTTCATGGTAGTCTTTTATGACCTCTGTATTTCTGTCTTATCAGTTGTAATGTCTCCTCTTTTATTTCTGATTTTATTTATTTGATATTCTCTCTCTTTCTTCCTTGGTTAGTTTAGCTAAGGGTTTGTTACTTTTGTTTATCTTAGGGTTAGTTTATTCTTTTTTTTCTAGTTTCATGGGATGTAAAGTTAGGTTATTGATTTGTGATATTTTTTCTTTATGTAGGTATTTATCATGATAAACTTTCCCCTTAGAACTGTTTTTGCTGCATTCTATAAGTTTTGGTTTGATGTGTTTCCATTTTCATATGCTTCAAGATACTCTTTGATTTCCATTTTAACTCTAACATGAGATAAGAGACAAAAGTATTAAAATAACTACAGCTGCAATAATTTTTTAATGGATACATGATATAAAAGATGTAAAGTTAAAAGTGATTTACACACTACCATTTTGGATTTGATGATATATTTACCTTTACCAGTGAGTTCCATATTTTTGTCTGTTTTAATATTGTTACTTAGCATCCTTTCATTTCTACTTGAACACCTTTCTTTAGCATTTCTTGCAAGGTGGGTCTAGTCGTGATAAACTCCTTTAGCTTTTATTTGTCTGGAAATGCCTTTTTTTGTTGCTAGAGATGGGGTCTCATTTTGTTACCCATGCTGAAGGGCAGTGGCATGCTCATAGCTCACTGAAGCTTTGAACTCCTGGGCTCAAGCGATCTTCCTGCCTTAGCTTCCCAAGTAGCTGGAAGTCCAAGTAGCTGGACATCATCATGCCTGGCTAATTTTATTAGCTTTATTTTTGCAGAGACAGAGCCTCACTATGTTGCCCCAGCTGGTGTCAAACTGGCCTTAAGCAATCCTCCCACCTCAGCCTCCCAACATGCTGGGATTACAGACATGAGCTACCATGCCTGGCTTTGAGAATGTCTTTATTGTTCCTTCATTTATGAATGACCACTTTGCTGGTTATAGTATTCTTCATTGGCAGTTTTTTCATCTTTTAGCACTTTGAATGTATCATCTCACTCCCTCCTGGCCTGCAAGATTTCTGCTGAGAAGTGGGCTGATGAGGTTCCCTTGTATGTGATGCAACTCTTTTCTCTTAATGCTTTCAATATTCTCTTTTGTCTTTGACTTTTGACAATTTGATTATAATGTGCTTCAGGATATTCTTCTTTGAGTTGATCTTGCTTGGGATCCTCTGAGCTTCATGAATCTTGATGTCCATTTCTTTCCTAGGATTTGTGAAGTTTCCAACCATTATTTCTTGAAAAAAGCTTTCTGTTTCTTTCTCTCTCTTTTTCTTCTCCTAAATTATGGGACTCCCATAATTAGTAGATTCATTTGCTTATTGTGTCCCATAGGTTCCTTATGCTTTCTTCGCTCATTTTCATTTTTTTCTTTTTTGTTTCTCTAATTGGCGAATTTCAAATTACCTATCTTTGTGTTACCCATTTCTTTCTTCTGCATGATCAAGTCTGCTATTGAAACTCTTTCTTTTAGTTTTCAGTTCTGTCATTGTATACACCAGCTCGAGGATTTCTGTTTGGGTTCTTTTTATGGTTTTTATTTCTTTATTAAACTTCTCATCTCATTTATGTGTTGTTTTCCTGATTTTGTTTAGTTGTCTGTGTTCTCTCACAACTCACTGCACTTCAGGATGACTATCTTGAATTCTTCATCAAGCCTTTAATAGATCTCCATTTATTTAGGCTGTTACTGGAGCTATACTAGTTTACTTTGGTGGTGTCATGTTTGCTGGATTATTTGTTATTTATGTAGCCTTTCATTGGTGTCTGTGCATTTCAAGGAGCAAATCAGTCTTTATAGACTGATTTCAGCAGGTTTATGGGAGGGCTTCTGCTAGGTCACTGGGTGGGTCCCTGGGCAGGCAGGACAGGCCCAGGACTGTGGCTGAGAAGGGATAGAACCAAGTCATAGGGCTGCCTCAAGGTCTATAGCCAAGACTGAGGCCTGCAGGCCTGCCTCCATGGGCATGGACAGGTGTGCCTCCTGCCAGGTTCCTGGGTGGACAGGACTGCTCTGGACAGTACAATGGAGCTGGAGCCAAGTTATGGGGCTGTTTCAGGATCTGCTGTGGTACCAAGGTTAGCAAGCTTGCTTCCTATGGCACAGACAGGCATGACTCCCAGCAAACCCCTGGGAAGGCATAATTGCTCCCATACCACAGCAGAGTGTGACCAGAGCTGAGTTATAAGGGCTGCTTCAGGGTATACTACAGGGACCAAGATTGGCAGTCCTGTAACTTGAGGCACAGATGGTTGTGACTCCCCCTGGACACCTTGGAAGATGATTTTGGTGGCAGAATCAAGGCCAAATGGCATTGTAGCTGAGTTTACAGGGGGATGAGGCTATTTCCAGGTCTGTAACCTTCACCACGGTCAACAACCCTGGGTGTGGGTCTGCCCTCTCAAAACAGCCTTCCTTGGTGTTGGACTCTACTAGAGTTTTGCAACATCCTACCTGGGTCCAAAATTCCCACCAAGGTACTTTGGTCCATGGATGGCTGCCAAATTCTTGTTGCTCTGGAGAGATGTGATGGACTCCCATTCACCACCTTGTTGATGTCATACTTGAGTCAATTTTTATAGAGCCTGAAGTTTGGGTCAAGGTTCATTTTGTCACATATGGACATCAAATTTTCCTACACCATTCCTTGAAAAGACTTATTCATCCTCCATTGAATTGCTTTTCATCTTTGTCAAAATCAATTGACCATATTCATGTGTTTGTTTCTTGACTCTCTTTTCTGTTCTGTGGATCAGTATATCTATTCCTTGACAAATACGTCACTGTCTTGATTGCTGTAGTCTTATACTAAGTCTCAAAATCAGATGGTATAATTCCTTTAACTTTATTCTTTCTCAAAATTGTTTAGTTATTTGTAGTTTCTTTGTTTTTCTATATAAATTTTTGAATCAGCTTGTTTATTTCTACAAAAACTCTTGATGGAGGTTTTTAAATTAAACTTTTTATTTTGACAAAACAAGATTATTTTAATTAAGTCTTGTATAATCTTCATCTACATCTACCCATTGTCAACATTTTACATTTGATTTATCTTTAAATGTAAAAATGTAAGTA
>NW_016804161.1:209830-215977 GCF_001698545.2 Rhinopithecus bieti
TTTGCTGAGAGATTTTATCATGATTAAATGTTGAAGTTTGTCAATTGATATGATTATGTGGGGTTTTTTCATGCTTAGATGGTTAATATGGTAGTTTACATTGATTTATTTTCAAATATTTACACTTGCCTTCCTGGATAAAGGCCACTTGGTCACAGTGCATTATTCTTTGTAATGTATTGCTGGATTCAATTTGTTAATATTTTGTTGCTTTTTTCAGTTATATATATGAGGGATCTTAGTCTATAGTTTTCTTTTCCTTTTTTTGTACTATCTTTGTCTGATTTTGGTATCAGGATGTGGCCTCGTAAATGAGTTGGGAAATGTTCCTTTCTCTTAAGTTTTCTCGCAGAGATTTCATAGAATTCGTGATTTTTCTTCTGTAAAATGTTTGTAGAATTTGCTGTTGAAACCATCTGGGTCTGAAAATCTCTTTTTGGAAGGTTTTTAACCTTCTAAAATTAAGATTATAGTGATGGGTTATTTATTTCATGTTAGGTGAGTTTTGACTGATTGTGGTTGTCCAGGAGGTCTCCAAATATAATTGCTAATTTGTCTATTTTCTTTTAGAGCCATCAGTTTTGCATCATGTATTTTGAAATTCTATCATTTGAGGCAGACACATTTAGGATAGTTGTTTTCTTGGTGAATCATCCCATTTATCATTACATAATGTCCCTCTTTATCCCTGATCCTGACTTTAAAAAAAGTTAAACCTGTATAGCCTCAAATTGCTAATGATTACTAGCTTAAGTTAAAAATGGTACCAATATGACCTAAGTGGGTCCTTTCTTCAAATCATCTCTGATTCCTCTCACTTGCTCACTTATCCCATAGATTAATAGCCAATATCTATTGTACACTTATCATGTAAAACTAAGTGTTTCATGTGGCATAGTTTATGTAATCTTCATAAAGACCCCATGAGAACAGTAATCATTATCATTTTGTGGATGAGGACCTGAGGTTCAGAGTGGTTAAATAGTTCCAAAATTACACAGCTAGGAGGTAAGTGAACCAGGGCTGAGAACCAAGATTGTCTTACTCCAGAGACTGTACCCTTAACCACCAAGCTCTAGCTGTTACTTCCATTTAGTCAGGTACCAATTCTTGCCACTTCTGCCTTCCAGATATCTTTCAAATTATTATATTTCCCACCTCCATGCTACCACTTGCTCAAAGCCACCATTATCTCTCACCTAGATGACCACCAGTGTCTTCTAAATAGGCTGCCTGCTTCCATTTGAGCCATGATGCAGCCAGTGCATTAAATGCAAGTCTGTCTCTGTCACTCTATAGCACGTAGCCAAGGACATGGCTGGTTTGTCAAAGAGGCATATCTGTGACTTTATGATTACCTATTGTATCTAAGTTAACCATAAATATAAGAACCTGTGGGAGTATATGGTAATTTAACAATTCAACAATTAACGTGGTTTCCTGTGGCCCTTAGGATCAAGTCTGGTCTCCTAACCGTGGTTTAGAAGGATTAGGAGATCTTGGTGATCTAGGCCCTGGCCACCACCTTGTCCTTTGCATTCCACCATGCTATTCTTTCAGCTCCTTCAAGTGCTCTCTAGCTTCAGGGCTTCTCTGCATGCAGTCCCCTTTGCCTGGAAAACTCCCTCTTCAGCCCTTTGTCTGGCTAGTTCCTATTGATCTTTCAGGCCTCAAGATAAATGTCATAGGTTCAATATTTTTAGGCCATCTTTGACTTCTTTCCCTTTCCAAAAAAACCCAAAACAAACAAACAAACAAACAAACAACAACAACAAAAACCTCTTCTATCCATCTTCCTGTCTCTGTCCCCATTGTCACTGCTATGGTCCAGAACTTGATTTTTTTCTAGTCTGGACTGCAGCATTTTGTCTGCCCTTCAGCTATTGGTTTCTTCCCCTCCAATCCATTTTCCACACCTCTGCCAGAAATTTTTAAAAAGCACCATCACCTCATGTTGTTTGCTTTCTCCAAAACCATCAATATTTTCCAACTGCTGACAGAATAAAGTCTGAACACATTGGCCTGGTATTCAAGGCCCTCACTGGCCTAGCCCCATATATCTTCCTAGCCTCATCTCTCAGTGCCTGTACTCACATTCCTTATGCTGCAGCCTAGTAATTTGAAAAATCAAAGTGTTTCTCAGCCTAGTGTTCCCATGCTCTGTAGGGACATTAGATGATCCAAGGTGGTATATGGATAAAAAGTTATTTGAATGCATAGAGAATAAAAGCAAATTCATGGTAGCAATATAAAATTTCCTGTTAAAATACATTAATTTAGGCTACAGAGATGACTTAATTTGAAGGAAAAGTATGTTAAGTAATAATAGCATGGGTGGTACACAGCTGTGGAAAGAGCCAGAAGGTGGGAAACAAATGGCTAAAGTATGCGAAACAGGGGCCCAACCACCTTTGTCTACTTCCCATTCCCTCAACTCACTATGTAATTCACATTTCTCTGCCTTCGATGATGCTGTTCCCTTATTTTTATTACTCTGTTTCCAACTTTCTGCTTATCAAAATTCTCTCAGGCTTTAAGGATTAGCTCAAATGACACTTCCTTATGATATCTTTGCTCATCTCCTGGTCAGAATTAAGGACTGCCTCTTCTGCACACTCCCAAGACACTACTCGTGCTTCTTTCTGGTTCTGGTCCATTTTGTTTGATTGTGTAATTAGTACCTCATATGTCTATTTCTCTCCCTATCAGACAGTAAGCTTCTTAAAAACACCCTTTAGCACAGTCCAAGCACAAAGAGATAGCTTATGATAATTATTCATTACATTGAATTATAGTAAAGGAAGAAGTTCGATTTCAAAATTCTCCAAGTTGCAGGTGAAAGTTAATAGGAAGAGAAACCACCAATGCCCTTATTCCAAACAAGGAAAGGCCTTCTGAAGTTATAAGGTGTGCATGTGTGTGTAAGGATATAGGCAACGAATTATTTCCAGTGTAAGGTGAAAACCTATAAATCTTATGGGTGAAAACATTATGTTTCATGTTTCGGGGCAATGACCTAAATCTGAATGTTGGCAATGCTTGCCAAATCTAGTCAGTTGGCTCAATGCCTTCAGAAATTAAAAAAAAAAAAACAAAAAAAAAAAAAAAAACAAGGGTAGTTTGTCAAAGAGGAATCCTGTGGCTTTGGGATTACTTATTGGATCCAAATAAACTATCAATATAAGAACTTGTAGGAGTGACAGGTAATTTAAAAATTCAATAAACATTGATGAGCCTACCTCATATGAAATCTCTATGTTAAAAGCCATGGGGACAGGGTTGGGAACTGGAAAGAGGAGGGTGAAGGGAGTAAATATGGAAATGATGAAAAGAATGCATGTGTGGTCCTTGATACCATGTATTGACCATTTGCTGTGAAAGGCACTCTGTTCAGCACTTAATGTATATTATCTCATTTAATGTTCTTGCAATCCTCATAGGCGGATAATTTTATTATCTCATTTTACACATGAAGAAACTGAGAATCAGAGAGAACATGTATCTTTACTCCAAGCCGTAGGAAAAAAGTAGATAGCATTTGTTGAATCTTCATTGTGTGCCAATAACTATTTTAAGTGCCTCATGTGTGTTAACTCATATTAATACATGTGGAAAACAAAATTCCTGTCTTCCAGAAGCTCTGGGTTTCTTGTGAAAGGTAAGGTTCAGAGTTGAATTTTGGAGAAAAGGTAGGATTTTTGTCAGATGGCTTGGTAGAGGAAGGGTCCTCCATGCACAAAGAAGAACTCGAACAAAGGCCAGGAGATGGGAGAGTCCAAGGCCCATGAGTAACATCATTACCTGCAAAAACACAGGCAGCCTAAGGAAGCCGTGGTACAGGAGATGAAGCTGGGAAGGAAACTGGAAAGATTAGGCCTGATGCTGAAGGGAATGAGTAGCCAGTAAAGGTTATTAAGCAGAGAGCAGAAGAGTAGCATGATCTTGTCTGTTTCAGGAAGATAATCTGGAATAACTGTGAGAGCAAGAGAAACTATAGGCAAAGAGATCAGCTAAGAGTTTTGGCATTCAGATGAAAGCCAGTGGGAACCTAAAATAGGCTACTGTTTCACATAGCAATTTGAAAGTCACCAAGGAGGTAGACTTTTCAGCCCAACACAGCTGATTTGATGCTGGGGCGATGGAAGGGGATTAATGAAAGATGCCGTGATGGGGTATGTGGGAATGCTGGGAATGCATCAAAGTCTAGGCCGGGCATGGTGGCTCACTCCTGTAATGCCAGCATTTTGGGAGGCCAGGGCAGAAGGAGCACTGGAGTCCAGGAGTTCAAGACCAACCCAGGCAACATAGTGAGACCTCATCTCTACAAAAAAATTTTAAAATTAGCCGAGCATGGTGGTGCACACTTGTAGTCCCAGCTACTCGGGAAGCTGAGGCAGGAGGATCGCTTGAGCCCAGGAGTTTGAGGCTGCAGTGAGTTACGATCATACCACTGCACTCCAACCTGGGAGACAGAGTGAGACTCTGTTTCAAAAAAGAAAAAGAAAGAGAGAAAGAAGAAAGAAAGAAAGAAAGAAAGAAAGAAAGAGAGAGAGAGAGAGAGAGAGAGAGAGAGAGAGAAGGAAGGAAGGAAGGAAGGAAGAAAGGAAGGAAGGAAGGAACGAAGGGAGGGAGGGAGGGAGGGAGGGAAAGAGAAAAGAAAGGAAAAGTCTCTATCTGCTTTAGTTATAATTATTCTTCCTGAAGATGCAATAAAGTCAGTGTCTAAGGTGTCTGCCTCAGAGGAGTGGTTGTCACTCCTCTGTTGATCAAGTGGCAAGGTTGGCAGTATCTTATCAGGTGTGGTGGTTGGGCTCCAAGTAGTCAATTTTGGTAGTTGAAAGGAAGAAAATTAACATGTATTGAGGATTTTCTCACCTCAAAGATCTCTGGAACAGTCTTGAGAGGCAGGTACTATGGTGTTTCTGTTATGGTACAGGATGAATGACTTACTTGTTCAAGGTCACATAGAAAGTAACAGAGACTTACTTGCGTAAGGTCTCACAGCAAGTAAGTGACAGACTGGTCTATCTGACTCTGAAGACTATGTTCTACTTTTATTTATTTATTTTGAGACAAGGTCTCGCTTTGTTACCCAGGCTAGAGTGCAGTGGCGTGATCACAACTCACTCTAACCTTTACCTCTTAGGCTCAAATGAGTCCCCCATTTTAGCCAGCACAATAGCTGGTACCACAGGCGTGCACCACCATGCCTGGCTAGTTTTTTGATTTTTTTTTTTCTGTAGAGATGGAGTCTCACTATGTTGCCCAGGCTGGTCTCAAACTCCCAGGCTCGAGTGATCCTCCCACCTCGGCCTCCCAAAATGGGATTACAGGCCTGAGCCACTGCACCCAACCTGTTCTAATTTTTACAGTACCAGAAACCAGAGAAAGAGGGCAGGCTCACACACCCAAAAAGGATGTCCAAGGGAGAGAAAAAAGTGTAAGAGTGAATTTAAAGATTTCTGCTGAGGAAGAAGAAATCTGGAAGACCTTCAAGTTAGTGTCAAGCTTGGTCTTGCATGAAATATAATGATGATAAGAAAGAGCTCCTGTTCTCATGGAGCTTATTGGGTAGAGGGCACAAAAGATATAATGGCTGCTGCCCAGCCTATTCTTACAAAGTGCTCTAGACTTTCAGAGGTGATGTAGTCTTGGGTTGTCTGGAAAATGTACAGAGAAGATATTACTTGAGTAACATCTAAAAGGAGGTGCTGTCGCTGGATAGTCCAGGAAGAGCTATCATGCCGTCTTTCCAGTGGCAGGAGTAGTAGGAGTAGTGGGAGCAGAGGTGAAGGAATGGAAGAGTAGATTTCCTGTTTGTTCAGTGAATAGATTACCTGGAACGCAAGGCAATCATGTAGGGAAGAGTAGGAGGATGAGCTGGCAACGGGTTAACACCAGAGAGTGGAGGAAGACTTTGAATGTCCAGTCTGACACCTTTATACATCATCACATGGGCAATGGGAAACCACTGACTTTTTTTGAGCAGGAGAGGGATGTAATCAAAGATGCTTTTGAGACAGTGGCTCATGCCTGTAATCCCAACACTTTGGGAGGCTGAAGTGGGTGGATCACCTGAGGTCAGGAATTGGAGACCAGCCTGGCCAACAGGGCAAAATCCTCTCTCTACTAAAAATACCCAAAAAA
>NW_016804161.1:217225-219192 GCF_001698545.2 Rhinopithecus bieti
AAAAAAAAAAAAAAAGGATGCTTTCAAAAGACCTCCAAAAGCAGGCACTAGAATAGATGGGAGAGGGTGGAGATCAGAGGTTAGATGATCAGGAAAAGAATATTGAGATAGTTTAGGGGATGGTGATACAAGCCCAGAAGAGATGAGGGAAAGCCATCCTCTGAATGAAAGCTGGCCCTGAGAGGGGCTGTCAGAGCCACAGCCTAATTCTAAGGACATGAATATTTGTATTCCAAATCTCCTCCAAGCCATTTTCTCATTCCTCTCTTCTTGCTTCCTCCCTCCTTCTTGTCCCTCTGCCTTTTCTCCATTTTCTCTATTTCCTCCCCCTTACTTCCAGTAATGCTCCATAATCAGCTATGATTCTGAACATCATTTGGGAAGGAGGGGAAGCACTGAGGGAGGCTCTGAGCAAGATAGAAGGAAGGAAGGAAAGAAGGTGAGAAAGAAAAGGAAGAAGGAAGGGTGGAAGGCAGACATTTCTGTAGGAGCATTTCCCATGAACCAGGCTGAGAGAATAGGGACACTGAGACTTAGAGGGATTGCAGTACTTGTTTGGAGTCACACAGCTAATTGCCATCTAAGTCTGATGAACTCCAGAACTCATGTCCTGTTTGCCATGCCACGGTGACTCCCTTTCCTGTCTCCCCTGATCTGTTCAACTTGTATAATATTTTCTTATTCTGATACCCTAATATCACTTTGTCATGGCTCTTTCACTCACCACAGTCTGTCTTACATTATAGTGATCTGTGTATGTGTCCAGCACTGGCACATAAAATGGGGACAGTGGTTGAATGAATGATTGGTTTATCTCTGTTACTAGATAGTAAAGAGCCTGTAAGGATCTCACAGCAAGGACAGCCCAAGATCTTATCATTAGTATTTACTCTATAACTGTTGGATTGAACATATTTGAATGTCTTAGGCACCTCTGTGGGCATCACGCCCTGTTGGACACTGAAGCTACCTTGGTAACTTTCAAGACCCAGGATTTATGTTGTAATTTCTAGCATAATCACTAAAAGAACAGAAACAGGACGTATAGCACCTGAACAAGAAGAGAAAGACAAATGAAATGGTAAAGCTAATCAGTCTAAAAGAAGTCAAATCAAATGGCCAACAAGCACACGAAAAAGATGCTCAACATTATTGATCATCAGGGAAATGTGAAGCAAAACCACAATGAGATATCATCTCACACCCATTGGGATGGCTGTTATTTAAAAAACAGAAAATAAGAAGTATAGATGAGGATGTGGGGAAATTGAAACTCTTGTGCACTGTTGGTGGGAATGTGAAATTGTGCAGACGTTAAGGAAAACAGGATGGCAGTTCCAAAAAAAAAAGTAAAAACAGAATTACTGTGTGATCCAGGAATTCCATTTCTGGGTGTATATCACAAGCATTGAAAGCAGAGTCTCAGAGATGTTTGTACATCTATATTCATAGCAACATTACTCACAATAGCCAAAATGTCAAGGCAACCTAAATGTCCATCAGTAGATGAATGAAAAACAATATGTAGCATATCCACACAAGGCACTGTGTAACTCAGCCTTTCAAAGGAAAGAAATTCTGACACATGATACCACATGGGTGAGCCTTAAGCCATTATACTAAGTAAAATAAGCCAGTCATGAAAGGACAAACACTGTAATAATAATTCCAATTATATGAGGTACCTAGAATAGGCAAATTCATAGAGACGGAAAGCAGAATGGTGGTTGCCAGGGGCTGGAAGGAGGGGAAATTAGGGAGTTATTGTTTAATGGATACAGAATTTCAGTTTGGGAAGATAAAATTCTGGAGATGGATGGTGGCCATGCATTGTGAATGTACTTAATGACATGTACTTAGAGCACACTTAGAAATGGTTAAAATGGTAAATTTTATGTTCTAGGTATGGTATTACAATAAAATAACTTTTAAAATGAAGGTGAAAAAAATCCCATTTATTCTTTTTT
>NW_016804161.1:220995-222317 GCF_001698545.2 Rhinopithecus bieti
AAAAAAAAAAAACAAAAAAAACCTGCCCCAGAAGAGCTTTCCTGGGTGGAAGAGGTCTCACACCTAAAAGGACCCGCTCACAAAATTCATCCTCTCTTGATATCTTTTCCCTGCTCTCTCTGCCCATTTTTTCTGGGATCCTGATTTGACACAGTTGCTGCCACCCTCATAGCAAGTGTCTTAGGACATTCCTGTGTCCCTCACTTTCCTGGCTGAGGGCCGGAACTTATCAAAGGGGTCTTTTTGAGGAAGTTAGGGGAAATGCAAAGGAAAACAAAAAGAAACTATGAAAGTCTAGAAACAACCAAGTTTACTAACAAAATCACTTTCTTCTCTCGATATAGCTAAAGTCAAGCCATCAATGGGCTTAGCGTGTTTTGATTTTAATAAGGCTTAATAAGTCTGCATTTTGAGAAGGCTGTGGACCCCTCTGGCAGTCTGGTGAAGCCATGGATCCTTTCTCTGAATAATACGTTTAAATGCACAAAATAAAATACACAGATTTACAAAGGAAACCCATTATATTAAAATTCAGTTATCAAAATATTACCCACAATGTGATATAGTAACATATGTGCTTCTTGATGTATGTGTTAAATAACCAGATCTAACAGCAGTGCCAATAACTACTGGTATTTTGAAGTAGTCGTGAACATAAACGAAATTTCGAGATGCCTGCAACAACTGTAATACGAAATGCAAATCTCTGTGATATCTGTTACTGACACTCACAGGTACTCCTAATACTTTGTGGTTTATTGCTTACATTCATCATTGAAGGAAATACTACATTTCAATTAGATGTTAGTGGAAAGAAAGAGGCAGTTTGTTTTATTTGTTTTTCTGTTTTTTGTTTTTTGTTTTTTTGAGACGGAGTCTTGCTCTGTCGCCCAGGCTGGAGTGCAGTAGCACGATCTTGGCTCACTGCAAGCTCTGACTCCCAGGTTCACGCCATTCTCCTGCCTCAGCCTCCTGAGTAGCTGGGACTACAGGTGCCTGCCACCACGCCTGGCTAATTTTCTGTTATTTTTAGTAGAGATGGGGTTTCACCGTGTTAGCCAGGATGGTCTCAATCTCCTGACCTCATGATCGTCCTGCCTCGGCCTCCCAAAGTGCTGGGATTACAGGCGTGAGCCACTGTGCCCGGCCGAAAGAGGCAGTTTTATTCATCCCAATTCAAAGTACCCCCCCATCCACCCTGAATTTTTGGTTTATAGGACCCTGGTTGAGAACCTCTGCTCTAAGGATCATATAGCCTCCCATGGGTTGGAACCAGCTATCTCCTACCCGTCTCATCCCTCAGGATGGTATTATTTCTCCTC
>NW_016804161.1:222449-234915 GCF_001698545.2 Rhinopithecus bieti
AAAAACCCCCCCCCCCCCCCAGCCCGGGGGGCCGAGGGGGACCCTGCTTAAAAAAAAAAAAAAAAAAAAAAAAAAAAAGTGCTGCCTCAGAAGATCCTTCTTAGGTGGGAGAGGCCCAACACTGTTGACTTCCGTGCCGTGAGTCCACAGAACAACTGGCTCTTTCTCAAAATTCTGTCTGAGATGTCACTCAGGCAGCCCTCAGATTTTCCAGAATTCTCTCACCGTAACTGTAGACTAGAAAATCACCCAACACCTACCTAGTAACACCAACTCTGTAAGCCACCACCACTTCTGCCCTGTCCCTGAATATGACTCTTTTCAGCTAGTTCATAGGGGACAGCTTCTGAGAAGGCTGGAGTGATTTTTTTTTTTTTTTTTATCTGGAGACAGAGTCTTGCTCTGTTACCCAGGCTGGAGTGCAGTGGCAGGATCTCGGCTCACTGGAAGCTCCACCTCCCGGGTTCAAGTGATTCTCCTGTCTCAGCCTCCCAAGTAGGTGGGATTACCCGTGCATGCCACCATGCCCGGCTAATTTTTGTATTTTTTCTTTTTCTTTTCTTTTCTTTTCTTTTTTTTTTAGTAGAGACGGGCTTTCACAATGTTGGCCAGGCTGGTCTCGAACCCCTGACCTCAGGTGATCCACCTGCCTCAGCCTCCCAAAGTGCTGGAATTATAGGCGTGAGCCACCGTGCCTGGCCTGGAGTAATCTTTAAACCAGAACAGCCGCAGCCTCACTCCTGGCCTTTGTGCCTGGCAGATCCTTCCCAGAGGGTGGAGATCAACCAGATGATCTCTTTGGAACCCTCCTCATCTGGAGATTGGACACTCTTTTGGTTTGTTCCCCATGTGCTCTCCAGCCCTTGGGGTTCACTCACCTAAAAATATATAGACTGGAATCCATTGCAAAACAGAGAGGGTTTGGAGGCCCTCCTGGAGATTCAGTCGGGAGAAGAAGGCCATGGTTATGGTGCTGTTCTGTTGTGGTAAGAAGCCCAACCAGAAGGTCAAAACTTCTTAAGCTGTGTTGATTATAGATGCTTTGCTATAATCTCTTATTGTGGAGTGAGATTAGCTGCTGGGGTTTTGTCACACTTGACCAAACCTTTCCTCCACTGCTCCGCCCCAACTTCCTACCCACACATCAGGTTGCAGATCAGGCAATATAATTGATCTCCCCAGTAGTATCCTTTCTCCACGTGTGCCCAATTGTAATGAAGCAGAAATGGCCCTGGGGTGGCTCTAGCTGTGAGGGAGGGCCACTCTTGATAAGTTAATGCAGGAAGAGAGTAGCTTGGGCCTCAAATAGGACCTCTGAAAAGCACCCCACTCCCTTTCCCTGCTTAAGAAACGGGACTTGGCAGCCACACTTGTTTCTGCCCTAGTGGTTCCCCCTTGTCTCCTCTTGTCTTCTGCTGAGTCACCTAGCCCACTGGGGCTGTTTTTCTGCACTGGATATCTGTTAATAGACTCCTCAGATCCCTCTTTGTGCCTCTAGTCCCAAGGGCCCTGTCTCAGTGGCCAGATACCTTATCATAGAGCCGGAGAAGCATTGCACAGAAGAAAGACCTGGCTCCCAGTCCCTGCTCTGCCATGCTCTTCCTGTGACACCTTTGGAAAACGCTACATCTCTCTAGAGCTCAGTTTGAGCATTCATTGCTAGAATGCAGTGTAGGTTAGGGGCATAGATTTTAGAGCCAGATAGCTGGGGTTCACATCTCAGCTCTGTCACTTACAAGGTGGTGAACCTCTATGCCCCAGTTTCTCCATCTGTAAAAGTGGGACTATAATAGTACCTACTTCTTAGGATAGTTCTGAGGATTAGATGAGTGAATGAATATAAAGTGCTTAGCACACAGCCTGGGACCGTTTCCTGTCATTACTGCTCATTGAGTTCAAGTAACATATATTGAACAAGTAACGTATGTTTCAGGCTGAGGCTTGCTTCTGTGCAATAGCCTTTGGAAAATTGAAGACTGTTGCCAGGTCTCAGACCTTTTTTTTGTTGTTGTTGTTGTTTTTCCAGACAGAGTCTCACTGTGTCACCCAGGCTGGAGTGCAATGGGGTGATCTCGGCTTACTGTAACCTCTGCCTTCTGGGTTCAAGTGATTCTCCTGCCTCAGCAGCCTGAGTAGCTGGGACTACTGGCGCACACCACCACACCCAACTAGTTTTTCTATTGTTAGTAGTGATGGAGTTTCACCATGTTGGATATATTTTTTCTGTCACTATCTAGTGAGTGACTGCTGTTTGCCAGGTACTGTTTTTAGGTGCTGAGGATTCAGTAAGTAAGAAGACAGACGTGATTCTTGCCTTCTTTGAGTCTACAGTCTGGTGGAGGAGACAGACATTAAAACAGAAAAAAAAAAATCACAAAAATGTTAGGCTGAGTGTAGCAGCTCATGCCTGTAATCCTGGCACTTTGGGAGGCTGAGGCGGGAGGGTTGCTTGAGCCCAGAAATTGAAGACCAGCCTGGGTAACATAATGAGATGCCATCTCTACAAAATAAGTAAATAAATAAATAATAAAATAAGAGAAAATATCTGTACACTTGAAGTTGTGATGTGTCCTACAGGAAAAGGCCAGTGCTCCCAGCAGAAGGCCTTGAATATAGAAGGTAAGTCAAAAACACCTGTTAAACAGAACTGAAGGGGTTGCTGGGAAAATCAGATACAAAAATGGTATCAAGGGTTCTACAAGTGCAAGGGGGCATTGGTCCCTTTCCCAGGGAGATTAGTGGAACTCTGCCATCTCCCCACTCCCACTCTGCTTTGGGCTTCCCTCATTAGACTGACCAATGTGACTCTTCAGAGCCGAGCTTGGGGAACTTTTTTGGTATGTCAGGGTGTGCTTTCACTCCCCCATGTGCTCTAGATGGTCATCTGACATGCGACGCTTTCCTCTTCCTCCTCTTTCTTTTCTTTCCCTTGGGCTAGCTGGGGTTCTCCAGCTGCTTCTTGGGGCTGCTTGACCACATAGAAGGTGAGATGTATCGGAGCATATCTGCTCAGAATTTGCAGGGGAGGAGGGAGGGAGGTAAGAGAGGCAGGCCTGGCTCTGCTGGGGGAAAGCAGAGATATGGAGGGGCTTAGAGTACCTAGGCCAGACAAGATCCACAGTATCAAGAGCTCCAATGCACCTTACAGATCAGGTCTCTGCTCCCTTCCACTTTCAGATGGGTAAATGGAGGAGATCTAGAAGGGGCTCAAGGTGATGCAGGAACCAGAGGCAGACAGGGCCAGACAGTTTTCTACCTCTGTCTCCCTAACACCTGGGTCAGGGTCTGGTGCAGAGCAGGCACTCAAGTAAATGTCTGTGGAACCTGTGAGGGATACCAGGTCTCCTGCTGCCTCAGGCAAGATGGACTGACCCGGATTGGCCACCCTTTACTTCCAAAGACAGAGCACGCTGGTCCAGCTGGAGCTCTCTTGAGCCAAATGGACAAGTGTAACATAAACATCAGGGAACAGAGAAACAGCAAGAAGAAGATAATTAGGCTAGCAGATCAACCCGGAACAGCCAGCACTCGTGATTTCCCAATTACAATTCATCACCCAACAAGCAGAAGCTTGGCCGCCTCAGAGTAAGCAATAAAGAAGGAAAGGTTGCCAAGGAGCACAAAGGCCTGCCAATTTCATCTGTAGACATTGAAGGTTGACGTGATTCCCACCCTCAAGAAACTCACAGTCCAGTGTTGGAAGTAGGTGTAAAAGCAGACACCTGCATGGGGTGCTGTGGGTTGCACAGACGAGAGAAGCACCTGCCTGCCCTGGGAGGTGAGGGAGGGCTCTGTGGAAGAGGGCCCGCTGCAGTGAGGAGAAATGGATCAGGTGAGAGAGGCCTGGACGGGCAGTCTGAGAGACAGCCATGAGCTCACCAAACGGGGCTGGGATAAGCTGGACCCCAAAGAAACTTCAAAGGAGCAACAGAAAAACAAAGGAAGAAAGTGGAAGGAAACAGATCAAGGGGACCGGGACCAGAGAGTTCAGAAAGGGTGGTGGAAGGGAGGGTAGCTCTGATTCAAAGGTTCACCCTCAGCCTTTGGAATGACTCATTTCCAGAAAGCTTGGGATAGCTGAGGTTTTGCCGTAATTTGTTTTCTTCTGATCTTCTCCCTCTGTCATACCCTTATATGGTCAGGTATTACAATTTCAGCTCAGTTGAAAACATTAGGCCCAGGTGCGGTGGCTCACACCTGTAATCCCAGCACTTTGGGAGGCTGAGGTGGGCACATCACTTGAGTCCAGGAGTTTGAGACTAGCCTGGCCAACATGGTGAAACCCTGTGTCTACTAAACATACAAAAATTAGCTGAGCATGGTGGTGCAGACCTGTAGTCCCAGCTACTCACTTGAGAGGCTGAGGTGGAAGAATCTCTAGAGCCCAGAAGGTTGAGACTGCAGTGAGCCAAGAATGTACCACTGCACTCTAGCCTGGATGACAGAGCAAGACCCTGTCTTAAACAACAATGGAGAACCTATTTAATGCCAAGCACCAGACTAGGTATTCTAGAAGGAGTATACCTAATCCCTTCATTCACCAAATTTTCCTTGAGGCCCTACTTACTCTAAGTCTGGTATTGTTCTAGGTTTACAATTGCATGTGTGTTGGGTTAGGGTGCAGGGGGCACAGACAGGGAATGAAAGAAGCGCGCATGTCATCAATACAAGGATTGGGGCCATCAGATAATGCCAAAGGAGTCAGAGACGAACACTAGTAGCTGTGTGACCTTGGACCAGACACTTCCTCTCTTTGAGTTTCGGTTTCTTCATCCGGTAAAAAGGATGCATCCCATTTCTTTGCTGTAAGATGTAGCGGCAGTATTTGAAAAGCTTCTCGTGCAGTGTCTACCATCCAGGAGTTGTTCACTAGTGCTACTATTCAGCTGTGGGGAGGGAGTATTTGCAATGTGCTCTAACAGGCTGAGAAGTGGGGAGCATGGCATTTCCTACGGTGGCCCAGCATACACAAAAGGCCAGAGGTTTGCCTTGGCACAGTGGGTGGTTTAGTTTGATAGGAGCCTCAGGTTGGTGGAGGGGAGTAGAAGAAGAGAAGCATGGAAAGCGTAAGTAGGGCTGATTTCCTCACAAATCTCCTTACGTATCTGGAGGCCTAGATATACGTAAAGAGATTTATGTTTCACTGGATTCTAGGCCTAGAATCCAGTGAAGGTAGACCCAGGAGTGGTGGTGGGACGAGGGGCCTGTGGAGATGGAGTGTAGGGCAGAACAGAGGACGTTTGAAATGCCCTGGAAGCAGTAGTGATTGGATCACTTCTCATGGCAGGCAAGGCCCCAGGGAACAGTGGCCTTTGGGGGCTTGGGGGAGGGGTGGCCAACCCTCCCAGTTTGCCTGGAATGAGGAGTTTCCCAGGATGCTGGACTTCCAGGGCTAAAACTGGTATAACCTTGGTCAAACTAAAACAGTCGGTCCCCCTAGTTTGGGCCCTTGTCACTGTCTCCTGGACTACAGCAGGTTGCTGCCTGCTCGCCTCCCTTCCTTTGGTCTCCATTCTGCAGTGAGAGGGGCTGCTGTCAAACACGGCTCTTACTGTCTCTCTGCCTTGTCTCAAACACTCCAAAGGCCCCATTGCCTCTGGGATCCAACTCAGACCCCAGGACCTGGACCCAGAGCCCTTTCTACACTGGCTTCCACCCTCCTTGAAAGTCTCATTTCCCATCACTTTCACACCACCCAGATACACCGTAGTTCCCCAAACTGGAAGTGTCCTTTCCTATTCTGAGCCTTTGCCCATCACAGCATCCGATCAACCTGACTGGCTCCTACCCACCCTTCAAGATTCAGTGAAAATGTCATTCCCTGTTCTCTCCTCTGGGTTTCCAAGGCACATTATACATACTTTTGGGAGAGCACATATCAAGGAGTTGGGTTGGGAGTATAAACCTCTACAGTCAGCTTCTGGCACAATGCTTGGTGTACAGTAAGGTTTTGGTATGTATATTTTGAATAGCTGGTATAGTTACATGACTCAGAATTCAGAAGGAACTATGCGTGCTCAGTGAAAAGTGTCCTTCCCACTCCTGGCCTCTAACAACTCAATACTCCTCCCCTTCCAGGAACCTCTTTTTGCATACACAAGCAAATAAGGTAATTTGCTTTGTTAATGAATAAAGAAACTAACAGTACAAACCTGGAATCATTCCAAGTGTTCAAAATCTGGGGCTGACTAAGTAAACCATTATATAGCAACATTATAGACTAATCCGCAGTCATTAACATTATTAAAATTATTATAAGGCAGACTCTGTAGTATTACTTGCTAAGCTTTAAAAGCAGAATATAAAGCACACCTCTACATTGAATGCACTTGGTATAAAAAAAAACAAAAAACAAAAAAACAACAAAAAAACTGGTCTCTTCAGTCATAGACTGAACTGATCCATCAGCCTGAGACAGAAATGATTGCTGCTTTAAGGTGAAGGGATTCAAAGTTTTCTTTTATGTAAAGTTGTTTGAATATGAAAAGAAAGAGGCTGGATTCTTGTGAATCTGCCTGATGAAGTGTGATTCATGATGGAACTCATTCATTCAGTAATTCATTCAGCAGACATTTGAATGCTTGCTTTGTCAGGAGGAAAAGTCAGAAACAATGGTAAGCTTCTGAGGATGAGCACTAAGTAGGTGATGAGGATGTAAGAAGCTCTGATGGAGAGAGGGGGGTGGGGAATGTGATGAGTTCATTCTAAGACTGTGGAGTTTGAGTTCAGTTTGTTCATCAAGGGGAGCTGCGTAGCAGATGGCAGGGTACAGGTCTGGGAGCTCAGTGAAACAGCCAGGGCTAGTGATAGCCGCCAGTATATTTGTGGACAGGGAAGCCGGAAGTGGAACGGAGAAGATAGACAAGGAAAGGGGAAGACAGATGAAATAAAGCTGGTGAGGAAGTAGTTCTGCAAATCTCTTAACACCTCTGAGCCAAGGCCAAGGGCACCAGGGTAGCAGAGGCTGTATCTGTTATTGAGTGTTGAAGCGCCTCAGAGTTCAGGCAGAAACCTTCCTCCCAGCCCCTGTCTCCCAAACCCCATGCACGCGTGGTCTGGGTCTGGTCTTAGTCGTCCTGAAAGGCCTGGTAGATGAAGAGATGCTATGACTGGCTTAGGAACTATGTAGGAACCCCTGAATGAGAGGCTGGGAGAAAAGGTTTTAAAGGTTTACCTGAAGCCTGGGCAACATAGCAAGACCCCATCTCTACAAAATAAAACAGAAAAAATAGCTGGGTGTGGACATGTATCTATTATCCTAGCTACTCAGGAGGCTGAAGCAGGAGGATCGCTTGAGCCCAGGAGTTCAAGGCTGCAGTGTGCAATGATTGTGCCTGTCAATAGCCACTGCCCTCCAGCCTGGGTGACATAGTAAGACTGGCTCTATTTTTAAAAAATGAGGTGATGGCATTCAGGTTAAGAGAGCAGAGTTTGCGGTTACAGTGAGCTATGATTGCACCACTGCATTCCAGCCTAGGAGAGGGAGCAAAACTCTGTCTCTAAAAAAAATAAAAATAAAAGATTTACTTGAACAAAGACCAGCTGAGTAAGGCTGGACAGGGAAACGGAAGGTACGTAGGCTTGGCATTGGGGGCAGAAATGTTCCACTGCAGGTTGAGCAACGCGAGGGCCCCAGGAAGGGTAGATTTCTGAGTGGGGTTTGCCCCTAGTGAGCAGGTCTCAGACTGTCCCTGAAGGGGCCAGCAGGCAAAGCTGATAGAATTGTTGCTCAAAACTTGGACAGAGAAAGGGGAGGGGTTATCCTCAGAGTAGCGTACCACCAGGATGTATTTCCTACCTTCATGTGTCCTCAGGCCAACCTGGAATCCAGGACCAGCTCAACCACTTAGAGCTTAGTGATCTTTGGGAAATCTCTTCTCTAAACCTCAATTTCCTCATCGACAGATTGAGACTATAATAGTGTCTACACTGCGTGTTGTGAGGATTAGAAATAGTGTATGTAAAGCTCCTAGTATATAGTAGGTGCTTAATACACAGTAGCCATAATTTTTATTCCTGCTACCACACTGGACTAGGCCAGCCTAAGACATTGCTCAGTTCTACTCTCTTTGAGGGATTTGTTGCAGTTGGAACAAGACACTGAAATCTAAGACTTTTCCCATCATCTTTTCACATACATTTGTCAAAGGTGGCCTGGCAGGCAGATATGTAAAACTGGTTCTCAGTTTTGCTGTGCATAGTTATTTCTCTTTTTTGCTGGTCATTTCAGCACACGAAGAAAAGTATGTCACAAACCTTTTGGCTGGTGGTGACATCTAGAAGATTGAGAAAGCATTGGAGGAGTAAGGGTTTAAGTCGTGAACTGCTGAATTAAAAAAAAAGGCCGGGCGCCGTGGCTCATGCCTGTAATCCTAGCATTTTGGGAGGCCAAGCAGGAGGATCACTTGAGCCCAAGAGTTCGAGACCAGCCTGGGCAACATGGCGAAACCCCATCTCTACAAAAAATACAAAAATCAGCAGAGTATGGTGGCTCACACCTGTAATCTTAGCTACTTGAGTGACTGAGGCAGGAGGATCGCTTGAACCCAGGAGTTAGAGACCAGCCTGGGCAACACAGGGAGACCCCATCTCTATTACCAAAATTTTTAATGAAAAAAAAAAGCATCCCCTCCTCTGTCCCTCCAGCTTACCAACAGCCTGCTGCTCTTACTCATCACTCTTGTGTTGTGTCTTACAACTGTTCAGAGTGCCTTTGCCTATATGATTTCATTTGCTCCCCACCCTGGCCTGTGAGGTAAGTAGGGCAGATATTGGCTGCATCTCAGAGGGCTAAGACAGTGACAGAGCTGGGACTAGAACCCACGCCTCCTTGTGTTGGACAGAAACGAACCGTGCCCTGTTGACTTGCACTTTGATGAGTGGGTTAAAAGGAATCTGTGAGGAAATGATGCGCAGGTTTTGGGGACAGCTGTTTTGCAAGGGGACAGTGATAACAATACTCTATTGCTGTAGCATGCCCAACAGAGATGGGTGGCAATGCTCCTATTGTGCTAATGAGCAAACTGCAGGCCCAGGGTCAGCGGGGAGGACTTTCTGGGGTTTGGGTGACACAGAGAGGCAGTTTCCTAAAGTTTCCCCCTCTTTAAGTTGTTTCAAATGACAGAAGACTTTGCCTGGGGCCACCCAGTTTGGGAGTGGCAGAGCCCCCAGAACTGAGACTTTGACTCCGGACTCCAACACCAAATTCTTGGGTTTCAAGTCAGCTCATTTCTCCCCTTGCCCTTCCTCACAGGGGTGTTAAGAGGAACAAGAGTGGAAAAGACAAATCAGTGTGTAACGGCAGTAAAGGAAATAGTGCCTAGCATTCTCCTTTTCCAAATCTAATTGGCCTCCACGTGAGGGCCACAGAGAGCAAATCCTTTGGCTAAGCCGATCTGTTAGCGCGCCCTACTTCTTAGCTGTGTGAAGATATCAGATCTTGCTTGACAGGTTGTGAGAATGAAATAAGCAGCATATGTGAAAGTGTTTTGCAAACTATGAAGCACTACTATCATTGAGATCTTTAAGAGTCTTTGCTTCCGGGAATCCACCAAACCCAGCTCACTCTAGGACCCTGAAAGAACTCGCCTCTGGTGGGAGTAGAGAAGGTGGCGCTTTTTTGGTGTCTCTGGCATTCAGGCAGACAGAACTGGGGAGGAAAATGGAGGAAGATGAGCTTGCTCACCACCTCCGTCTTCTTATCCCCCAGCTGAGGAGGCAGTGGCGGGGGAGCTGACATAACCTTTTCTTTGGTGAGTCAGCTAAGAAGGAATTTCTAGAGCTCCAGTGATGTAGACATGGTTGTTTTAGTTTGGATTTCTAAAGCTGCTCCTCTTTGAAGCAGCTTTAAGACACAGCTAAAAGCACAAGTAATTGGGAAGCACATGGAAAATGACAGCAGCATAACATCTTACTAGTGTGAACTTGAAGAAATCAAGTTTCGCAGGGTCATTGTATTAATAGTGTGGGAAAGTGCCTGGCACATACTAGGGGCCCAATATCTGTCCATTTCCTTTCCCTTCTCAGTGGACAGACTGCAATCACTAAGCTAACAGAAAGCACTTACTCTTCAGTTGCCTGAGTTTACCATAATAGGTGCCATTATTCATTTAACCTTCACAGCCCCTGGAGACAGCTTATCTACATGCCCCGAAGAAAAGGCAGTTCCGAGGTTTATTGCCCAAGGTCACGTCACACAGCCCGCAATTTTAAATTTTCTTATGTTTTAGTTTTGGGGGTGCATAGGTGCATATATTTATGGGGTACCTGAGATGTTTTGATACAGGCATGCAATGCGTAAAAATCACATCATGAAAATGGGATATCCATCCCCTTAAGCATTTCTCCTTTGTTACAAATTATACACTTTTATTTTTAAATATACAATTAAATTATTATTGACTATAGTCGCCCTGTTGTGCTGTCAAATAGTAGGTCCTATTCATTATAGTTTTTTGGATCCATTAACCGTCCCCATCCCTACCCCAGTACCCTTCCCAGTCTCTGGTAGCCATCTTCTACTCTCTATCTCCATGAGTTCAATTGTTTTGTTAGTTCCCACAAATAAGCAAGAACATGCAAAGTTTGTCTTTCTGTCAGCCTGCAATTTTTAAAGCCAGAATTCAAACCCACCTTGTCTGGTTTGCCTCTTAGATATCAGGATGTGTGAAGGTGTTTAATTGAGCTGGGCCTTCTGGAAGGCCCAATCTCAAACGGACTTGGACCAAGGAGGTGACTCCAACCTGACCCATTTGGGAATAAATTCAGGGTGGAGTTTCAAGAACAGGAAATAGGCCATTGCTAGAGGCAGGCTGGCAACCATTGGAAGAGAGCGGAAAATGTTGCTTTCGAAATCCTTGGGGATTTAATCTGTGCTCTCCCAGTTTCAGGAGCTTATGTTGTGAGGGTGAGATGACTCCTCATTAAGCAGTATACAAATAGATTATTGGTAGTCTTCTGTCATCTCCCACGAAACACAACCTCCCCCTCATCACCTGACAGCCCTCCACTAACCACCCTATAAACAAGAGGGAACTGAGTCTCCTTTTCAAACACCTCTCCTAAGCCAGACTGCAGAAGCTGGGAGGGCTGAGTCATCTTCCTCTTAAAAGAAAACTCGTGTAACAAAGCCACAGAACAGAAGTATGCTTTCTGTGCATATCATTTGTTTCAACACATGGCTGCTTTTATAGGATACCAACGCAAGAGCTGAGGACACTGTCTTCTCTGTTCCCCAGAAAGTACGCTGCAGTGTCATCTGTACTGTCCCCCTCCCCCACACCCATTATCTGCGTGACTGCAGGCACCTCACTAAGCAGCCAAACAACCACCATGGCACATTTACCCAGGCCATTAGTTTGGATTGTGCCGGGTATCTCACAGCATAGGCAAGAAGGGCTAATCGAAGAGTTAGGCTGGCTGGCTCACGCTTGTAATCCCAGCACTTTTGAGGCCGAGGTGGGTGGCTCAGGGGGTCAGGAGTTTGAGACCGGCCTGACCAACATGGTAAAACCTCGTCTCTACTAAAAATACAAAAATTAGCTGGGTGTGGTGATGGGCACCTGTAATCCCAGCTACTTGTGAGGCTGAGGCAGGAGAATTGCTTGAACTAGGGAGGTGGAAGTTGTAGTAAGCCGAGATCATGCCATTGCACTCCAGCCGCGGCAACAGAGTGAGACTCGTCTCCAAAAAAAAAAAAAAGGCTATGGCCTGAGGCTGCTCTTCACCCCAAGGGATATATGGTAAATGTCTGCATGACAGTAAAGACCCTGGTCTCAGATACACACACAAGGATGACTCTTAAGAGTACCTCCTCTCTCTCATTTCTTCTGGCCACGCTAGAACGAGGTAGATAGGACCGGGAAGTAGACTACATCCCTTTGCGGTCCATTCACCTACAGCTGTAGTTTCTGAGAATAGTGCTGTGTGGCAGGAAAAGCTCTGGCTTTTATGATCTCCCCTTGTAGAGTGCTGGACTGCTTCATGGTGCAGGGTGTTACTTATACGGCTTCATATCATATGCCCAGTAGGAAGGAGAATGCCTGGGCAGATCTGATACTGGACAAATTCACTGCCCACATCAAAGGGTATCTCCCCATAAGCCCAGAGACCCAGAGCTAAATGTCCCACTCCCCCGTCAAAAAAAGCAGCTGATAGCCATATTTCTGTACAGGCTCATGTAGTAGAGGGGGCTTTTATTGTTTTTTCAGAGAATTCGGATAGCCATAGATTATACAGAGCCATTTCTCAGCACTCTTTTCTCTCCACTTAAGAAACTGGAATACAACGTGATGAAGATGATGCCAAAACAAGACTGCTGGCTCACATCATCTAGGGTACAAATACACACTTAATCACTTGACACTTTATTGAATGCAAAGCAAGATTTAGCATCTTTGCCTTCGTTGTACAGAGCTGAAGCGGGAGCCCAGGGAGGGGAGGACTGCATGGTTTTTCTTGGCGGGGG
>NW_016804161.1:235212-247399 GCF_001698545.2 Rhinopithecus bieti
TCTTCCTCCTTTTCTTCTTGTTCTTCCTGTTGCTGAGCTGCTTTTCTGAATTCCTCTAAAGTGGAAAAATTAGAAAGGGAGGTGAGAAATTGAGGGAATGTTAATAAGTAACGTCAGGGGCCTCAGTTCCACTCTGAGCACAACCACATGCAATGAGAACAGGAATACAGCCAGCTGCCTACCCTGGGCCCGGCGGAAGCGGGGAGAGAACTTGCATTACCTAATATATCGCATGTTAAAAAATAGTACGAAAGGATGTTCTGAGCGGTTTCCACAAGAAGGCAAAAATCATAAAAGGTGCCCCTCAGAATGAATTCTATTTTGGAAGAGAATTCTTGCAAAAATGGCCAACACCCCCCTCCAGTCCCAAAACAAAAACATTACCACCACCACCAAACAACCCCTGCAATCCAAAAACATGAAAGAAAAAATATTTATAAATTTGTGATTTGTGAGTTGCCAGGGGGGTGGATTGCAGTTGACGTTTCCTCCTCCATCCACTTCCTTCACTACAGTCATACAAGTTTTTGTGCATAAAATTGAAAATCACAGGGCAGTTGGACCTATAAGAAAAGCATGCCTACGTATTATTTTGCAGTACTTGAAATAGGTTCTGAGGTCCAAATGGCACTTATCATGCAGTGTACACCCAAAAGAAATTAAACTAACTGCTGCATCTCTTTTGTATTTTTTTTTCCTTTGTGAGGTAAAGTAGCATTTTCCCGGCTACTCTTGAGTTTGCTCATGAGAAACAGTCTCATTACTATGAATGAAATGTGTGGGGACCTCATCTAACAGCTCAAGAGTCTCGTATTTTCTTTTCTTTTTTCTGAGATAGAGTTTCTCTCTGTTGCCTAGGCTGGAGTGCAGCGGTGTGATCATGGCTCACTGTAGCCTCGAACTCCTGGGCTCAAGTCATCCTCCTGCCTCAGCCTCCCAAGTAGCTGGAACCACAGGCATGAACCACCACGCTTGGCTAATTTTTACATTTTTTGTAGAGACAAAGTCTTCCCCTATGTTGCCCAGGCTGGTCTTGGCCCTCCCAAAGTGCTGGGGTTACAGGCGTGGGCCACCTTGCCTGGTTCTTTTCTTTTAAATCCTTTACTATAAAATAAAAGATGGTGGAAACCACACAAGTACATATAAAACAAATTTTTATAAGGAGGCCTTATAGCCTCCATTCAGGTCAAGAAACAGATCTCCTGTATCCATCCCAAAAGCCTCTCTGTGTACATTATACAAATCAACTCTCCTCCCCTGCAAAAGTAACCACTACACTGTTTTTTACAGTAATAACTTTCTAGAGTTCATTACAGTTTTATTACCCAAGTGTATACCACTAGACACTGTAACTGTCTATTTGCACATTCATTTTTTTACTCAACGTATTTTTTAGTACAGAGTTGTGCAACTATCACCACAATCCAATTTAAAAACTTCTATAACCCCAAAAGATCCCTTGTGCCCATTTACAGTTAATTCCCATTCCTTCCCTCCCTGCCCCCAACTCCTAGAACCATGAATCAACTGTCTCCATAGATGTGCCTATTCTGGACATTTCATATACATGAAATCAAAATCATGTAATGTGTGATCTTTTGCAGCTGACTTCTTTCACTTAGCATCATCATCTTTTTTTGTTGTTGTTGTTGAGATAGTCTTGCTCTGTCTCCCAGGCTGGAGTGCAGTGGTGTGATCTTGGTTCACTGCAACCTCCACCTTCTGGGTTCAAGTGATTCTCCTGCCTCAGTCTCCCGAGTAGCTGGGATTACAGATTACAGGTGCCTGCCACCACACTTGGCTAATTTTTGTATTTTTAGTAGAGATGGGGTTTCACCACATTGGCCACGCTGGTCTTGAACTCCTGACCTCAAGTGATCTGCCTGCCTTGGCCTCCCAAAGTGCTGGGATTACAGGTGTGAGCCACTGCACCTGGCCTAGCATCGTATTTTTGAGGTTAGCCTTGCCTATTTAAAAATGTTTTGATATCTTTTAAATCTATAGGTTCCCCCTCCATCCCTTTCTTCCAAGTTATCTGTTGAAGAAGTTTGGGGCATATGACCTGTAGAGTTTGTTTCCCAAAGACCAGATTTTGCTGATTGCATACTCATGATGCAGTCTAACATGTCCTCCTATATTTTCTGCAGATTAGCAGCTGAATACAGGGGCTTGATCTGACTCAAGTTTGATCCCTTCAGCATGAATAATTATAGGTGGTGCTGCATTCCTTCATCAGGAGGCATGTAAATATCTCTGTCTCGTTGTAATGTTAGGAGCTGTTGATGCTCAATGCCGAGACCCATTCATTTCCTGGGGGGTTTCAAAAAGGTGATGCCCTTAATTTTAACTTTTGAAAATTAACTGGAATACTTTTACAAAGAGAGCCTTCCCCTCATCAACTACTATTTGGTTGCCTAGTAGAAAAGATAAAATAGTTGACTTTTTTCCTTTATTTACCATTTCTCAAGATAATGTGTTCCCTTATTAGCCTCTGAGGTTGAATAATTTGGGCTTGTTTTATAATTATGGGCGGGGACAGTGGCTCACACCTGTAACTGCTGCACTTTGAGAGGCTGAGGTGGGAGGACTGCTTGAACCCAGGAGTTCGAGATCATCCTAGGCAAGATGGAGAGACGCTGTCTCTACAAAAAAAAATTTATGACACTTAAATTGGCTCAAAAAATTATAAAAAAGAAAAGAATGTTTAAAATCTGCCAGGCATGGTAGTGCATGGCTGTAGTCCTACCTACTGGGCAGGCTGAGGCAGGAGGATTGCTTGAGCCCGGCCTGGGCTCAGAGTGTGAGACCCACCTCTAAAAAAATAAAAAATATATAATTATGAACTTATAGATTTAAACATATCTTATGAGTTTCAACCAGTTGCAACTATTATTATTATTGAGACAAAGGAGTCTTGCTCTGTCACCCAGGCTGGAGTGCAGTGGTGTGATCTTGGCTCACAGCAACGTCTGCCTCCTGGGCTCAAGTGATTCTCCTGTCTCATCCTCCTGAGTAGCTGGGATTACAGGTGCCTGCCACCACGCCCGGCTACTTTTTGCATTTTTAGTAGAGACGGGGTTTCACCATGTTGGCCAGGCTGGTATTGAACTTCTGACCTCAAGTGATCCACCCACCTCAGCCTCCCAAAGTGCTGGAATTACGGGTGTGAGCCACTGTGCCCGGCCCACAATTATTGTTTTAAAAAACTATTTAAATCAACTTCTTCATTTTAGAAGTTTTCGATTTACAGAAAAATTGAGAAAATAATACTGAGTTCCCACATAACCACACCCAGTTTCTTATTATTAACCTCTTACATTAATACAGTTTCTGTCATACAACTAATGAACCAATACTAATACATTATTAACAACTAAAGTGCATACATTACTCAAATGTCCTTAGGTTTTACCTAATGTCCCTTTTCCGTTCCAGGATCCTATCCAGGACATCACAGTACATTTGTTGTCTGTCTCTTTAGTCTCCTCTAGGCTGTAACTCTTTCTCAGACTTTCCTTCATTCTGATGACCTGGACAGTTTTGAAGAGTACTTGTCAGGTAATTTGGACAATGTCCCTCAGTTTGGGTTGCCTATTTTTTACAGAATTAGACTAGGGTTATGGGTTTTGGAGGACAATACTACATATGCTATCAACCTGACTTCACACTGATAATAACCTCGATCACCTGACCAAAGTGGTATTTGTAGGTTTCCAACTAAAGTTACTTCTCCTCCCTCCTTCCACATTGCAGTCCCTGGAAGCAAGTCACTAAGCACAGCCCACACTTTTGGGGTACACAGTCATGCTACACACCTCCTTGAAGCAGGAGTATCTACATAAAATTATTTGAAATTTTTCTCTAGGGCAGATTTATCTCTTCTCCCTCATTTATTTACTTATTCAATCACTTATTTCTATCACAATGGACTCGTGTGTATTCATTTTATTCCTTGTGTGATAATCCAATACTGTTAAATTTACCTTCCTGCCCAAGTTCTCCCAGTTTTGGGCTGTGAGGGTTCAGCTGGCTCTTGTGTTCCTTTAACACCCCAACAGTTTTTTGAGCTCTTGTTTTCTACTACAGAGAGCCCTGAGTTGATTTTTCAACTTGATGATGGTGTGAAAGTGATATGCATACAGTAAAAGCCATACTTCATATTTTGAGATATTCAATATTGTAGTATAAAATAGGCTTTGTGTTAGATGATTTTGCCCAACTGTGGGCTAATGCAAGTGTTCTGAGCAGGTCGAAGGTAGGCTAGGCTAAGCTACGATGTTGGGTAGGTTAGGTGTAGCAAACACATTATCAACTTAACCATATTTTCAACTTACAATGGCTTTACCAGGATATAACCCCATTATATGTTGACTATCATCTGACTACGAGATGCTCCAGGTTCATCTTGTATATTCTCTGCCTCAGCCCTAGAATCAGCTATTTCTCCAAGGAGCCCTGGTTCATTTATTAGAGGATGGTATTAGAAACCAAGATTTGGGCGTTGGATGGACTTGTTGCTACTGTCAATTATCCTCTGTGAAACCAAATTGGCCAGTGGAAATATCTTCAAATTGGCTTTTGATATGACCCCAGTAGTCTTTGAAAGCTCCTTCCCTATCTTTTATGACAAGATGTTCCAAGCTTATTTTGTACATTTCCTGCCCCAGAATTGTAGTCAGTTATTTCTCTAAGATACCCTGATTTCTTAAAAGAAAGAATATTGGGAAGAGTATTTCTGTATCACGACTGGAGTTACTAGGTATCCTCATTGCTACTGGGCTGGTCCTTGTTTCTAAGCCTTTTCAGTGGATAGAGCAAAAGTAGGGTGTGTGTGTGTGTGTGTGTGTGTGTGTGTGTTTACTTTTAAATAAAATTTCTCATGCGTTCATATGGAGTACTACAGGGTTTAAAAAAAATCTAAATTCTTTGGAATTACATCTGTATTCTTTCACATTAAAAGTCCTAGTTCTCAAAGACAGGACGATAGAATTAGAATATCTAATAATTGCTCATTTATATTATCTCACATTATACATAGTCTTGCAATAATAACACTAACTTTGACACCCCACCAATATAATTACTGAGAACTATTAAAATTTTGCATGATTTCCCCATTTCTCCATTTTTAAAAATAGTTATCTACATTATCTGGGCACAAAGGCATTACATACTCCATCTCCCTTTTAATCCTCATTTCATCTTAATTCTACAAGTAACTGTACATTTAACGCTCACTACCTGTCCTTATGTCAATGTTTCTCAACACTTTGGCTGTCTGAAACTCATTCTCTAGCAAATTCATGGGATGGTGGAACAATATTTCTTGAATTCCTGCATGTTGATAAATATCTGTACTCTATACTTGAAAGTCAGTTTTACCATGTATAATGTTCCTTGGCTCACATTTTTTCTCTTTGAGTATCTTAAATATCTGTTACTCCATTTTCTTCTTTCTTCTGGCATAAAGTATAGATCTCAAAAAATCTGAGGGTAATTTTACCTAAGTTTCTTTCCTTTATAAATCACTTACTATTTTTACTGAGATGTCTGTGGCTTTTCTTTAAAATTCAGAAATTTTATTAGACTATGTCTTGTTGGTCATCCTGGGTTATTTCTCAGGTACACGGTGTGATTTTTCTTATCAAGTGACCGTGGTGCTCGAGCCCTCCAGGACTAGGAGCTTAGGCCCCGCGGAGAAGCTGGGCCTGGTTTGGGGGAGTAGTTGTGCCTCTTTGGTACCTGATCCAACTCAGTGCCTCAGCCCCAGGGAACTGGAGCTTTGGCCCAGGGAAGCAGCTGGGACCCTGGTGCTTTAGCCTGCATAGCACCGGGTCCCTGGACCCCCCAGGGAAACACAGCCTTGGATAATCTGTACACAATGCTCTCTGGGCCAAACAGCCATAGCACCCCCACCTCCCTGGATCTGGACCAGCCCTCTGGGGTCTGAGTCGCTGAGGTGTCCCACCTCCCTGGGGAGCAAAGCCAACATTGCACTGCATCCCACCCACTGGAGCCCAAGCCACAGCTATGCCCCACCATTCCTGGGGCTGTGCTGCCACTGCACCCGGCCTCATAGAGCTTCCAGGGTCCAGAGTCACCACTACACAGTATCTTCTTTCCTGGTGCCTGAATTGCCACTGTGCCCTGCTCCCTGGGGTCTGAGTGTCTGGAACACCCCTCCCTCCCCAGAGCCATGCCAGTACTATGCCCTGACCCCAGGAAAGGAATCACAGCTACATCCTTGCCCCTGGGCCCAAGCTACTGGGAAGTGCCTCAGAGTCATAGTCCTTGGCTTGGTGGGCGAGCGGCATCTACCTGTGCCTGAGACTGAACATGCACCCATGTCACCGGTGCTGCAGCAGTTCAAGAAGATACTGGACCCAGGACCAAGTTCCACAGCCACCCTGAGCACCTGTGCCTTGGAATACAGCACTGCTGTGGCTGCCTGTGGGTTGCGCCACACCCAGCACCAACAGAGATCCCCCCCACTCAACTTTTTTAATCCCAAGAAACTTTCCTTAATATTAACTTTTAGCATTTATCCTTTTTCCTTGCTTTGGCTTTCTTCTTCAGATAATTCTATTATCTATATGCCAGGTCTCCTTTACTATCTTTAGTATATGTCACTTTTCCTCAAACCCTGTTTATCTTTTTTCATTTTAAAATTTTCCTTCCTTCTACCATAGTAAGGCATTTTCTGTTGCATTCACTCATTTTTGTTTCCTTCTACTTTAGTCTATATTTCTGAAATGGTTCATGTTCCCCAAGTTGTCATATTTCTGAGTTTTTCTAATCCTGCTTTATATTGTCCTTCCATGTCCTATGTTATTTTCCGAGTATCTTCCAACTCTTTTTTGAATACCATGTTTCAGATTTGTTCTGTTTTTTTTTTTTTGAGCGTGTCTTTCTGTAGTGTTTCCAATTCTTTTCTAATAATTTTGTGTAGGGTTTGACTTTGATAATTTTCTGTTCCCTTTTTCTCAGCTTTGTGCTATATTTCACAATCCATAAAATCTACCCACCTAAAAGTATACAGTTCAGTTTTTTTTGTTGTTGTTGTTGTTTTTCTTTGAGACAAAGTCTTGCTCTGTTGCCAGGCTGGAGTGCAGTGGCGCAATCTCGACTCACGGCAACCTCTGCCTCCCGGGTTCAGGCTGATTCTCCTGCCTCAGCCTCCCGAGTAGCTGGGACTACAGGCACGCACCACCGTGACCGGCTAATTTTTTTTTTCTTCTTTTTTTTTTTGTATTTTTAGTAGAGACGGGGTTTCACCATCTTGGCCAGGCTGGTCTCAAACTCCTGACCCGCCTCCCAAAGTGCTGGGATTNTGCAAGTGTTCTGAGCAGGTCGAAGGTAGGCTAGGCTAAGCTACGATGTTGGGTAGGTTAGGTGTAGCAAACACATTATCAACTTAACCATATTTTCAACTTACAATGGCTTTACCAGGATATAACCCCATTATATGTTGACTATCATCTGACTACGAGATGCTCCAGGTTCATCTTGTATATTCTCTGCCTCAGCCCTAGAATCAGCTATTTCTCCAAGGAGCCCTGGTTCATTTATTAGAGGATGGTATTAGAAACCAAGATTTGGGCGTTGGATGGACTTGTTGCTACTGTCAATTATCCTCTGTGAAACCAAATTGGCCAGTGGAAATATCTTCAAATTGGCTTTTGATATGACCCCAGTAGTCTTTGAAAGCTCCTTCCCTATCTTTTATGACAAGATGTTCCAAGCTTATTTTGTACATTTCCTGCCCCAGAATTGTAGTCAGTTATTTCTCTAAGATACCCTGATTTCTTAAAAGAAAGAATATTGGGAAGAGTATTTCTGTATCACGACTGGAGTTACTAGGTATCCTCATTGCTACTGGGCTGGTCCTTGTTTCTAAGCCTTTTCAGTGGATAGAGCAAAAGTAGGGTGTGTGTGTGTGTGTGTGTGTGTGTGTGTGTTTACTTTTAAATAAAATTTCTCATGCGTTCATATGGAGTACTACAGGGTTTAAAAAAAATCTAAATTCTTTGGAATTACATCTGTATTCTTTCACATTAAAAGTCCTAGTTCTCAAAGACAGGACGATAGAATTAGAATATCTAATAATTGCTCATTTATATTATCTCACATTATACATAGTCTTGCAATAATAACACTAACTTTGACACCCCACCAATATAATTACTGAGAACTATTAAAATTTTGCATGATTTCCCCATTTCTCCATTTTAAAATAGTTATCTACATTATCTGGGCACAAAGGCATTACATACTCCATCTCCCTTTTAATCCTCATTTCATCTTAATTCTACAAGTAACTGTACATTTAACGCTCACTACCTGTCCTTATGTCAATGTTTCTCAACACTTTGGCTGTCTGAAACTCATTCTCTAGCAAATTCATGGGATGGTGGAACAATATTTCTTGAATTCCTGCATGTTGATAAATATCTGTACTCTATACTTGAAAGTCAGTTTTACCATGTATAATGTTCCTTGGCTCACATTTTTTCTCTTTGAGTATCTTAAATATCTGTTACTCCATTTTCTTCTTTCTTCTGGCATAAAGTATAGATCTCAAAAAATCTGAGGGTAATTTTACCTAAGTTTCTTTCCTTTATAAATCACTTACTATTTTACTGAGATGTCTGTGGCTTTTCTTTAAAATTCAGAAATTTTATTAGACTATGTCTTGTTGGTCATCCTGGGTTATTTCTCAGGTACACGGTGTGATTTTCTTATCAAGTGACCGTGGTGCTCGAGCCCTCCAGGACTAGGAGCTTAGGCCCCGCGGAGAAGCTGGGCCTGGTTTGGGGAGTAGTTGTGCCTCTTTGGTACCTGATCCAACTCAGTGCCTCAGCCCCAGGGAACTGGAGCTTTGGCCCAGGGAAGCAGCTGGGACCCTGGTGCTTTAGCCTGCATAGCACCGGGTCCCTGGACCCCCCAGGGAAACACAGCCTTGGATAATCTGTACACAATGCTCTCTGGGCCAAACAGCCATAGCACCCCACCTCCCTGGATCTGGACCAGCCCTCTGGGGTCTGAGTCGCTGAGGTGTCCCACCTCCCTGGGGAGCAAAGCCAACATTGCACTGCATCCCACCCACTGGAGCCCAAGCCACAGCTATGCCCCACCATTCCTGGGGCTGTGCTGCCACTGCACCCGGCCTCATAGAGCTTCCAGGGTCCAGAGTCACCACTACACAGTATCTTCTTTCCTGGTGCCTGAATTGCCACTGTGCCCTGCTCCCTGGGGTCTGAGTGTCTGGAACACCCCTCCCTCCCCAGAGCCATGCCAGTACTATGCCCTGACCCCAGGAAAGGAATCACAGCTACATCCTTGCCCCTGGGCCCAAGCTACTGGGAAGTGCCTCAGAGTCATAGTCCTTGGCTTGGTGGGCGAGCGGCATCTACCTGTGCCTGAGACTGAACATGCACCCATGTCACCGGTGCTGCAGCAGTTCAAGAAGATACTGGACCCAGGACCAAGTTCCACAGCCACCCTGAGCACCTGTGCCTTGGAATACAGCACTGCTGTGGCTGCCTGTGGGTTGCGCCACACCCAGCACCAACAGAGATCCCCCCCACTCAACTTTTTTAATCCCAAGAAACTTTCCTTAATATTAACTTTTAGCATTTATCCTTTTCCTTGCTTTGGCTTTCTTCTTCAGATAATTCTATTATCTATATGCCAGGTCTCCTTTACTATCTTTAGTATATGTCACTTTTCCTCAAACCCTGTTTATCTTTTTTCATTTTAAAATTTTCCTTCCTTCTACCATAGTAAGGCATTTTCTGTTGCATTCACTCATTTTGTTTCCTTCTACTTTAGTCTATATTTCTGAAATGGTTCATGTTCCCCAAGTTGTCATATTTCTGAGTTTTCTAATCCTGCTTTATATTGTCCTTCCATGTCCTATGTTATTTTCCGAGTATCTTCCAACTCTTTTTTGAATACCATGTTTCAGATTTGTTCTGTTTTTTTTTTTTTGAGCGTGTCTTTCTGTAGTGTTTCCAATTCTTTTCTAATAATTTTGTGTAGGGTTTGACTTTGATAATTTTCTGTTCCCTTTTCTCAGCTTTGTGCTATATTTCACAATCCATAAAATCTACCCACCTAAAAGTATACAGTTCAGTTTTTTTTGTTGTTGTTGTTGTTTTCTTTGAGACAAAGTCTTGCTCTGTTGCCAGGCTGGAGTGCAGTGGCGCAATCTCGACTCACGGCAACCTCTGCCTCCCGGGTTCAGGCTGATTCTCCTGCCTCAGCCTCCCGAGTAGCTGGGACTACAGGCACGCACCACCGTGACCGGCTAATTTTTTTTTTCTTCTTTTTTTTTTTGTATTTTAGTAGAGACGGGGTTTCACCATCTTGGCCAGGCTGGTCTCAAACTCCTGACCCGCCTCCCAAAGTGCTGGGATTATAGGTATGAGCCAACCCACCCAGCCCAGTTCAGTGTTTTATATTCAGAGTTGTGCAACCATCACCACAGTCTGCTGTTCATTTTATGTGAAATGTTTTCCTAAACTTGCAGAAAGAAGCACGGTTCAGAGTAGCTTTTCTAACTTCATAGAGGCTCCCTTTCCGCTGTTTTTATGTGCATTAAAGAAAGATGATTACTTGCTTGATTGGAGTTCCTGGTTCTGGTCCTCTCCCCTAATTTCATCTGGACCTTTTCTTTTTCTATTCCTGTCCTGCTTAATTTCAATTCTACTCTCAGCAATTTCTCCTCAGTGTGAGTCCCTGTCCTGGAAGGGAGACCTGGTGGATCAACTTCAAGAGTTCATTAAGGACTAGACTACTCTATCCCTTTCAGACTTTGACTCATACTCATTCCTCCCAGTTTCAACTGCAGTTCTTAAATGGGACTGCCATTCTTTCTAGGGAATATGCTGTTTTGGAGTTCTGTCTGTCAAGTTTTTCAGATGGCCTGTCAACTCCGGTTTTGTCCTGCACAGATGCCAATAACTGCTGGATCTTGTGGCTACGGGTAATTTGCCCTTACCTGTTTTTATTGTGACGTTCATGGGGATACACTGCCACCTATTTTCATTATAAATATTGTCCATGGGTATTTTTTCATATTCACTGAAGTATAACATACATGTAGAAAAATATACTAATATTTGTATAGCTCAGTGAACTCTCACATATTGAACACATCCATGTAATCAGTACCCAGATCAAGATACAAAATATTTCTAACTCCTCAGAAGACCCTGTAGGTCCAGTTCCATTCATGATCCCCAACTAAGGGTGAACACTTACTAACTTTCAACCAGCACACACAAGTATTACCTGTTTGTTGAAGTTTGTATGAATGGAATCATACAGTATATACTCCTTTGCATCTGGCTTTTTTCACTCATAATTAGGTTTATAAGATTCAGCTATATTTGTCACAGCTAACAAACTATAGTTTAACCTTATTGCTACATAGTTTTCCATTGTGTGAATATACCAAAATTTATTTCTTCGTTCTATTATTTATGGGCATTTGAGTGGTGTATTCAGTGTGGACTATTACAAATAATGCTGCCATGTTCAATCTTGCACAGGTCTTTTGTGGACATATGGTCTCACTCCTCTTAGGTATATACTGAGGAGGGAGACTGCCAGGTCATGGGAGTATACACATGTCCAATTTTTGTGCATTACTACCATGACCACGACCACCCCTAGTTTCCCTGCCTTTATTTCCTTTCATCTATTTACTTTGGGCTTGCTTTGTTCCCTAGGCCTGCCCCCTGCCCTTGTTAAGGTAAAACCTTAGGTAATTGATTTTATCTTCCTTTTTTCTAACAAGTGTTGAAAGTTACACATATTTCCATTTCAGCATTGCTCGAGTTGTATCCCATAAATTCTGATGCTGTACTTTCACTGTAATTCTGTTCAAAGTATTCTCTTTATTTTTAAATGGGCAAACATATATTTATGGTGTACAGCATGTTTTGAAGTATATATTATGGGATAGTTTAGCTAATTAAAAGATGCAGCATCTCATACATTGTTATTTTTGCAGTAAGAACACTTAACATAGCCGGGCGTGGTGGCTCAAGCCTGTAATCCCAGCACTTTGGGAGGCTGAGACGGGTGGATCACGAGGTCAGGAGATCGAGACCATCCTGGCTAACACGGTGAAACCCCGTCTCTACTAAAAATACACAAAATGAGCCGGGCGTGGTGGCGG
>NW_016804161.1:249163-254323 GCF_001698545.2 Rhinopithecus bieti
TTTTTTTTTTTTTTTTGTGGAGAGGGGGTCTTACCATGTTGCTCAAGCTGATCTTGAACTCCTGGGCTCAAGGGATCCTCCCACTTTGGCCACCTAAAGTATTGGGATTACAGGTGTGAGCCACCACACCTGGCCTAAAACTGCTCCTTTTCTTATTGTTGGGTTTTAAGAGTTCTTTGTATATTTTGGGTAAAATATACAAAGTCCTTCATCAGATATGTCTTTTGCAAGTATCTTCTCCCAGGTTGTGGCTTGTTTTCTCATTCTCTTGATAAATTATTTTTTAAGTGGTTGCTCTAGGAAATACAATGTTCATCTTTAACTTTCCAGCCTACTTAGAGTTAAAATTATGTGATGGGGGGGCCTCAAGGATGGTGCCCAACAATCCCAGCCTCTTGGTATTCATGCTTTTATGGAGTCCCCTCTCATACTGTTTATCAGGGTTGGTCTATATGACCAATAGAAGAGGGCAGAAATCATATTCCAACATTAGATTATAAAAGATGTTGAGCCTTTTGATTTGGGTCATTCTCAGATCATTCACTTTGGGGAACGAAAGCTGTTATGTTGTGAGCAATGCTCTGTGAGCCTCCTGCCCTCAGCTACATTGATGAGCTTGGCAGCGAATTCTCTAGTCCCATCCAAGCTTCCAGAAGACTGCAGCCCCAGCTGACAGCTTGACTGCAACCTCATGAATGTTTCTGAGCTAGGACCACCCAGTTGCTTCTGAATTCCTCACCCTCAGAAACTATATGATACAATAAACGCTGATTATTTTAAGCTGCTAAGTTTTAGAGTAATTTGTATACATGTATCAGTTCACATAAAACAGAAGAATCTCACAAACAAAATAGTTCCATTTACCCTGTCCTTTTTGCGATGGCTGTCATATATACTACACCTCATACGTTATAAACCTCACAAGACAGTAATTTTTGCTTTGAGAAGTCACGTATAGATTTTTAACACTGGGTTGAGGGAGATAGTCCTTTGTATTTACCCACATAATTACCATTTCTGATGCTCTTCACTACTTGAATATTTACATTTCTATCTGAATAGATACCATTCCCCTCAGCCTGAGGAATTTTCTTCAGCATTTCTCTAATGTCAATTTTCTGGTGAAGAATTCTTGTAGCTCTCATTTATCTGAAAATGTCTTAATTTCATCTTCATTTTATGGATATTTTTCACTGGGTATAAAATTATACATTGACAAGTTCCTCCCCCCACCACTTTGAAGATGTTCCACCATCTCCGGCTCCCACGGTTTTTAATGGAAATTCAGCAATAATTTATATCCTTGTTCTCCTATTTGTAATGTGTACTTTATCTTTGGATGATTTCAAAATTTCCTCTTTCTCTCTGGTGTTCTGCAGTTTGACTATAATGTGCCTATGTGTGATTTTCTTTGTATTTAAACTGCTTAGGGTTTGCTGACATTTCTGAATCTTGGGAAATCTTTAGCCATCATTTCTTCAAGTTTTTCTGTTCCCTTCTTTCTCCTCTCGTACTGGCATTCCAATTGCACATACATGAGACCTTTGTACATAATTCCGCAGGCTACTGACATACTGCTTACTTTTACCCATTCTTTTTTTTCATATTGGATAATTTCTATTGATCTTCAAGTTAACTGACATGCTCTTCTGTCAGCAACAATCTGGTATTAAGCTCATCCAGTGACTTCACATTTTCAGATACTGTATTTTTCCATTCCAGAATTATGTGTATAGTTTCTATTTCTCTGCTGAGATTTCTTATCTCTTCATTAATTACAAACATCTTTTGCTCTCTGCCCTTGAGGATAAAAATAATAGCTGTTTTAAAGTCCCTGTCCGCTAATTCCAACATCTGAGTTATCTTGGGGTTGGTATCCATTGATTGCCTTTCCTTTTGAGTTATGAGTCACATTTTCCCGTTTGTTTTTTTCATGTCTAATAGCTTAGAATTGAATTCTGGACGTGATAAATGATATATTGTAGAGATTCTGAATTCTGTTTCATTCCTCTAAAGAGTACTGATTTTTCATTTTAGCAGGCAATTAACTTGTCTAAAACCAAAATGCCAAATTCTACCTCCCTTGCATTGGGCAACAGCTGAATTCTCCATTCAGTTATTTTAGCCTTAGTTGAGGTGCTTAGAGTCCATTCTGTGCATGCATAGTCAGCCAGAGATTTCAGTAGGGTCTATATACAGAAAAAGGGCGTCTTCTCTGTGGTTCTCTCTTTTCTGAGATATCTTCCTTCATTTTTCAGTTGCTAGTCACTGTGATCTCAGTTCTCTCATTCCTCAAACAGTACTACTGCAAGTTCCTAACCAAGTTTGAGTTACCCCACATCATAGTAACTGCAGTTTGCCCCCAGGTGAAAAGCTAATCCTTTCAAATTACCACTCTTCTCTTTTTGGTGCTATAGTAGAAACAGAACTGAATCTGGGAATTTGAAGGTCTGATTTTAAATCCTAGTCAGGCCACTTTAAGTCAGTTCTCAGTGACTACTTCCTCATTTTATTTATTTGAGACAGGGTCTCACTCTATCACCCAGGCTCGAGTGCAGTGGCATGATCTTGGCTCACTACAACCTCTGCCTCCTGGGCTCATGTGATCCTCCCACCTCAGCCACCTGAGCAGATGGGACTACAGATACATGCTGCTACGCTCGGTTGGTTTTTGTATTTTTGGTAGAGATGGGGTTTCGCCATATTGCTCAGGCTGGTCTTGAACTCCTGAGCTCAAGCAATCCGCCTGCCTCAGCCTCCCAAAGTGTTGGGACTAAAGGTGTGAGCCACTGCGCCCAGCGCATCTTATTTATTTTTATTTTTTTTCTTTTTGTTTTCACCTATTTGTCCCAGAGCACTTTCTCATCTTAAAATGAGAAGAAGAATGTCTGCTTCATAAAGTTGTTAAGAGGATCAAATGAAGCTGAGCGTGGTGACTGATGCCTATAATCCCAGTGCTTTGGGAGGCTGAGGCAGGAGGATTGCCTGAGCCCAGGAGTTTGAGACTAGCCTGGAAAACACAGTGAGACCCTGTCTCTATTTCTCCTTTTAAAAAAGGATCAAATGGGGTAATATATGAGATAAGGAAACTGAAGCTCAGAGGGACTAGGATATTCCATCTATTAAGTGACAGGAGGGCCAGACACGGTGGCTCATGCCTGTAATCCCAGCACTTCGGGAGGCCGAGGCGGGTAAATCACCTGAGGTTAGGACATCGAGACCAGCCTGACAACATGATGAAACCCCATCTCTACTAAAAATACATAAAGTAGCCAGGCATGGTGGCAGGTGCCTGTAATCCCAGCTACTCGAGAGGCTGAGGCAGGAGAATTGCTTGAACCCAGGAGGCGGAGGTTGCAGTGAGCCAAGATCGCGCCATTGCAGTCCAGCCTGGGGGACAAGAGTGAGACTTCGTCTCAAAAAAAAGTAACAGGAATCGGACTGTTCATCCCAGGTCTGTCCATACTTTTTCTGTTATACCCTATTGCTTCCACCTTTTTGATGGCCACCCTCTCCATCTTGCCCTTCCAAAGACAATTCCAAGTACCCACTATGACCCAATTACCAAGTTGGGCACTAAAGGTACAGTAAGCCAAAGTCCCTGCCCTCAAGGAGTTCCAAGTATCATTTCCTCCTTGTAAGTGCTGACTCTCCTTCAGCTTACACCTGCTTTTGGTGACCTTCCAGTACCTTCAGGTAGTTGTTTTTAAAAATATTTTGTTCAGTTTGTAATTGTTATCCTGTATGAAGGGCTGGCCTGATACAACCTACTCTGCCATTACCAGATGTGGAACTGCTATCCATAGACTGAGTTTTCTACACAGCTTGCTCTGTTTTTATGTCATGACATTTGGAGAGATTTACAAACTATGCTACCACTGTCCCCATCCTCCCATAATCATTTGCTATTTAATAATAAACATAATACTGCCTAGAATCTTTCTATTACTCAGAATCTTTGTCCCCACTATTTCTGCTCCTAAAGGGCAACTATACTCGGTGAGAACTTAATTGCCAGGGAGAAAAGACCAGTGGTACAACTATTTCCCTCCTACCCCGTCATACCTGGTGTTGCCTTGGCTATTCCCTGATCCGGTAATGCTCCGTATTTCCGATGTTGCTCATACCAGTCACTCACCGTCATAGTTGCCAGACTTGGATAACCAGCTCCAAATACTCTGCAAAAATTACACTGCATTTAGAAAATGAAAAAAAAAAAAAAAAAACTACTACTAAAAAGTCTCTTTAACAACAAAGTCTGTGTCCGTTTCAGCCTTGTTCCCTACCCAGTCAACTTCTGAGGAGTTGTGCAAACTCACGGGAGGATATGTAAAAAGAGGCATCCAGAAAGGGGCATTAAAGTCCAGAGCTTTCATGAGAAGATAAATAGCCCAGGATCATCCCCCATTAAGCAATCCCAGAGGCCAATGCTCCACAAAGCAGTGAAGACACCGTGGAACGGGTATTCACAGTTGGTGACTCTGAAAGGTACAGAAAACAAGGAGACTCTCATGCCACCCTAGAGAAAAGTATCTCAAGAACTCAGAATTAAATCATAGGGAGGCAAATATGTCCTTTTGAGAATTGCAGCTGAAGGCAGGAAGAGTGCGAATAATGTTAAAAAACAACAACAACAAAAAACCCTTAAAGTATACAATTCTCTGTTCAATTATTTTCCTTTTTTCTGTTTTGTTTGTTTACATGTCCGCTTTTTTTTTTTTTTTTTTTAGATGGAGTCTCACTCTGTCGACCAGGCTGGAGTGTAGCGGGGTGATCTCAGCTCATTGCAGCCTCCACCTCCTGGGTTCATGCGATTCTCCTGCCTCAGCCTCCTGAGTAGCTGGGATTACAGGTGCCCGCCAACATGCCTGGCTCATTTTTCTATTTTTAGTAGACAGGGCTTTGCCATGTTGGCCAGGCTGGTCTTGAACTCCTGACCTCAGGTGACCCGCCTGCCTCGGCCTCCCAAAGGGCTGGGATTACAGGCGTGAGCCACCATGCCTGGCCCATGTGTGCCTATTTTTAAGCTTGAGTTTGTGAAGGAAGTGTCTGAGGAAGACAGACATGGTAAAAGTTTCAGGAGAGATAATATCCCTTTGATAAAAGAACACCTTCCATAGGTGAGATCATGACTTTTCTTTTTCTTTTTTTTTTTTTTTT
>NW_016804161.1:255468-260197 GCF_001698545.2 Rhinopithecus bieti
GATGGTCTCGATCTCCTGACCTCGTGATCCGCCCGTCTCGGCCTCCCAAAGTGCTGGGATTACAGGCTTGAGCCACCGCGCCCAGCCTACAACTCTTCTTCTAAAACCTCTTCCAATGTAATTATGCACTTAACTGGCAAGAACTTCTACGGCACTTTAGAAGTCAATGTTCCTAAATGAAAGGGACAAGGAATAGTTAGTAGTTTCCATATAGAGGTATATAGAAAAGTTTCAAGGAACCTTGGCTTTCTAGGGCATGCTGAAACAAAGGCTGAAACAAAGGATGGCTAAAGAAAAGGTGCTCACTTCGTTCTAGCTTGATCACTTTCAGAACCAATTCCAATACCACGAGAGGACATTAAAACAACACGACAATTACAACAAACAAACAAATGAACAAGAAAAAACAAAAAACCCACACACAAAGAAAGGGACAGGGCAGGACCCAGAAAAGTCCAGCCTCAAAATGTTGAAAAGCACTCATCTAGACATGCTCAAGGGGCCTTATGACCTTAGAATACTAATTGTTCATTCTTTGATCTCTTAACATGAAGAACTAGGTTGATGTTATCCTGAGGCAAGAGCTCCTGGGCTAATTAGTACGAATCAAATTAGGAAGAGGTTTCTCTGAGGACTTAAATAAATGGCTGTGACTTGCTGATAAATTCAACCCAATTCATGTTGTGTCCTGAACCAAAGAACAAGTGGCAGCAGAGCCTATTCTTTTGAAGCGGCAGCCCCAAAACAGGGTTATGATGTTCAAAGACAGCCAAAGCTGTTCGCCAGGTTTCTTTACCAGTTTACTGGACACTCTGTGCATGGAAATGTCCTTGCTGTGCCTCCTACATGGGTAATCTAAAGGTGTGAGAGTGCATCATTGTGGCAAGGTTAAATTCTAATTCCTCCTCCAACCTAAGCATATCCCCCTGGTCTTTTGTTTCAGATTCTTCCTACTCTTTTCTCCCTCTCCTCCAGTTCTACCTTTCTTCTCCATTCCTATCCTCTTTCTCTCTTCCCCTTTATTATAGTCAGCACATTTTTTTTTTTTTTTTCCAGATGGAGTCTCATTCTGTCACCCAGGCTGGAGTGCAGTGGCATGATCTCAGCTCACCGCAACCTCTGCCTCCCAGGTTCAAGCAATTCTCCTGCCTCAGCCTCCTGAGTAACTGGAATCACAGACACGCACCACCACACCCGGCTAATTTTTGTGTTTTTAGTAGAGAGGGGGTTTTGCCATATTGGCCAGGCTGGTCTCAAACTCCAGGCCTCAAGTGATCTGCCCGCCTTGGCATTCCAAAGTGCTGGGATTATAGGCATGAGCCACCATAGTGGCCAGCTAGCACAGATTTTAAAAGGTTTAACTCCCTATGCCTTCCTTCAGCAGCCACAGCTTTCCACAATCAAAACCAATTTTATTTCAGAGACTTTTCTGTCCCCATGGTATACCACAACATTACAAATAAGTGTGTTACAGATTAAAAGCACTGGGGACCACAGTAAATTAAAGAGAAAGTTACTCTAGTGACCCTTTGGCCTTTCTATACTCATCTTGATAAAAACAGTGATTTTATGGAGACTTAACAGGATCTTAATTTGATCTCCTGTAAAATACTCAAATCTCTGGCAGTAGCTTTCTTTGGCTAGGCTTACCTCTCTTGAAGAGTCTCTTTCTCTCAGGATCTTTATTTCCTGGTCAATGCTCTCAATCTCTTCTAAGCTGATATCAATCCACCTCTGAAGGTGAAGATGATAATATTCACGAACACGCTCATCATCTGCTTGACCACTTTCCACAGCAGATTTCATTGCAGACAACCTATGCTCCAACTCCTTCTTCTGCTTGTATCTGTTCCACAGAAAAGCATTACCCATGAACTTACAAATAAAGAGGTATTCCTTCAAAAGAAGGCCTCAATAAGATTTCATCTTTGCAAATGACAGGGTAGTAAGCATGCCAATTTCCACCTTGGCAGGAATATAGATTCTATACCCCAGAGTTTGCCACCAGGCAGTTCCCTCAGACGACAAGGACCGAGCAGGGGCTGAGGAGTACATTCTGAAGCCAAAAACATACAGAAGTAACCGGATCTCAGCAAGTCTTTTAGGGACGACGAGTACCGTAGTCATTTGATTATACTGACCTTTACTAGGGTGGGTGCTTAGAATCGCAACATAGTGCTTCCTATGATGCTTCTATTTTGGGAATTACACCTTCAAAGAATCGTAGAATCTTAGAGGTCATTTACCTGCCACTGATGCAGGAATGCCTTGTGAAACAGCCTAAAAAATGGTCAACTCTTTTTTTCTTCTGGGCAAAATGTTCCCAGCTCTTCTGGCTTATCTTTATATCATCTGAAGACTCGTAACCACCCTGGCTACCTTTCTTTTTCAGGATGCATTCTAGTATGTCATCCGACAAATATCTACTGAGTACCTATTGTGTGACAGGCACCATTCTCAGTGCTGGAGACACAGCAGTGTGTAAAAGAAAAGTCCTTGGTCTCATGAAGCATTCATTCTAGTGGGAGTAGACAAAAAGAAATAGATGAGTTAGGTTGTGATAAGTGCTATGAAAGAGCAAAAAGTAAGGTCAAGTGCATAGGGTGATGGTGGAAAAGTAGTGGTGCTATTATACACAAGGTAGTCAGAAGAGACCTCTCTGAAAAGGTGACAGTGAACAAAGACTTCAGGAAAGTAACTATGCCAATATCTGGAAGACTATGCTAAGGAAGACGAGCAAATACAAGGGCCATGAGGTGGGAAGTGTGCGTGGCCTGACACGGCTGAGAAATATCAAGGTGGCCAGTGTGGCTGAGGTCAAGAAGAGTGATAGAAAATGAAGTCAGACATAGCCAGGGCCATAATGTGTAGAACCTGGTAGGTCGCAATAACCAAAATATCAAATATCATGATATTTTGAATGGGAAAGCCATTGGAGGCTTTTGAATACATGACATGAATAGAGTGACATTAAAAGACTTTTTAAAATATGGGCCACTCTGGCTGTTGTGTGGAGTATAGGCTGTGGGAGCTATGAGGCAAGGATGTAAGCAGGGAAAGCAATTAAGAGGATACTGCCACAATCCAAGTGAGAGATGGTGACCTGAAACAGGAAGGTAGTGATGGAGATAGTGGGATGCGGGTATATTTAAAATATAAAATAGATAGGATATGTTGATTTATTGGATTTAAGAGCCTGAAGGAAAGAGAGAAGTCAAGGAAAAACATCAAGATTTCCAAGAGACATATCTTGAAATATCTCTGCTTGAAATCCCACTTTAGACTCTCCAGAATCAGATGTTCCTCTGTAGGTCTTCACCCAAATCAGGGTGTCTTAAGCTGAAGTCCACAGAGAGTTCAGTGTGGTGGGGGTGGTCCTTGAACTCCCTCAAATTTTATACAGAACTCTACCTATATGCTTTCTCTTTTTTTGGCTGAGAAATTTTTATAGATTTTATCAAATTATCAAAGGGGCAAGGGGTCCATGACCCATGAAAAGTCAAGAACCGGCCGGGTACAGTGGCTCAGCTCTGTAATCCCAGGACTCTGGGAGGCTGAGGGGGGTGCATCATGAGGTCAGGAGATCGAGGCCACCCTGGCCAACATGGTGAAACCCCATCTCTACTAAAAATACAAAAATTAGCTGGGCGTGGTGGCGTGCGCCTGTAATTCCAGCTACTTGGGAGGCTGAGGCAGGAAAACCGCTTGAACCAGGGAGTGGGAGGTTGCAGTGAGCCAAGATCGTGTCACGGCACTCCAGCCTGACGTCAGAGTGAGACTTCATCTCAAAAAAAAAAAAAAAAAAAAAAAAAAAAAAAAAAGAAAAAAAAAAGTCAAGAACCACTGTTCAGAAAAGGCTATTTAAAAAATTTTTAGGCTCTTCTGTTCCTTTTACTTAACAATTGGACATTTACTATAATGTTACAAATAACTGACACATCATCATCCTAGGAAGCTTTTTGAGTAAAACACTACAAAGAAATACAATTCCTAGTTCATGAATGCTATCAGAGATACTACTTGAGAATGTTTAACTCCAGTCTCACTCCTATCCCCAACTCTCTTTCCTGGATGTACCTGTCACAGGAAAAAAATAACATATGAGGACCTTAGGATGATATAATTCAGGGTAAATTCGGGGTTAGTCTAGTAATCCTCTGAATAAAGTTCTTTTGTTTCTTTTCCCATTCTCTGCATACTTAAGGCCTAACTACTGTACTCTGCTCCTTCCTTTTCTTCTATTTCCTAGCTTCTATGACTTTGCTCATCACCTTTTTTTGTTTTTTGAGACAGAGTCTTGCTCTGTCACCCAGGCTGGAGTGCAGTGGCGCAATTTTGGCTCACTGCAACCTCCACCTCCCGGGTTCAAGTGATTCTCCTGCCTCAGCCTCCCAAGTAGCTGGGATTACAGGTGTGCACCACCACACCCAGCTAATTTTTGTATTTTTAGTAGAGACGGGGTTTTGCCATGTTGGCCAGGCTGGTCTCAAACTCCTGACGTCAGGTCATCTGCCTGCCTCAGCCTCTCAAAGTGTATTCCAGGTGTGAGCCACCGCACCCAGCCTGCTCGTCATCTTTTAAACTTCTAACTCAACACTTGTTCATTTGGGCCAGTGTTTTTTAAACTATTTTGTCTTAGTAAAAGAACCTTTTCTTCTAATGAGAGATGCCATGGAACTCCCATAAGTAATAAACAAGTAAAATTTACCTTGGTTAAATCAGGAGGGCT
>NW_016804161.1:260793-283195 GCF_001698545.2 Rhinopithecus bieti
TATATATATATATATAAACTTCTCTCTTCCTCTTTTACTCTTGTCTTTAAGGAGCTGATTCTGTCTCTACCAAGGCATTTCCAAGGTAATGTCTTTTTTTTTTTGTTTTGCTTTGGTCCCACTTGGTTGTCCAGGCTGGAGTGCAGTGGTGTGATGACAGCTCATTTCGACCTCGAGCTCCTGGGCTCAAGTGATCCTCTCACCTCAGCCTCCCGAGTAGCTAAGACAGGTGCACACCACCACGCCCAGCTAATTTTTAATTTTTTTGTAGTGAGACAGGGTCTCACTACATTGCCCAGGCTGATCTCGAACTCCTGCCTCAAATGATCCTCCTGCCTCAGCCTCCCAAAGTGCTGCAATTAAAGGCACAAGCTACTATGCCCGATCAAAGGTAATGTCTTTACCACTCCACTTTTGTTACCAATCTAGTACCCCACACACATTCTTCCAGGCCTCACTCTATTTATTGATCATCCTCCTTGTCGTTAGCAGCTAGTTTTCACTCTACTGGCGCCTTTCCCCTGTCTTAGAAACACTTTCCCTCAACTCATTTTTCTACCCTTTTAAATGATCGCTCTTCTCTTTATTTTTGAGACAGGGTCTCTACTCTGTCACCCAGGCTGGAGTACAGTGCTGTGATCACAGCTTACTGCAGCCTCAATCTCTTGGGCTCAAGTCATCCTCCAACCTCAGCCTCCTGAGTGGCTGGGACTACAGGCATGTACCACCACCCAGCTAATTTTTGTATTTCTTGTAGAGACAGGGTTTTGCCATGTTGCCCAGGCTGGTCTTGAACTCCCAGACTCGAACAATCTGCCCGCCTTGGCCTCCCAAAGTGTTGGGATTACAGGAATGAGCCACCACACCTGGCCTACTCTTCTCTTTTCCATGCTACAGTGGGAACGTTACTGAACTGGGAATTTGAACACCTGAGTTTAAATCCTAACCTAGCCACTTACTAGCTATGTAACTTTGGGCAATTCAATTCTCAGAGCGCTCGCTCCCCCTGATTTTTTTAAATCTCTAAAATGGGGACAAGAATGTCTATTTCATGGGGTTGTTACAAGGATCAAATGGAAAAACACAAATCAAAGTGCTTTGTAAGCAGCAATACACTGTTAGCTGATAAAGAAATTGAGGCTGGGGGGGGTTGCTAAATGATGTCACATCTATTAAGTGGTAGAAATTGGATTAGTTACCCCAGGTCTGACTCCTAAGTCTAGGCTTTTTCTGCTACGGCATTTTGCTTCCATCTTTTTATGACCACTCTGTCTCTCCCAAAGACACCTCCAAGTACCTACTATGATCCAATTACTGGGTTGGGCACCAAGGGATGCAATTATATACAATGATATAATTAGGATACTGAGATACAATTAATCAGTCTCTCACCTTGAGGAGTTTCAAGTCTAGAGACTGACAGTTATACTGTGATAAGTAACATGAACTAAATGCCATGGTATCTGGGAGGGAAGATAATTAGGGAAAGGCTTCAAAGAGGACATAACATTTGCTTTCTCTTTTCCAGGCTCCTGTAAGTACCTGTACCTTATGGAGTTTCTTTTTTGAGACGGGGTCTTGCTCTGTTGCCCAGGCTACAGTGCAGTGGCGCAATCTCGGCTCATTGCAACCTCCACCTCCCGGGTTCAAGTGATTCTCCTGCCGCAGCCTCCCGAGTAGCCAGGATTACAGGCACCTGCCACCAGGCCCAGCTAATTTTTTTTGTATTTTTAGTACAGATGGGGTTTCACCATCTTGGCCAGGCTGGTCTTGAACTCCTGACCTCGTGATCTACCCACCTCAGTCTCCCAAAGTGCTGGGATTACAGGCGTGAGAGACCGCGCCCGGCTACCTTACTGAGTTTCTGATTGCTCTTTCCTTCCTCTTCCTTCTCCCTTAATTTGCCCCAAAGTTTTATCCTTGAGTTTTTTTTTCTGTCTACATGTTTTTCCTTGGCAAATTCATCTACACCAACCAAAGCAGAGGCCTCCTAAATCTTTCACATCAGTCACAAAACAGTCTCATAAACTTTACTTGCACATTTCAATCTGTCTATGGAAATGACTATCCAGTTGCCACTTTAGGACCTAAATTCAGTAAATCCAAAACTAGACTCATTACTTATCCAGCGTTCACTTCTCTATTTCTCTCAAAAGGATGGAGTTGCTGTTACTCAACCAGACTCATACTCCTCAGATATGGGAAATACAGGACATACATGAAGAAACAGGTTTTGAGAGAGAGGACACACCATTCAGGTGTTTTATGTAAGACGGCCTCAATATCTAAAGGCATGGGTTGGGGGACTTCCAGAAAGTAAATAAGGATCTGAGTAATTTGTTTTCTAACCATGTAAACTCTTCTTGCAAAAGTAGTATCTCTGATAGCTATAACTTCATTTTTTATCACTCCTTCCTATTTGAAGTACTATCATAACATGCTAACTTGTATTTCTCCCTCTGCCTTTCTTCTTTTTCACTATTTTATATACATATCACTTCTTTATGCAGAGCTGCAACCATACTCCTCTTAGCTTCTGCCAAACCAGATTATTACATGGTCTTTGAACATACCTAAATATACCCTGGCTTTGGGCTTTTGTTCATCTTGTTTCTTCTGCTTGTCAACAATAAGTATTGCTTTAGTAACTTCTATATGCCAAGCTCTATGGCAGGCATAACACAGTGAACAAGAAATGGCTTGTGCCCTCATAGAGTATATACTGTAGTAGAGGAGAAAGACAAAACTCAGAAAGACACATGAAATGACTGCACATAAGTGCCAAGAAGGAAACAAACATGAAGCAAAGAGAGAATAATAGTTGTTAACTACTTAAAGAGACTGATCTGGAAAGGCCTGAGGAGTGATATTCAAGCTGAGACCTAGAGGATGAAGAATTAGCCATATGAAGAGCATTCCATGCAAAGAGAACTGCACACGCAGAGATTCAATAGAGGACAGAGCTGGGTCTATTCAAAGAACTGAAAGACAGTCATTGTGGCTGGAGTCTAGTGAATGAGGGGAGAATGACACATGGTGAGACTGAAAAGAGGCAGGCAGCAGATCACACAAGGCCTTGGAGCTGATTTATCTATCTAGGGTGAGAAATGTTGGTAGCCTAGACTGAGGTATGATAGTGGAGATGGAGAGAAATAGAAGGATAGAAGATAGCTCTTGTAGCTAGAATGGACAGGCCTTTGCTGATAGACTGGATGTGAAAATTCAGAAAAAGGGAGGAATTGAAGGTAAATCCTAGGTTTCTGGTTTAAAAACCTAAGTCAATGGTGGTACACTTACTGAGATGGCTGTGGAGGCACATTTGGGGTTAAAAGCCAAGGGTTCAAAGTATGACATGTCTGTGAAACACCCATGAAGGAAGGGTGTTGCAAGTATGGGTCTGAAGGTCAGGAAGAGTCTGGGCTAGTGATATTAATGTGGGAGACATTAGTATAAAGTTAAGTGTTGATATCTGTCAGGCATTTAAGAAAAACATTCAAAGCAGGCAGGCCAAAGAAATGCAAATCAAAACAATAGGATATTTCTGTTTGCCCAATTGGATTGTCTTTTTTTTCTTTTTTCTTTTTCTTTTTTTTTTTTGAGATGGGGTCTCACTGTTGTCAGACCAGGGGCTGGAGTGCAAATGGTGCGATTTCAGGCTTAACCTCCACTCTGGGTTCCAGCAATTCCCTGCCTTCCTCAGCCTCCCAAGAAGTGAGTTTACAGCCCACCGGCCATCACGCCTGGTAATTTTTGCATTTTTGTTTGAGATGGAGGTTTTTGCCATTCTTGGCCCAGGCTGGTCTCGAATTCTGCCTCAGGTGATCCACCGCCTCGGTTCCTCCTGATTATTACAGGCGTGTTTGAGCCACCGTGTCCGGCCTTATTGGCTTTTCTATTGTTATAACTATCCTATATGATCCCTAAACAATTGTTAAGTGCAACCATATCTGGAACTCTGTTATCGGTGGAAAGTTTTACCATAGTTAATGTTTTTTCTATGCATGATCACTTTTGGATCTCCATTCACTGGCTTTTTCCGGAAAATTCCCCCTAAGGAAACAGTGACAGTGCAGTTAAGATGTGGTGTGTATTAGTCATTCTTCAGAATAGCATAAATATACAAGTTTTTATTTGATAGATAACAGATTAAATAATTATGGTACAACTTAGAACATGGAACATTCAATAAGGTCATGATTTCAAAACACGAGGAAATGCTTGACGGTATGTCAGGTGTAAAAACAGGATAGTACAGCATTCCAATTTATTAGCTTAATAACTATATGTCGAAAGGGAAACACACCAGAAAGTTAACAATTCATCCAGAGTGTAGGATTGAGGGCTTATTGTTAATTTTAAAAATATTCTCTGTTTTTGCAAACTTTCTACAGATGAGCAGTCTAGTTATTAGCATCAAGAAAATTTTTTTTTTTTTTTTTTTTGAGACAGGTCACTCTGTCACCTTAGGTTGGAATACAGATGGTGCGGATCACAGTCAGCTGGCGCTCAATCCTCCAGGGGGCTCAAGTGATACTCCCAGCTCAGCTCGCTTCTGGAGTGCTGGGACTACAGGACTGTTGCGCCGACCACCCTAATTTTTTATATTTATTTTTTGGTAAGACAGAGTTTACTTGTTGCTTGTAGGCTGTTCTTGAACTTCGCCTGGGCTCAAAGGCTAATTCTCCCGCCTTGGCCTCCAAAAGTGTTGGGATTATACGGTATAGCCACCATGCTCGCCTATTTCTAGTTTTTACGCATTCCTGTAAGACCGTCTCAATACCATTTATGTTTTTTTTTTTTTTTTTTTTGAGACAGAGGTCTCATTCCAATATTCCAGGCTAGAGTGCTGGTGCACGATCTCGGCTCACTGCGGCTTGGCTCCCGGTCAGGCGATTTTGCTGCCTCAGCCTCCCGAGTACCTGGGTACAGGAGGATCACCATCCAGCTATTTTTTTTTTTTTTTTTTTTTTTTTTTTTTTTTTTTTTTTTTTAAGATGGCGGGGTTTCACATGTTACAGACTGGTGTGAACTCTGACCTCAAGTGGATCACCTGCCTCAGGCCTCTCAAAGTGCGTGGGATTACAGGCGTGAGCCACCGCGCCTGGTGTCAAATGCCATTATGTTCTGAAACCTTTTCTTCATCCCTCCAACCAGATGTGACCACTCCCTCGTCTCTCTCTTGCAGTTTTTTTTTTTTTTTTTGTATAATTATTTGGATACCAAACTCACTGTTTAAAACTACCTATTACCTGCTGACAGGCTGCCCCCAACTACTTACAAAGGACAGGATGTTAAATTCCATTTCATATCAGTCTAGCCCATATCCTCAGTCACTCACTATCCCCTAACTTTATTATTCCTCATAGTCCTTACCAGCTGAAATTTCATTATTTACTAGCTTATTGTTTTTCTCTAGCACCAGAATAAAAGCTCCATAGCAGCACTGACTTTATCTGATTCTCTAACACCTAGAACAGCTCCTGGCACACAGGAAGGAATTAATAAATATTTTTGAATAAATGAATCATCTTCAGCTCTCTAGACCAAGCCTCTCCTCTGAGCTTCAGACTAACAGATACCTCTACTTATCTCCTAGGCACCTTAAACTCAACATGTTTCAATACTAAATTCATACTCTCCCCTTCCCCCATCTTCTCTTCTTCCTCTTTCCCCATCTCAATAAATTTCACAGCCATCCACCTAAATCAGAAACATGGACATCTTTCCTTGCTGCTTCCTTCTATCCCACCTTCCACAACCAATTGATCACCAGGTTTCCTGTAGATTCAACCCTCCTAAATATATTCCCCCATCCCTCTACCATTGCAATAGTAAACCCCAGTCACCTTTGTGACTTAACTGGGTCTAATCTTTTCCCTCATTGTTTCCTAACTGCTGTTAGAGTGTACTAGTTAAAATGCAAATGTGATCATGCTACTATTTGAAAAGAAACAGCCAGGGCGCAGCAGCTCACACCTGTAATCCCAGCACTTTGGGAGCCCGAGGCGGACCAGCCTGGCCAACATGGCAAAACCCCATCTCTACTAAAAATACAAAAATTAGCTGGGCGTGGTGGCAGGTGCCTGTAATCCCAGCTACTCGAGAGGCTGAGGCAGGAGAATTGCTTGAACCCAGGAGGTGGAGATTGCAGTGAGCCGAGATCACGCCACTGCACTCCAGCTTGGGTGACAAGAGCAAAACTCTGTATCAAAAAAAAAAAGAAAAAAGAAACAGAACTCTTCAGTGGATCTCAGTCACCAACCAGAGTAAGCTCTTTGGCGTGTCCTATCTGATAGCAGCTGACATTTACAGAATACTCACCATGTGCCAGATATTGTGCTGTTTTATGTGCTTTTTCCCATTTGTGCTTATTAACCCCTGAGGTAGGTACACATGTGTCTCAACTTAAAACGGGGCTACATCCCAATAAATCCATCATAAATTGAAAATATGGGAAGTTGAAAACGCATTTAATACACCTTATTGAACATCATAGCTTAGCCTAGTTTACCTTCAACATGCTCGGAACACTTATATTAGCGTACAGTTGGGCAAAATCATCTAACACAAGGCCTATTTTATAATAAAGTGTTGAATAACTCATGTAATTTATTGATGTTCCCCTGAATGTGTATTGCTTCTGCACCAATATAAAGTCAAAAAATTCTAAGACAACCCATCGCAAATCGGGGACCATCTGTACCATTATTATTTAGATTTCACATATGAGGAAAGCTGAGGCTCAGTTGGGTTAAATAACTTCCCCAAAGTCCAACAGATCATAAGTAAAGCTGGGTCTCAAACCCAGGTCTCTCACTCTACGACCCATGCTCTTAGCCGCAAATAATAGTTGACTTTGAGTGTTTACTGTGTCAAACATTGTGCTAACTGCTTTATATATATTTCTCTTTTAATCCTCAAAAACCAGTTTATAAGGAAGGACCTATTATTATCTGAATTTTGCAGCTGGGGAAATTCAGGTAGTGAAAGATTAAATAACTTGCCAAAAATCAGTGATTAATCACAGCGGTCGAGCTGGGATTCAAACACCTTATCAAGTTCTCAGCAACAAGTTTCTCTTCACGTTCCTCACATCCCAGGCTCTCCTTGATGTGGACCCTACAACATTCTTCAGTATCATTCCTTCCCCCTTACCACCACCCTCTTTGTGTTCTACCATCACCTAATTGCTTATAGCTGCTGTTTTCGTCCTACACATCTCCACCCACCAGTTTCTTTAACGCCTCTGTGGCTTTACTAAGGCTATTACACACTCTGCTGGCTAATGCCCTCCTCTCCTCTTCCTCTGGATATTCCTATTTACCCTTAAAGAACTAAGCACAGGAGTCACCTCTTCGAGGGAGCTTTCTCCTCTCTCCTGCTCCCTTTGGTTAGGTGCCCCTCCCATCTGCTCTCATAGTACCTTGTATAACCCTCCATAACATCAGTGTATATTGATATTCTGTTTCTATGCCCTTTTTCCTCACCAGATTGTATGCTCCTCCAAGGCACGGACCACTCATACTCACACAAACACCTATATACTTTGTATCCCCAGTGCCTAGCATAGTTCCTAGACAGCATGACCACCCATTAAATGTTGTTTAAAAAACAAACAACAACAAAAAAAAAACCTAAGAAAGTAAGCAACTTTTCCAAGATCACACGATGAAGCTGTGCCAGGACTAAGATGAGTTCAGGATGTTACACATCTACTCCAGCAGTCTGAACAGAGCTCCTCAATCAGTGGACCATAAAATGGCCTAGCTTTGTCTTCCAGAGACATCTACCCCACTGTACCATGTGAACATTGCTATGATGGATGTGGAAAAGGTTGGGAGACACTCTGCTAAATTACATTGCTGCTGTTGGCAATCATAAGGTAGTAGGGGTCTGATAGGTAAGTATAATCATCTCAACAAAAGCAGAGGCTTCTTGAAAAACTCAGGAAAGTTTGCTCTCCCCAGGGCCTATGCTCAATAAGAACCAAGAAAGTGACACACACCATTCTGGCCCCCCACCAACCGCCAAGAAAGCATGCTCCCGAAAAGCACTGCCATTGTGCAGCCCTCATATTATACCTATTGACTCACCTCTTTATTTTAGCCTGTCTTTGAGATGCCATAGCAACGAGGCTAGGATAAGCCATGGAAGAATTGGCAGTGTGATTTTCAGCTGAGTTGTTCTTGGTTTTGGGCAGCTCAAACTCTGCCACATGGTAGCAATGGCACTGAGTTAAGTAGTTCATAAAGTGTTCTCGAGCCCGCTGCAAATGATCTAGACGCTTGCTGGGGCTGACTTGTTTCATGGTGAGGGCTCCTTGAAACGCTGGCACCAACAGGTACTTCAGGTCGGTGGAAGCAATCTCTTCCAAATCTTCATTTCGGCTGGAAGAGCAAAAAGGAGGCAGTGAAGCCTGGCTAGGCATTCAAATTGTGGCCCTTGGCTCCTGGGGGACGGAGTGGGAGGCTGGGCTGGGAGTGGAGCAGAGGGAGGAGGCACGGGTAACAGCGCCCAGTTTCACTTAATGAAAGTGGCTGAGCGCTCACACCCAATGCCTTGCAATCAGCAGACACTAGTGAGCAGAGTCGTGGGATATCAACCATCTGGGAAGAGAGGTGGGGAATGTAAACAATGTACACAAGATCGCAGTGGTAAGTAGGAACGAAAGGTTCTCACTACTAAAGGTCCCCTCCACTCAGACGCAATGGCTCCACCCTTGGTAACCATTATTACCTTCGTTCTCAGCCATTATTACTATCTTCCCCCATACCTGAACAAGTCTAGCTGCGATAACATTTCGGCAGCCTTCTCAAGGAGGTCCAGGCCCTTGAACACCTTCTCCTGGACTATCCGGGAACCGGCAGGTTCAGTCGCTACTTCTACTTCGTCCAGTAACTGTTTGCCCGTTTCGAACAGCTCGGGGAGCCGCGGCAGCTGTAACTCGTCCTCAGCAGCCATCTTGGGGAGAGAGGAACCCGGAAGATCTCTTTCCCGGGGTCAAAGGCAACCTTGATAAAGAAGAACTGGGCGACCGCGGACAAAACCGGAAGAGGCACCTCATTGGTCCAGTAGCTTCACTGTTACCAAAGCATCAAAGGACTTCCGGGAGCCGCCGTTCGCCGGCCCTGGCAACCGTTTCCATAGACTCATTTTATGAGGCAGCCTATTACAAGTCGTAGGCATCTGTCAAAAACAAACAAACAAGCGAAACCCTAGGCGCTGTTTTACCATGAGCTCCTCGTCGCCGACACGGGGCTGAGAAGTTCTGTGGGCTCTGAAGCCCGGGTGTGGCGAGGCTGAATTCGGAGCGCGAGGAGTGCGGACGAGCGAGTGCGCTTTAGGAGCCGGTCAGGCGCGCCCCTTACCTCGCGAGTAGCTCCCTCGATTGAGGAGTCCAGGGACTCCAGCCGCCGCGCCACTCCCACGGTTTGAAGATCCCGTCGCTTGAGCGCGAAGTGCAAGTAGCGCCCCCCTGCGGCTTCCGTCCACCCACCAACTGGAGCTCCGGGTTCCTCCCAGCCAATCCTCTCCCGTCCTCTTCCCCCTTCACACCAAACACGCCTACGACCCGGGGTCCAGTGGAGCCCCCCTCAGCAAGATTGGTAACCTGCAACTCCGGTCACCGCACAGCCGGCTTCCCTTCGTGCACTTAGTTCCTATGTCAAATGTTATTTCTGTGCAACCTTCCTTGTCTCCCCACCGCCTTCCATCCTGTGCCCTTCAGCCGCCAAGTCTGGGTTTCTTCTCTGCATCTCTATCATGGCACCTACCACACTGTATAATTGCTAGTGACTTACAAATCTCTCTTATCACAATGAATTTGACTCATCTTTGCACCACTCTGGCTAGCCTGAGTACTCAGTATCAGTCATTATCTGAAAAAAAAAAAAAGTGATCAGTTTGGAAAGCAGCCCAGTTATGCAGAACTGCATTGTTCAGTAGGTAGTTACTAGCTGCATGTGGCTACTAAGCACTTGAAAGTGGCTATTTTGAATCGAGATGTGCTGCAAGTGTAAAAAAACCCCAGATTTCAAAGACATTAAAAAAAAAAGAATGAAAATGTCAATACTTTTACAGGGACTACATGTTGAAATGATAGCCTTTTGGATATATTGGATTAAATATGTTATTAGAATTAATTGTACTTGTTTCTTTTCACTTTGTAAATGTGCCTGCCAGATCATTTAAAACTATATTTGTAGCTCCCATTATATTTCTACTGGACAGAACTGATGAAAAATATAATTTCAGGACTTCAAAGAAGGGACATCATTGTTTTGAACAAAGCAGTATAAATACATACTGATTACCTTAGGATGCAGCCTGAATTGTCCTAGGAGATTTAAGTAGCAGGCACACTCTCTAACCCTGAATATAAACTTTTAAACTAGTATTTTAAACTACATATAGTTGAGAAGAGAAAAGCTTCATTAAAAAACAACTAGAGGGCAATATAGGACAGTATAAAATAGGTGATATGTTGTACTGCACAGGCTGTTGGAAAACCAAGAAAGGGCAAGTCTTGGTTCTATGCTAGGAGTAGTTCAGAAGGCTTCTTAGACATGACATGCAGTCATATAGAAGAATGTCAAAGTTTAAAGGGAACCCCAAAATCGGAGGAAAACTTGAGACCAGAAAGGTTAAGGGACTTGCCCAGCCAGTTTGTGACAAAGTCAGTGACTTCTGAGTTCAATTGTTTCTACTCCATTAGCCTTCAGTTGGGTAGGATTTAGAAAGATGAAGACCTTTAATGTGGGACAGATTGAAGCCCCAAACTAGAACAGTGCTTCCTAAGAGGGAGAGGAGACTGTGTCACACGTGCAGGTTGAAAAAGCTTCCCAGGTGATTCTAATAAACCTTCCCTTGCAACCCCTGCTTTATAAACTAAGAAGGAAGTGAGACTTTGGCGAATTACCTATTTGGTTTATCTGGCACCTCTAGTAACTCTAGTAAACTGACCTTTCAGGGTCAGGCTCGGCAGGGAATATAAAGAAGAAAAAGATAGTATTTGTGGAAGAGACTTAGAAATGTAGTAATTGTGAGAGTAAAGATAATTTGCTTCTCTGCATTTGCTTGGATTAAAACAAAAACGAGTCGTTTGCTGTGTTTTGTGTGTAAACATTTTATCACATTAAACTCCTATTGTGCATGGGAGATTTTTTAAAATCCTAGTTTAGGGCACTTAGCAATCATGAAAGTATAATGGTACTTAAACTTTTTGTAGTAGCGTAATTTTTTTTCCAAAACAAGTTTTAGAGAACCTATAATTTCTAAAAGGACTGATGTATTTGAAGAGGATACAAAGAAGTCTGCCGACTCAGCCACTGGCCCATCTTCCTCAACCTGCACTCCAGGTGAGGGACTCTGGGGCTCTAAGTAACACAATATGAAAAGCACTAATCTGGCCAGGTGTGGTGGCTCACGCCTGCAATCCCAGCACTTTGGGAGGCTGAGGTGGGAGGATCCCTTTAGCCCAACTCTGTTACTGAATAGCTGTGTGACTTTGGAGAAATTCCTTCCTTTACTCTTTCCATATGTGCTGTGTGCTACCTGAATGCTAGGCATTGAGAATTCGAACACCACCCAAGGTTTAAGCTCTTAAGGGGTCCATAGTTCCATGGAAAAGACAGGTAAACAAATAATCAAATAGTAATTTGATAAATATTTTGATAAAGGTGTGTTCAAGGTGTTAGAAGAATGGAGAGAATAGCTTTGGCCCGGAGGGGCATTCTGTTAAGGTCAAACTCAATAATATGACTTCAAGATCCTTTCTGATCTGCCTGCTGACATCCTTTTCATTTTGTTCCTTCATGGATCCTAAGCTGAACCTTTAGCAAACTCTCCTAGTTCTCCAAACCTATCATGTTCTCTTAGGCCTTCATGCATTCACGTAGGTGGTACCTTCTGCCTGGAATGTCATTTCCTTGTCTGTGCCTGGCAAATTTCTATTCATTACTCATAACTTGGCTCAAAGATCACTTCCTCTGGGAAGCACTTCCTGGTTTTCCCCCGTAGGTGAGGCTGCCTCCTTCTTAGCTCTTATAGCATTTGATTCATCCCCCTGTGATAGTACTGTACTGTGGTTATCTTTATCCACACCTGTCTCTCACTAAACTGAGAGCTCTTTGAGGCCAGGGAGAGTGTCTTACTCATCTTTGTTCACTCCAGCACAGAACCTGCCACCCATTAGGTAGGAGAGACTCAATGTTAAGTGAATAACTTTGTATCATAATAATACCCAACCTTCTCTGAGTGCTCACATCCTGCCAAGTGACTATGCTAAGTGCTTTACATGTGAAGGAGTTCAGAAGATGCCACCCCAAAATATGCCACTTTGGTATGCTGATTATTTGAACCAAGGGCACTTGGGGAACAGTGGATACAGGCAGAGGCTGTCTCTGAGCTGCCCTTATCTGCCTAAAGCTGTCTCCTCCAAAAGGAACGTAATTGTCATGAATACCCTCTCTGGGAATCTTACCAACCAGGGAAGATTAACTTGGATCACAGGAGAGGAGATCGGAGGCTGACACCACACCCAGACAATCACCTATTCTTCTGAGGGCTGCTTTGAGACAACTTTTATTACCTGAAAGACTTTTTATCTGCATAACAAGACAACCTCTGTTACCACACATTTCCTTCCCTTGCTCTCCCATAACTCTTGTGTTGCCACCAGCCCCCAGGAAGCCCCAAGCCCCTATTCCTTTCTGTAGTTCGGGATGCTGTTTAAGCTTTAATTGAAACAATCCCTATAAACTTCATAAAATTAATCAGGGAAGAAGGGAGGGAGAGAGAAAAAATAAACCAAGCTCGCAGCAAATTCAGCATGAATCATGAGGTCAGCTTACCCTCTGACTCGCTTCCTTCCTCATAGTTTGCTGCCTACTGCTTCAAAATCATGTAGACCCTGTTATAAGATTATAGTTCCCCTTAATTGTTCTATATCTCATTGCCTATTCTGTAAGCAGCCACATGGCACTTTTTATTGTAGCCATCCTCATCCAAATACCCTGAAGTTTTATAGGTGCAGTTGTCCTAAAAATTGCCCATGGACTCACATCATCTATACTGTTTTGCCTTGCAAACTCAAATTATGAACGAATCCATAGTTGAACAATACTATTAGCCTGATGATAGCAGCAGGAGGCAGACAAATTCCTAGGCAGACAGGGGTGGGTCCCCTGTGAAACCTGACCTTCAAACCAAAGACAGTTTAAAGTCTGAAAACCAAGCTACAAGTCTCAATAAATCCACAGACCGGATTGAGAACCACTCTTCCTGTTTGGCGTGCTTTCCTCTGATTGATCCCCACCCTTCACCTATTTTACATATACCTACCCTTCCCTAATTGGTTTTTTACACTGTTGTGCCCATCTTTGAGTGGTGTCTTTTTTTAGCCTTTTTTGCACACTCATAAACTAATCAGCACACACTTCCCCATTCTGAGTCCATAAAAGCCCCGGACTCATTCACACTTTGGTACTACCTGCCTTCAGGTTGTGGGGAGCCTACCTGACTTTGGGTAAAAGGGCTGCCCAACTTGGGTCCCCTTTCCACTGAGAGCTGTTTCATCACTCAGTTTGCCTTGCTCACCCACTGGCTGACAGCATAACCTCATTCTTCTTGGATGTGGGACAAGAACTTGGGACCCCCAAATGGTGTGTGTGAACAGAACTGTAACCCTGTAGCACTCCCCTCCAGCTTGCTGAGCAAGCAGGAGAGGGAGCTGCTGGGCGCCACATGCCCCCCTTTGTCAGGCTGTGGACAGTGGGATTGAAAGAGCTGTTAGCATGCTGCAACACCCTTTGGGGCTTCGAGGTCACTGGCATCCCTGTTCAGGCACCACCACAGTCCCCTCATCCAGACGCCTGCGCCCAAGGTGGAAGTAGGTCGTGGCACACTTGGCCCAGCTGAGGGCTGAGCATGGATCCCATAGTGAGTGGGGGATCTGGGCCGGAGCACAAGCCAAGTGCAGCCCACTGGGCTGAGTGAGCAGGGTACCTCCTGTGGAGAGCCCAGGGCTGAGTGAGGCCCAGACAGGGGCATTGCTGGCCACAGAGGTCTCCAGTGGGCCAAGCAGCACTGAGATCTCCAAACACTCCCCTAATAGGCATGTGATGGCTTTTAGCTAGTCTTACTAATCTCGCTTTCCCCACAACCATCAACCAAATTGGAGAATTTTTTGTAACTATAGCTTCATTCTCCTGATGTAACTTCAGTATGTGTTAATAGGACTTAACATGTCAATCACAGGCCTCTATTCACACTATATATATATATATATTATATATATTATAATATTATATATAATATATATTATACATAATAGTATATAATTACTATATATTAATAAATATATATCAATTATATGATTTATTATATAATTATATATAATATAATATATATAATATATTATATTATAAATATATATAATACTATATATAATTATAATACTAATACAATGAAGGATATTTACCCCTATTACATGAATAGCATTAAACCTTCCTTTACATGAGAAAACACCTTAACGTCCAGTACGTCTTTTACCCTTACCTCTTCCTGTCACTGAACCCCAAAACTGATTTTGGGCTTCATATATACAGTCGAACCAAAACATTAGATTGTGAGTCTAATAATAGAAGCCTCCAACTTCTTATTTACCAAGAAAGCATGCCAGAACTGCTAATTCATGCCCCCATATCTAACAATAAGGCTCAACTTTTAAAGGATAGAAGCTATTCATTGGACTTAGGTGCCAAAAAGATTGGCGCAACTCCAAATGAAAGTAATATGAGTATATTCTCCTCCTTTAACTTTTCCAATTATTATTACTTCAACTAATGTTTACAAAAGTAACTCCTACCTCACCTACATAAAAACCTCCATCACATGAGCCCTTCATTACCAGTCTCATTCCAACTACTACATTTATTTACCTACTTCAGGAAACCATCATCTCAAACTGACACTGAAAGATCACCCAAACCCTAAAACTCTCACTTAGCTTTAAACTAGATTATTTTTCGATAGTATTTATACCAGTAGCACTCTTCATCACATGGTCGATTATAGAATTTAAATATGATGGCCTGGCACAGTGGCTCACGCCCATAATCCCAGCACTTTGGGAGGCTCAGGTGGGTGGACCACTTGAGGTCAGGAGTTTGAGACCAGCCTGGCCAACATGCTGAAAATACAAAAATTAGCCAGGCGTACTGGTGTGTACCTGTAGTCCCAGCTACTTAGGAGGCTGAGGCAGGAGAATCGCTTGAACCCAGGAGGTGAAGGTTGCAGCGAGTCAAGATCATGCCACTGCACTCCAGCCTGGGCGACAGAGTGAGACTCCATCTCAAAATAAATAAATAAATATTATATATACACTCAGGCCCTAATATCAATCATTCTTCAAATATTTACTCACATTTCTCATCACCATACTAATTCTAGTCACTACCAACTTTTTGTTGGATGAGAGGGGGCAAGTATTGTATCTTTACTACTAATCAGCTGATGATATGGCTGAACAGATGCTAACACAGCAGCTCTATAAGAAATTCTACATAATTGCATTGGAGACATTGGCTTCACCTTAGCAATAGCATGGTTCCTATCATTCTCTAATACATGAGAATTTCAACAGATATTTATTCTTAACCCCAACCCCAATATCCTACTAATTGGGCTCCTAGTAGCAGCAACTGGCAAATCAGTTCCATTTGGACTTCATCCATGACTTCCATCAGCCGTGGAAGGCCCAACTCCCATCTCTGCCCTCCTTCATTCTAGCACAATAGTAGTAGCAGGTATCTGCCTACTAATTTGCTTTTACACCTTAATACAAAATAATACAATCGTTCAGGCACTTACACTATGCTTAGGTGCCATCACCACTTTATTCACAGCAATCTGAGCTCTAACACAAAATGATATCAAAAAAATTGTAGCATTTTCTACCTCAAGTCAACTAGGTCTCAATAGGTACAACTGTCATTAATCAACTTCACCTAGCATTTCTTCATATCTATACTCACACTTTCTTCAAAGCCATAGTGTATCTGCTCTGGATCTATTATTCATAAACTAAATAATGAACAAGACATCTTCACTTCATCCTCGCTTATCATTGGCAGCCTCGCAGGTATATGTTGCCTTACAAGCTTCTACTCCAACGATCTCATCATTGAAACCACAAGCACATCATATACTAATGGCTGAGCCCTGTTAATTATACTCATCACCACCTCCCTAAAGGCTGTATACATTACCCGAATTATTTTCTTCACACTGCTAGGACAGCCTTGCTTTAACAACCTTAGTAGTCATCAACAAAAATAACTCAGGCCAGGTGCAGTGGCTCACACCTGTAATCTCAGCACTCTGGGAGGCTGAGGTGGGTGGATCACTTGAGGCCAGGAGTTCGAGACCAGCCTGGCCAACAATGGTGAAACCCCACCTCTACTAAATTTACAAAAAATCAGCCGGGCATGGTGGTACTCGCCTGTAATCACAGCTACTTGGGAGGCTGAGACAGCAAAATCGCTTGAACCCAAGAGGCAGTGGTTGCAGTGAACCAAGATCGCACCACTGCACTCCAGCCTGGGCGACAGAGTGAGACTGCATCTCAAAAACAAACAAACAAACAAAAAACAAAAAATAACCCTATTCTAATAAACTAAATTAAATGCCTAGCAATTGGTAGTATTTTGCTGGATTTTCATCTCCAACAATATTACTCCTATACCTATTCCCCAAATAACTATGCCCCTCTTCCTAAAACTTACAGCCCTTGGCATAACTATTCTAGGATTTTCAGTAGCAATAGAACTTAATGTGAGCCAGGTGAGGTGGCTCACACCTGTAATCCCAGCACTTTGGGAGGCCAAGGCAGGTGGATCACCTGAGGTTGGGAGTTCAAGACCAGCCTGACCAACACGGAGAAACCCCATCTCTACTAAAAATACAAAATTAGCTGGGCGTGGTGGCACATTCCTGTAATCCCAGTTACTCTGGAGGCTGAGGCAGGAGAATTGCTTGAACCTGGGAGGCGGAGGTTGCGGTGAGTCAAGACTGCCATTACACTCCAGCCTGGGCAACAAGAGTGAAACTCCGTCTCAAGAAAAAAAGAAAAGAAAAGAAAAAGCAACACCAAAAAATATAGCCCAGCTCTAAAAACTAACCTCAATCATTGTATCCAGTCAAAAAAGGCCTAACCAAACTCTATTTTCTCTCCTGTCTTATCCCAGTATTTCTAATCTTATTCTTAATCATGTAACCCTGTTTCCCCAAGTAATCTCAATCACAATAAAAATGCTGACAAAGATAAACCGGAAACCATCATTAATCAACTACCATAACTGTACAATGCAGCAGTACCTACAGAATCTTCACAAAGCCCTACCTCCTCACCCTTAAAAACCACCCAATTTTCCATATTTTAATAATCAGTAATAATTTCTACCTCATCATAATGCAGTAGTCACATAACCATAAATAATTCTAACAATAACCCTAACAACAGGGCACCCCATAACAACACTTGAGCCCCAAGCTTCAGAGTACTCCTCAGTAGCCATTGCTGTAGCACGTTCCAAAACCACTATCATTCACCCCAAGTAAATTAAAAAAAAATTAACGCCAGAAAAGCACCACCAAAATTTAACACAATACCACAACCTACTCGTGTACTAATGATCAGCCCTAAACCTCCATAAATAGGTGAAGGCTTTGAAGAAAACCCGCAAGGCCCACAACAAAATTGTACTTAATAAAACACAGTCTGACAGAGCAGGAGCATCGCCATTTTGGACAAGTCCCTCATTCTAAAGTTCACCTTAGTAAAACTCCGCCTAAATCCAAAGGGTATCAGCCTAATGGCTAAGGTCGGCATGACCATAAACCACAAATAACATCTCCAACCAGAAACATTCCAAACTCCTCCCTGACCACAGACATGCCAGCCTTGAGATAAACACCCCTCCAGCCAGGAAGATGCCAGCTTCGAGATAAGCCCCCTCTGGCCAGAAAGATGTCATCCCCAAGATAGCCTCCCCTCCTCCCAGAGACATTCCAACCCCACCATAAAACTTCTCCCTCACACAGAAACATTCCAAGCTTGTGATAAGTCCCCCTCACCCTAAAACCAATATATACTCTTAGTCCGTAAGAGAAAGTGCTCCTGACCAAAATCAGCCAGGAGTGCCTCTCAGGTTTTATCTAAAGTAAACCTGTCTTTAACTGCCAGCCACGTTTCGTGTTTCTTTCCTCTCTTTCTTTCTTTTCTTTCTTTCTTTCTTTCTTTCTTTCTTTCTTTCTTTCTTTCTTTCTTTCTCTTCTCTCTCTCTCTCTCTCTCTCTCTCTCTCTCTCTCTCTCTCTTTCTTTCTTTTTTTTAGATGGAGTTTCACTCTTGTTGCCCAGGCTGGGGTGCAATGGTGTGATCTTGGCTCACTGCAACCTCCGCCTCCTGGGTTCAAGCAATTTTCCTGCCTTAGCCTCCTGAGTAGCTGGGATTACAGGCATGCACCACCACCCCTGGCTAATTTTTGTATTTTAAGTAGAGACGGGGTTTCTCCATGTTGACCAGGCTGGTCTCGATCTCCCGACCTCATGATCCACCTGCCTCAGCCTCCCAAAGTGCTGGGATTATAGACATGAGCCACTGTGCCCAGCTCCTCTTTCTTTAACTCTTACACAGTCTATGTCCTAATTTTCACATGGAATTTAGCCATGACCAATGACATGAAAAATCATCATTGTGCTTGTGATGGTCAATAGTGAGTGTCAACTTGATTGGATTGAAGGATACAAAGTATTGATCCTGGGTGTGCCTATGAGAGTGTTACCAAAGGAGATTAACATTTGAGTCAGTGGGCTGGGAAAGGCAGACCCACACTTAATCTGGGTGGGCACCATCTAATCAGCTGCCAGTGCAGCTAGAATGCAAGTGGGCAGAAAAATGTGAAAGGAGAGACTGGCCTAGCCTCCCAGCCTACATCTTTCTCCCATGCCAGATGCTTCCTGCTCTCGAACATCAGACTCCAAGATCATCAGTTTTGGAACTCGGACTGGCTCTCCTTGCTCCTCAGCCTGCAGACAGCCTATTGTGGGACCTTGTGATCATGTGAGTTCATACTTAATAAACTCTCATATATATACATATATATAAAGGGAATATATATAATGAAATATATATATATATATTCCATTAGTTCTGTCCCTCTAGAGAACCCTAATACAGTACTTCAACTATAAGAACTCTAGTGACCAACATCTGAAAAACCCACCGCTTAATAAAAATTATTAATCACTCATTTATTGACCTATCAGCACTACCAAACATTTCTGCATGATGAAATTTTGGCTCTCTTCTAGGTGTCTGCCTGGCCCTACAAATTATTACAGGACTGTTCCTAGCCATACACTATACATCAGATATAATAGCTGCATTCTTCTCCATCACACACATCTGTTGAGATATAAATTATGGCTGATTTATCCAATATCTACATGCCAATGGAGCATCAATATTCTTCATCTGCTTCTTCTTACATGTAGGATGAGGCTTATATTATGGGTCTCATCCTTGCCTAGAAACCTGAAACACTGGTATTATTTTATTATTTGCCATAATAGTACAGCATTTATAGGTTATGTCCTGCCATGAGAATAGATAAACTTTTGAGGTACAACAGAAATCACAACCTCGTATCAGTTATTCCATATACTGGCACTGACCTTGTGCAGTGAATTTGATGGGGCTTTTCAGTTGACAAGGCCACCCTCACATGATTCTTTGCCTTCACTTCATCTTACCCTTTGCTATTGTAGCCCTAGTAGCTGTCCACCTTTTATTTCTCCACAAGACAGAATCTAACAACCTGTCAGGAGTTTCATCAGATTCTAACAAAATTCCATTTCACCCCTACTATACAAAGACATCTTAAGCCTGATCCCCTTTCTTCTATTACTACTTTATTCTCACCTGACCTATTCATTCTCACCTGAACAACTAGACTCCAGCAAATCCCCTCAATATACCACCCTACATTAAACCAGAGTGATACTTTTTGTTTGCCTACACAGTTCTACATTCTGTCCCTAACAAACTAAGAGGGGTACTGGCCTTTGTCCTCTCCATTCTTATGCTAACTATTGTTCCAATACTTCACATATCCAAGCAGTGAAGCATGATATTTCAACCATTAAGTCACTGTTATGTTGAATGTTAGTAGCGGACCTTCTTTATTTATTTATTTTTTTGAGATGGAGTCTCGCTCTGTCTGGCTGGAGTGCTGTGGCCTCATCTCCGCTCACTGCAAGCTCTGCCTCCCGGGTTCACGCCATTCTCCTGCCTCAGCCTCCCGAGTAGCTGGTACTACAGGTGCCCGCCACCACGCCCGGCTAATTTTTTTGTATTTTTAGTAGAGACATGGTTTCACCGTGTTAGCCAGGATGGTCTCGATCTCCTGACCTCGTGATCCACCTGCGTCAGCCTCCCAAAGTGCTGGGATTACAGGCGTGAGCCACCGTGCCCGGCCAGTAGCAGACCTTCTTAAGCTTACATGAATCAGAGGTGAGGCTTCATCATCGTCGGCTAAGCAGCATCTATTGCATATTTTTCCCTCATCCTGGTTTTTATGTCACTCACTAGTCTAATAGAAAATAAGTTACTCAAATGAAGAAGTCCTTGTAGTATAACTAAATTACTCTGGTCTTGTAAACCAAAAATGGGGGGCCCTCCTCCCCAGGACAGTTTCAAGGAGGAAGCTTCGTGCTTCACCACCAGCACCCAAAGCTTAAGTTGTACCTTAACTATCCCCTGATTTCTCTACTTGGGAGTACAATAATTTTATTTTAACTGCTATGTCAGTATTGAAGAATCCACAAAAATTAATACTACAACTATGTACGTTGCTCATTCCTGCTCTACCCCAAGAATTAATGTACCGGTATCATATATGCTTAATCACACATTGTACATTGATGTATTGTCATACATTAAATTCCTACTTCCATGAATATCCAGCAAGAACAATAATGCCATAATAACCTATCATACATTTATTGAACATATCACAAGGACAGATTTGCATACACGCCCATTGTCTAGTACAGCAAATCCTTAATATTACATAGGACATTCAGTCATTTATTGTACATAGCACATCCAAGTCAAATCATTCCCTGTCAACATGCTTATCACCTCCAATTCACCTTCTTAAACTACCAACCTTCGAGAAATCAGAAACCCACCCGAGAAGTTCCACCCTCCTTGCTCCAGGCCCATAACACTTGGGTGTGACTTATACTGAAATTAAACCTGGCATCTGGTTCTTCAGGGCCATGGACACTAAGATTGCCAGTTTATTCCTCTTAAATAAGACATCTCAATGGAACAATGAGGAGCACTATCATGCATTTGGTATTTTTAAAATTTGGGGATGTTATGATCCAGCATGGTGGGAGACTGAACCCAGCCAAATCAATTGTAGCTGTACTTAAATTGAATATTATGAATCAACATTTATAACCATAAGGTGCTAATTCATTCATGCTTGATGAGCATAATAATAATAAAGTGCACAACTTGAACATTATAAAATACTAAGTTTTCCATTTGTGATATTTTTTTCAGGTCCTGTATGCCAGTAAAACTACTGACATCAGCTGGGGTGAAGAACCCCACAAGAAGCTGACTCACCAAAGAATGCAGTTTGCATATCCTGATTATTTCATCCCCCTTACCCCAACCAATCAATGGCCCCAATTCTCCAGCCCCCTCACCCTCCAGGATCCCCTTAGAAACCCCAGCCCAGAGCTCCTTGAGAGGATTGATTTGAGGGTCTCCTGCCATCTCCTCGCTTGGTGCCATGCAATCACTAGACTCTTTCTCTGCTGCAAACCCTTCTGTTTCAGTGTATTGGTATGTTACTGCACAGTGGGCATACAAACCTGTTGGTCCTGTAACACAATAATCTGACCCTTCTACAGGTCTCATAATTTGTGGGATTCCCATACATATGTATGTAATGAAATAGGTTTTTAAAATCCAGTTCATCTGTCTTATATCCATTTAATTCATAGCCCAGCCAAGGAACATAGAAGGATAGAGGAAAGCCTATTTTTGCTCCCCTATAGTTGGCACCCAACCCAAGGCCTCACTGGAAGGGACCAGCTCGCTCCACAAATGCTGAAACTATAGAATTCTGGGACCCCTGACGAAAATGCTAGCCACAGGTAAGATTTCTGACCACATCAGGTTTTCAGGTCTCTTCCTTCAGAGTCTGGTTGAAGCAAGAGTGTTGAGTCCCTTTGTCTTACCCTTTCTAAATTTGGCTCAGCAGAAGAAATGTGTGGGAACTAGTTCTTTTTTTCTTTCTTTTTTTTTTTGACTAGAGTCTC
>NW_016804161.1:284595-290234 GCF_001698545.2 Rhinopithecus bieti
AGAGACACCCTTAGCAAGATCAAAAAGCAGAAATCAGATTAGAACAAAGTTAAAATCCTTTTAACTCATTGTAAATTCTACTTCTCTGCCCTCTTATACTTCCCCAACTCCCTGTCTCTGACCTTTCGGAATATCTTTTGGATCTCATGGTCCTAATTTAAAACTCCCCTCCTCCAAATCCAGCTCCATTTCCTCATTACATTCCTTTAGCTAAGGATAGAAACATTTGTAAGAATTGCTTTGAATTATGACTTTTGGTTTTGGAGTACCCATTTGGTAGTGATCCTTTCCCTCTTGTGGACAGCTATTGTTTTCCTGTTTGTCTCATTTTTGTGTCTTGAGAACTTGGTTTAACTTTCTGCCTGTTAGAGGCACATGGGTTATCAGGCCTGCATGTATAGGCAGCCAATCAAAAGGTTGGGAGCACCCCAAAGTATGGCTGGACAGGAATGTGGGTTGTGCCCCATTTGAGGCTAGTGTACCTACTGTTGCCAGCTCTCAGGATCATCGTCTTAAGGTTTTCTTCTGGCTGTCTTTGGGAGTGGCTTTGTATCTTGGAAGGGCTGCATCTTCTTGCTCCCTCTCTGGAGATGCCTCATATGTCCATGGTTAAAGCCAAAAGAGGCTTATTAGTTTTGGTTTGAGTGATCTATTAGGTATACCTTTGGTTTAGAACTTTGGTTTATATATATTCAGAGCATAATAGGAGCTGTTTTTTTTTGTGGGGGGGCTTCTCTCTTGAGCTAAAATGGAGCTATGTACTCAGAACGAAAGAAAACAGATTATTAAAACATTCCAAAGATGAATAGCTGTAAATCTAGAACAGAGGAATCTTTTAATTTCCATTTTAGTTGGAAATCTCCCTGATATAAAGGAGCAAATTATAGATAATGTAATAAGATGGATTGGTCAACCCCTTGATATAATTCAGCCTGCAACCTAATTTTTGGGGGAATTAAAAACAGCAGTCCTTGTCTTACGAATTGAGTCCTTACAAAAACATGAATGTGCCTCTAGAAGCAATTCAAAGCCCACCTATCCTTATTATCAATCTCCAGACTTCACTTATTAATCTCAAGATGTCTGCAGATACTTTAAAAAATTAGAGCGTTGGAAACAGAACGGTCCTACACTTAAGAAAAAGAAAGAAAAATGTAAAAAGTAACTACACTAGACCTCTAATAGGCAAACATGCCCCCTCCTTCTTGGTGAAAACTTACATTCTTCTTCTGTGCCTTTGAGACGTAACTTTCTACTCTGTCTTATCCCTTTTGAAATGCAAACTTTAGGAAGATGATTCTCAGCAATAAACAAACAACAACAACAAAAAACCTGAAAAATCCTTTTTTTTTTTTTGAGACGGAGTTTCACTCTTGTTGCCTAGGCTGGAATTCAGTGGCATGATATCAGTTCACTGCAACCTCCACCTCCCTGATACAAGCGATTCTCCTTTCTCAGCCTCCCAGGTAGCTAGGATTACAGGCATGTGCCACCACGTCCGGCTATTTTTTTGTATTTAGTAGAGACAGGGTTTCACCATGTTAGGCTGGTCTTGAACTCCTGACCTCAGGTGATCCCCCTGCCTCAGTTTCCCAAAGTGCTGGGATTACAGATGTGCACCACTGCGCCCGGCCTGAAAAAAAATCTTAAACAATTCTTTTCTATTAACAGTAAAAAGCTTTAGCCGGCTGGGTGCGGTGGCTCACGCCTGTAATCCCAGCACTTTGGGAGGCCGAGGTGGGCGGATTATCTGAGGTCAGGAGTTGGAGACCAGCCTGGCCAACATGGGAAACCCCGTCTCTGCTAAAAACTACAAAAATTAGCTGGGCGTGATGGTGGGCGCCTGTGATTCCAGCTACTTGGGAGGCTGAGGCAGAAGAATCACTTGAACCGAGGAGGCAGAGGTTGCAATGAGCCGAGATTGTGCCACTGCACTCCAGCCTGGGTGACAGAGGGAAACTGCATCTTTAAAAAAAAAAAAACTTTAGCCTTGTGAGTAGGTAACTTCAATTTGTTCTATTTTGGGGTCAGAAACACAATTTACATAAAATATAAGTGAGGATAAACCAGTGAGTTTATATTACTATATTTTACTGCCTCATGACTAAAACTTTTAAAGTAAAATGCCGTAAGATCTTTATTTGTGTTTATTTGTATGCCTATGTATGCTTATGGATGTGCATACACAAGCATGTTTGCATGTTATGTCTACATGATATAAAATCTCTTAATTTTTTGTTTGAGACGTAGTCTTGCTTTACCACCCAGGCTGGAGTGCAGCGGTGTGACCTTGGCTCACTGCAACCTCCGCCTCCCAGGTTCAAGCGATTCTTCTGCCCCAGCCTCCAGAGTAGCTGGGATTACAGGTGCATGCCACCACACTCGGCTAACTTTTGTGTTTTTAGTAGAGATGGGGTTTTGCCATGTTGGCCAGGCTGGTCTTAAACTCCTGACCTCAGGTGATCCACCCGCCTTGGTGTCCCAAGGTGCTGGGGTTACAGGGGCCTGCCAGCAGGCCTGGCTAATTTTTGTATTTTTAATAGAGACTGGGTTTCACCATGTTGGCCAGGCTGGTCTTGAACTCCTAAGCTCAAGTGATCTGCCCGCCTCGGCCTCCCAAAGTGCTGAGATTACAGGCATGAGCCACCATGCCAGGCCCATGTCATAAAATCTCTTAAAGGAGTTCTATTCAAATTGGCTGTAGACATCAGCTGGGCATGGTGGCTCATGCCTGTAATCCCAACTATTTTGGGAGGCTGAGATGTGAGGATTGTTTGAGCTCTAGAATTCAAGACCAGCCTGTGCAACATAGTGAGACCTTGTGTCTACTTTAAAAAAAAAAAATTAGCAGGGCGTGGTTGTGTGTGTCTGCAAGTGTCAGCTGCTTGGGAGGCTGAGGTGGGAGAGTTGCTTGAGCTTGGCAGATGAAGCTGTAGTGAGCTATGATTGCACCACTGCACTACATCCAGCCTGGCTGAGAGAGCAAAACCATGTCTCAAACAAACAAAAACCAAAAACCAAATTGACTTAGAGGTAAATGAGTGCTTACCTAAATGGAAAACTAAAACTACTAGAAATATGGGAACTAACCCAAATATTTTTCAAGTTTATGTGACTTGGGTAAATCTTTGGTAAATAAGACTAGCTTGATACTGTTGGTTTAACGAAGACAGCTGCATCTTCTGAGCTGTCAACAAGAAACAAACGAACAAACAACAAAAAAACCAAAACAACACCCATGTAAAAAACCAAAACAACACCCATGTAATTTGCTTTGGTGATGACTGCCTGACATTCATATGCTCTAAAAATAGTTAATAGTGGCAGGCACAGTGGCTCATGCCTGTAATCCCAGCACTTTGGGAGGCTGAGGCTGGTGGATTGCTTGAGGTCAAGAGTTTGAGACCAGCCTGGCCAATATGGTGAAACCCCATCTCTACTAAAATACAAAAATTAGCTGGGTGTGGTGGCACACACCTGTAATCCCAGCTACCAGGGAGGCTGAGGCAGGATAATTGCTTGAACCCAGGAGGCGGAGGTTGCAGTGAGCCAAGATTGCACCACTGCACTCCAGCCTGGACTACAGAGTGAGACTCTGTCTCAAAAACAAAAAAAGAAAAAGTTAATAGTGAAATAACTTGAGATGATGGCTAGTTTTGTCTAATGTCTCATGAAATTTTCATGGGTAATCCAAACACAACTGTTATGAATGAGTAAATTAAATAAGATGTAAATAAAATTTATAAATAAACTTAAACAATAATTATGTTTTATTATATGTTTACTTAAAAAGTTTCCCAAATCTCTTTGGTAACTCCTACCTACAGAGTTTTGCTAAGTTAAATTGAATGTTGGCTATTCACTGAACATCCAGATCATTTCCAAATAAGATAAAATATTAAAACATTAATTTCTGAACATAAGTTTATTTACTTTTGGCTTCTTGAATTCTATAGAAGTACAAAATATATTTTGGATCTGTATTAGTAAATATGTCCTGTTCCACAATGAAAATTGTTCTATGAGAAAATAGGTTTGCAAAATTATGAAATGTGTATTAATAAAGTGTTGGTACATGACAGTTCAAAATTGCTTACTTCCTAGGTTGCTGTATTAGTCTGTTTTCACACTGCTATAAAGAACTTCCCTGAGGCTGGGCAATTTATAAAGGAAAGAGGTTTAATTGACTCACAATTCCACATGGCTGGGGAGTCCTCAGGAAACTTACAATGAAGCACCTTCTTCATAAGGTGGCAGAAGGGAGAAGTGAGAGTGCAAGAAAACTGCCACTCTAAAACCATCAGATCTCGAGGCTGGGTGCAGTGGCTCATGCCTGTAATCCCAGCACTTTGGGAGGCCAAGGCAGGCAGATCACTTGAGACCAGGAGTTCGAGACCAGCCCAGCCAACGTGGCGAAACTCTGTCGACACTAAAAAAATACAAAAATTGGCAAGGCATAGTGGTATGTGCCTGTAATCCCAGCACCTTGGGAGTCGGAAGCAGGAGAATCACTTGAGCCTGGGAGGTGGAGGTTGCAGTGAGCCTATATTGAGCCACTGCACTTCAGCCTGGGTGACAGAGTGAGACTCAAAACAAAACAAAACAAAACAAATCAGATCTTGTGAGAATTCACTCACTATCACAAGAACAGCACAGGGGAAACTGCCCCCATAATCCAATCACTTCCCTCCCTGGACACATGGGGATTACAGGTCCCTCCCCTGACACTGTGGGGATTACAATTCCAGATGAGATTTGGGTGGGGACACAGAGTCAAACCATATAGGTTTCTAAGACTTAAAATCCTAATATGTAATCAAAACTACAAGAAATAAGAGAACGTTGTATACAAAATGTACAAAGAAAGATGATCTATGGTACGAAAATGTGTTTTTTGTTGTTGTTGAGGGAAAGCATTAGAAATGCTTGTTCCCCGGTGCCACAAAGAAATAACACTCGAACATAAATTTAATTCTCTCAGCAAGGACATTTTTACTTTCTGCAGAAAGGGTGCCTCTTGCAGAAGGAACAATGGTGAGAGCACACTTGAACAAAGGAAAAGCAGACATATTTATCCCTTATGCATTTGGGTTGTCCTTACTGCTGTGTCCTGCATCCATTGGCTGGGGCTGGACCTCACAGTCTTAAACTGATACCCGATTTGCTAATAGCCTAAATCTTTCCTAAATAGGCAAGTGTAAGGGAGAACAAAGAAGGAGAGGAAGTTGCTTATGAAAGGTTTAAGGAAACAACATTTCCAAATGAGGAAGGGGCGTAAGCTATGAACTAAGACTTGCCTGGGCATGTCCAGACATGCCTGAGTAAAGCCAAAGCAACTAACTGGGCTAAAGTATAAGAACTGGTGGTTGATAGGAGGCTTTAGAGTAAGAAGGTATTATTCCTAGTGTCTATTATTTTATTTTTAAACCAAGATAAGCTTTGAAGAGGAACTTTTCTACTTTCTACAGAAAGATAGTTTTGTCCATTTGGGAGGTTATTTAAAGATTGTTTCAGAACAAATGAAGAAAAGATGGACAAAAAATTTAATGGATGTGAAATTGGGAAGAGAGAGTAAGTGAGAGAGAATCTTTTGTGGTCAAACTGACTAAAATTTAATGAACTTTTTTTTTTTTTTTTTT
>NW_016804161.1:292932-299785 GCF_001698545.2 Rhinopithecus bieti
ATCCCTTGTAAGTTGGATTCCTAGGTATTTTATTTTCTTTGAATCAATTGTGAAAGGGAGTTCCCTAATGATTTGGCTTTCTGTTTGTCTGTTATTGGTGTATAGAAATGCTTGTGATTTTTGCACATTGATTTTGTATCCTGAGACTTTGCTAAAGTTGCTTATCAGCTTAAGGAATTTGGGGACTGAGATGATGGGGTTTTCTAAGTATACAATCATGAATACTGCAAACAGGGACAATTTGACTTCCTCTTTTCCTAACTGAATACCCTTTATTTCTTTCTCTTGCCTGATTGCCCTAGCCAGCACTTCCAACACTATGTTGAATAGGAGTGGTGAGAGAGGGCATCCCTGTCTTGTGCCAGTTTTCAAAGGGAATGCTTTAAGATGCTGTTTCCCTTTTATTTTATTTTATTTTATTTTAATTTTTCTGAGACAGAGTCTTGCTCTGTCCCCCAGGCTGGAGTGCAGTGGCCGGATCTCAGCTCACTGCAAGCTCCGCCTCCCAGGTTTACGCCATTCTCCTGCCTCAGCCTCCCGAGTAGCTGGGACTACAGGCGCCCGCCACCACGCCCAGCTAGTTTTTTGTATTTTTTAGTAGAGACGAGGTTTCACCCGGTTAGCCAGGATGGTCTCGATCTCCTGACCTCGTGATCCGCCCGTCTCGGCCTCCCAACGTGCTGGGATTACAGGCTTGAGCCACCGCGCCCAGCCAGAGCACATGCTTTTAACCACCACACTCTACTACAGAAGAGGGGTGAATTATAGACCTAGTGAAGGACAAAATAAATGAAAATGTAATACATATGTGCTAGAAAGTAAAAGGAAGAAAGATTGAATCAGTAGGCTGGCTCACATTATGGAGGATGTACAGTCTGCCAGGAGAGTGCAGACTTGATAAGTAAGAGAAAGGCATTTATGTCAATTAAATATTTATTGAGGACCTTTGGAGTGCCAGGCACTGTGCTAACTGCTGAGATATAAATATGCATAGTCATTACCCCTGAGGCTCTAACAGCTTGGTGAGGAGACAGACAAAGAAACGCATGAATTCAATGTAATGAAGCAAATGCTGTTATCATGATACCTGGAGGGTATGACAGAAACATCCAGGAGGAGAGCCTAGCTAGGGGCTTCATAGCTCTGTTACCCAGGCTGGAATGCAGTGATGTGATCCTGGCTCACTGCAGCTCAATCTTCTGGGGCTCAAGCGATTCTCCCACCTCAGCCTCCCAAGTAGCTGGGACCACAAGCATGTGCCACCCTGCCTGGCTGTTTTTTTTATTTTTTTGTAGAGACGGGGTCTCACTATGTTGCCCAAGCTGGTCTCAAACTCCTGGTCTCTAACTCCTGGTCTCTAACTCCTGGCCTCAAGCGATCCTCTTGCCTCCGCCTCCCAAAGTGTTGGGACTGCAGACATGAGCTACCGTGCCTAGCTCCTAAACTGAGTCTTAAATGGTGGTATCATATGCAGGGAACTTGAAGCACTTTTATATTCTTGGAACTTCCAGTTGGGAGCAACAAGAAGAGGATGGTTAATTTATTCCGTATACATTTACTGAATGCTTGCTATGTGTGAGACACCATTCTAAAGTGCCGGAGTGAATGAGAGAGGCAAACTCCCTGCCCTCATGGATCATGAAAGGTAAGCTGGTGCTACTACATGCCCCCCGTTTGTAAAGCACTTATTTCCAAAGAATTCAGATAAACAATGTCTTAACTGCTCCCCTTAATTGTTTGAAGACAGACTATAGTAGATACACTGGTCCAGTTTTCCCAAAGTGTGGAGGCATACTGGTGATATGAAAGATGAGTTTATACGGCACATGGAGGGACATTTTAAAAATTTAAATAGGTCTAAGTGAACCTGTAACAGCCCTCTAGCATCAGAGATAGAAAGCTTCACTGTCAACTGTTCCTTGAGTGACTCCACTCCTTTTCCATCTATTGCTATATAGATGAATGGCTTCATTTCTCCAATTCCCCTACCCCTGCCCCCTATGTGAGCCTCAGAAAGCTCCCTTCCCATTCCCATGGAAAGAACTCCATGATCCCCAACATTTTTTTCGAGTCACATCCCTGCTTCTTGGGCTGTCACCATAGAAACTGAACGCCCCTCTCCCTAGTCATTTCCATGGTGACTATCCCCAGGATATCACTAGGATCAATTTCTACTGGAGGTCTAGAACTCAGGGAGTGCTGGAAGGGGAGGGTGACTCTCTGCAGTAGTTGCTGTCTTCTTCTCTGTGTCAGGGAGTGCTGGAAGGGGAGGGTGACTCTCTGCAGTAGTTGCTGTCTTCTTCTCTGTCCCTTCTGGCTTTGAAAGCATAGCAGTCCTTCTCTCAACAAAGGGGGTGAAGAAACTATGGTTTATAGAGTACTTTTTATGTGCCAGGCACTAAGCTAGTTACTTTACACACTCAAACTCATAACTGGCCATTTTACAGAATTTAAGGAAGAAAGGCTCAGAGAAGCGAAGGTACTTGCCCTTAATTCCCCCTGAGCTTCTTATAATCCTCACTGAAACGGAAAGCCAACAGGATTTTGTTTCCACCATTGTCTTTTGCTATGTGACTGTAGACAAGTTCTCTCTGAGCTTCCTTTTCCCCAACATTAAAATAAGAGTGTTGGACTAAGTATCTTCCTGAATATCCCCTTACGTAAGGTCAGATCAGAAGTAGTTCTAATCTCACTGAGGAGCTGGTTTTTCAGTTATGAATATTATTAACAGTAAATACATTAAGGTTTTTTGTTTCTTTGTTTGTTTAACTGACAGTGGAGGCCTCCAAACTTTTGATCTAACATCTTAAGTTTATTGTTTAGAATCTCTCCTGGTTTCTTGTAGGGTTTTAAGTTTTGGTTTTACATTTCTATTTTGAAATAGTTCACAGAAAGTTGCAGTGAGATCCTGTGCAGTTTCTACCTCACCTCTGCCAATGCGGGCATCTTGCGTAACTATAGTACAATATCAAAACCAGTCAACTGGCCTGTCGCGATGGCTCACGCCTGTAATCCCAGCACTTTGGGAGGCTGAGGTGGGCGGATCGCTTGAGCCCAGGAGTGTGAGACCAGACTGCGCAACCCATCAAAACCTTGTCCCTACAAAAAATAAACTTAATCCACTGGTTGTGCACACCTTTAGTCCCAGTTAGCTGGGAGGCTGGGGCGGGAGGATCACTTGAGTCTGGGAGGTTGAGGCTACAGTGAGCTGTGATCACGTCACTGCACTTCAGCCCGGGCAACCCTGTTTCAAAACAAAAACAAAAACAAACAAGCAAACAAAAAAACACAAGTTCACCAACATTGATACAGTCCGCAGAGCTTATTCAGACTTCATATTTTATATGAACTCATCTCTCTCTCTCTGTGTGTGTGTGTGTGTGTGTGTGTAGTTCTATGCACTTTTATCACATGTGGAGATTCATGTATCCACAACCCCAGTCAAGAAATAGAATTGTTCAGTCATCACAAGGATTCTTCATGGTATCCCTTTATAACCCAGCTTCCCTCTCCCCATTCTTAATCCCTAGCAACCCCAAATCTGTTCTCCATCTCTATAATTTTGCTATTTCAAGAATGTTATAAAAGTGTAATCATACAGTATATAACCTTTTGGGAGTAGCTTTTTTTTTTTTTCACTCAGCATCATTCCCTAGAGATTCATCCAAGTTGTTGAATGTACCAATAATTTATTCCTTTTTATTGCTGAGTAGTATTGCATGGTAGAGATGTTCCAGTTTGTTTAACTGGTCATTTGATGAAGGACGTCTGGGTTACTTCCACATTTTGGTTATTATGAATAAAGCTACTGTGAATATTCATGGTTTTGTGTATCTGAAGCATGTCTTTCACAGAGCAAAAATTTTTTATTTTGATGAAGTCAATTTATCAATTTTTTCTGTTATAGATTATGCTTTTGGTGACAAGCCTAGAAACTTTTGCCTAGTCCGAGGTCCCAAAGATTTTCTCTTATTTTTTTCTAAAACTAAAAGTTTTATAGTTTTATATTTTTATATATTTTACTTTTAAGCCTGTGATCCATGTTGAGTTCATTTTTGTATAAGGTATGAGGTTTAGTTCAGGGTTTATTTTTTTGCCTATGGTTGTCTAAATGCTCCAGAGCTATCAGATAGCCAGATACTGGCTATTGGGTTGCCCCAAGGTAACTGTAGTCTCTAGGACATCAGGACACATGGCCCAAAGAGAATTCACCTCCACTTCTGCCCAGCTCTAGAGCATTAGACAACCATAGGCTAATAGGCAAAAAAAAAAAAAAAAAAAAAAACCCAGACATTCACATGGCTGGAAAGATTATCCTTCTCCTCCATTGAGGCTTTTGTACCTTTGTAAAAAAATTCAGTTGGGCAGATTTGTATACGTCTATTTCTGAGTTCTCTTTTGTGTCCCACTGGTCAGAGCTCAGGCCTCTGAGACAGAATGCCTAGTATCACTTGCTAGCTTGGGTGACCCTGGGCAAGTCACCCTCCCCTGGCTTCCTGTCTCTCACTCAGTATATAAAATATGCCTCCAGAGCCCCACATGATCAATCTCCTGCCTGCTTCCTTATGGCGGTCTCCTACTACTCTCCCCCTTGTTCACTCTGCTCCAGCCACGCTGGCCTCTTGACTGATCCTGTCACATAACACATGATCCTACTCTTGGGGCTTTCACAGATTGTTTCCTTAACCCAGAATCTGCTTCACACAGACATCCTCAGGGCTACCTCCCTACCTTCCTTCAAGTCTTTTAAAAAATTTCACCTTCTGAGTGAGACTTTATTTAAAATGGCAAAGCCTCTGCTCCTGCCCTTTCCCCACTTTCTCTCCATGGCACTCATCACCATCTAACACACAATGTCATGGATTCTTTTGCTCTGTGTCCTACCACTGCAGTATGAGCTCAATGAGAGACGGAATTTTTGTTTTTGTTCATTGCTGTATTCCCAGTGCTGACTCTGTCTAGTATAATATACCTTTCTTAAATGAATGAAGAAATGAATAGATAGATGGGTGGATGAATACGTGAGTAGTGAATGAATGAATGAATGCCGTGAGCCAAGGCCCAGCTCACCTGAGCAGCCTCTCTGGCCCTTGGCTTGTGTCCTAAGCTTGCGACCCTAGAACCATCCACTTGCTTCTCTAAGGCTGACCACCAGATGGCAGCTGGAGCCTAACTTCTGTCTCATTTGCTTCCCTTTGCCTTCTCTCTGCTGCCTGTCAGTCTTGCCCCAGGACAATTTGACCTTCTTTGCCTAGGCATGGCTAGAGGATTTTGTGAGAGCTCTTAAAGTAGGCAGTTTCAGTATTTAAAACCTTTTTTTTTTTTTTTAGACGGAGTCTCACTCTGTCGCCTAGGCTGGAGTACAGTGGGGTGATCTCGGCTCACAGCAACTTCTGCCTCCTGGGTTTAAGCGATTCTTGTGCCTCAGCCTTCTGAGTAGCTGGGGCTACAGATGCATCCCACCACGCCCAGCTAATTTTTGTATTTTCAGTAGAGATGGGGTTTCACCATGTTGGCCAGACCGGTCTCGAACGCCTGACCTCAAGTGATCCACCCGCTTCGGCCTCCCAAAGTGCTGGGATTATAGGCATGAGCCACTGCTACCAGCCCAACTTTGCATCTTTTTATCCTTAGAAAAGCACTACCTTTGTTCCTGCCACAGCCCGCTCTCTGTCTCAGATGGAAGAAGCCACATACTAGCCACTGGCCTGCCCCAAAGTAACTGTAGCCTCTAGGATATCAGGACACATGGCCCTAAGGAGATTTCACCTCCACTTCTGCCCAGCTTCAGCAAGCCTCTCCCAGGGTTACTGCACCCCTCAACTCGGTAAAGGCTAGGGACTCTAGCACCATGATTAAGCCTTTTGAGTCAACCTGGGTTTGATCTCCACCATGCCACTTATTAACCTTGTCTCTTGGGTATGTTGAGCAACTAACGTAGATACTCAAGCCTCGGTTTTGTCAGCTGTAAAATGGGGATAATAATGGCATCAAGCTCACAGGGTGGGTGTGAAGATTCAATGTGATAACATGCGTACAACATAATTAGAGTGTTTGGTATAGAATAAAACTCAATTGAAGAAAAATGAAGGGGAAAAAATGGGAATAAACAAGACCAGGCATGGCAGGAACTTGCCAGGGAGTTTGAGGAGGGTGCCAACTAGAAGACTAGAAGGCTGAAGGAAAGCTTCACAAAAAAGATCATGGTTCAGTCACAGGTTGTAAGACAGGTCAAATTACGCCAGTCAAGCTGGAAAGAACATTCCAGGAATAACGGTATGTGCAAATAAAGAGAGGTGTGAAATGGTAGTTACTCACAGTCATTCCAGGAACTGTAAGTAAGTAAGTATGAATTGCATGTTTCTTGTGGGAGAAGTGACAAGAAATACAGACAGATAAGCAGGGACCAGATCACAGAGGACCTCATGTGCCAGGTTAAGGAGACTGGACTTGATCTGGTGGGGGCAGTGAAGAGCCATCAGAGTTCTAAGCAAGTAAGTGGATGCATACAACTGATGACCTGGAGGTCCAGCTGCCTTGAAGGAAGACAGAAACTGGAGGCAGGTGAGAGATGAGCTACGCTTAGGCTAGAGAAGTTGTATTCAGGATGGAGATAAAGGGATGAAGTTCATGGATTTTTTTTCAGAGGAAGAAACTGCCAAGAGCTTGCCTGAAAAAGAAAGAAGAGCCAGGAACAGAGAAGGAAGTAGTGTCATGATGCAGTTTGTTTTTGTTTTTTCTTTTTTTTTTGAGACGGAGTCTCACTCTGTTGCCCAGGCTGGAGTGCAGTGGCACAATTTCAGCTCACTGCAACCTCCACCTCTTGGGTTCAAGCGATTCTCCTGCCTCACCC
>NW_016804161.1:300415-307700 GCF_001698545.2 Rhinopithecus bieti
AAAAAAAAAAAAAAAAAAAAAAAAAAAAAAAAGAGAAAAGAAAATACGGGAGTCTGTGGTAGATAAGAGATAAATGAATAGTTATAAATGCATACTTTGCATTAAGTACTTTACATATGTCATTGCATTGAATCTCCACAACAACCTGTGAGAGAGGTATCACCATTTTACAGATGAGGAAAGAGGCTCAGGGAAGTCACAGAATTTGCCCAAAATTATTAGACTAGTTAGTGGTGAGCTTGGGAATTGAACTCATGTGTTTTTGTTTGTTTGTTTGTTTGTTTTTTGAGACGGAGTTTCACTCTTGTTGCCCAGGCTAGAGTGCAATAGCGCGATCTCGACTCACCGCAACCTCCACCTCCAATCCCAGTGGGGATTCTCCTGCCTCAGCCCCCCGAATAGCTGGGATTACAGGCATGCGCCACCACACCCAGCTAATTTTGTATTTTTTTTAGTAGAGACGGAGTTTCTCCATGTTGGTCAGGCTGGTCTTGAACTTTCGACCTCAGGTGATCCGCCTGCCTTGGCCTCCTAAAGTGCTGGGATTACAGGCGTGAGCCACCACACCCAGCCAACTCATGTGTTTTTTAACCTCAAAACCAACCCCTTTTTACCCAGTAAGTTATATTCTCCAGGGAGTAGGGTTGAGGGTGGGGATTGGGGCGTGGCGAACCTTCCTGGTTGACTCTTTTTCCAAGGGAAAGTGCTAGAAGTTGGTTCCTCCTGTCCTTGGTGGGTGCTCCGTCTCCAAGGAAGGGTAACTATGGGTGGGCAGCATCCACCCTATGGAATCCAGAAATAGATTCATTGTTGCCTCTCCTTCCTTTCTTGGTCCCTATCTGGTGAGCTCCTGGGGCAGGGGCTGAGCAGGCAGGCTCAGGTTTGCTGTCCCCTTCAACAAGCCTCTTCCCATCTCTGAGCCTTTTGTTGTGCTAGTTATAAAATGAGAGGGTTGTTAGAGAGAAATGCTCTCTAAGGTCTCTTCCAGCTCTAACATTCAAGGATCATATTGATTGCATTGTACCATAAGACCGCCTGATTCATTCATGGATAGAAACAAATTTCCTGTTGCCATAGGGAACAAGGGCTTTTTGAAGTAGAAGAAGATACACTTAAGGAAGTAAGATAAATTGAAAGAGCATGGGCTTTGAGTCAGCCAGACTTGGGTTAAAATCCTGTACACTGGGCAGGTCACTTCACTTTTTTGAGCTTCTCTCATCATCTAGTAAGACAGGAACAACCACCCCTACTTCTTGGAGTGAGGTAATGTATTTGGCAGTGCCATGAGAGGTGCTCAAGATCTTTTGTTTTGAGGGTATGGGGTTCATCTCTTCCTCCCCAATTCCACCCTATTCTTTCACTAGCTCCCAAGATACTCTTCTTTCTCCTCAACCCTGATGGCCAGGCCGAGTGTTTTCTGCCAGGGCTTCTGCTTCCAAATGTTTCTGGCAGGGCTCCCGTGTAGTGTGGAACAACTTGGCCTCTCTCACAACCTTCTAAAAGTTCTAGGGGGGATGGTGCAATTGAGGCCAGAGCAAGGCTTCAACACTTGGACTTTTGGGGCAACCAGCTGAAGGTTTTGGTCTCAGAGGCCCTCCACCAGCTTCACTGGCTCTGCTCCCTCATCCTGGCATCCAACCTCCTGACCAACCTCCGGTCATCTGGCTAATGACAGAGCACTCCAGTTCTTATGTCGCTTTTGGGTTCCATATCTCTCAGCCAACTACCTCAATGGTGCCATAGGTGGCCAAACGCACCTCCTTGGAGAGCCTAAATCTCTCAGATAACTACATGACTCACCTGGCCTGGGACACCTTCTTGGGCTCCCCTTTGCTGTTGGATCAACCTGAGCAGCAAGTACATTCTGGAAATTGAGTCAGGGGCCTTGGCTGGCTTGCCCCTGCTGTAGGAGCTCAGCTCGGTCAGCAATTATCTTCACTGCATCTCTGCCTTTAGCCTCCCCAACCTGTGGCAGCTCCACTTGAGCCCCAATGCCCTGCAGTTATTTGCAGCTGAGGAGTGAGATGGGGCATACTAGTTTGAGGTATTAGACCCGGGTCATAACTGGCTCCTGAGCACCTTCCCACTTCTCCCCACCCCAAACCATCTCTGACAGTTTCTCCTCTTTGACAACTACCTGACGTCTCTAGAACCAAATCCCCTATCTCCAGTTTGGGGGGTTACCAGTTGGTACTAAGAGGTGACTAGTGGAATCTGACTCAGAGTAGCCATGACGTAACATCCAACCTGAGTGACATTACCTTGGCATATCCCAGTTGACCTAAGTAGAAACTGACTGGCATCATTCCCAAGAGACTTCCTTGGTAGGCTTCCTGCCCTTCAGCACCTCAGCATGGCCTAGAACTGTCTCTGAAATGCGACAGCCCACTGCCCATGACATCACCAGTTCCAAGGCCATTTCCTACTTCTCCACTGTCCTTCTGCCCATGACATCTCTGGATTTCCAGGGAATCTGATTCAGTGTGTGCCTGTCTGGTTTTTTGAGATTATGCCCAGGCTGAAAGCTGTAGACTTGGGGATAACATATTGTACCTGTTCTGGGGCATGGAGCATGGGGAAAAGCCCCTCCCTCAGAAGCACCACTAACAGCCTTCCTAGTGAAGAATCTGAGCCTTCGAAAGAATGAGCCAGTGTCCTATGTTTAGGAGTCTGCTTCTGCCACTCTCACTGCCTGGATCTCTCTGGCAACATGAGGATGGCTTTTAACCCCAGGGACATTTTGAGGCTTGCAGTTCTTGCAGAAGGTCTCTCTGTAGGCCAATGGGATGAAGAGCTCCCAGGCATGGCCTCTCTGCCTGCAGAAGCTCCATATTTTGGACAGCCCTGATAAGCTGAGAAGCCTTCCTAAGGGCCTTGGCTGGTTCCCCCTGGCTAGTCTGGGCCTCCACTACAATAGGCTGCAAGCCCTGGAAGGAGGGACCCTGGAAGCCATACCTGGCCACCTCACTAACTTAGCTATCTCTAGCAATCTTCTCCACTGCTGGATGCTTTGCTAAGGGTCAATGCGAGTGTGCTAGACTTGGAGGAAGGCCAGAGTATATATCTTGGCAGTAATGGGTGACCACAGTCCACCATGTATGAGGCATGGGGACCTTGGGCTACCTGGACTTTGCTGATGGTGACTGGCCTGCTGGTCATCTGCTGTGGCCTGACCACCCTATTGAGGAAGAACCATTGTTTAGCTCTTGGCCTGCAGTTCCACTGCAATAAGATCAGCCTCAGACCCGAGCAGGAAACTTGAGGGAGGGGACTTTGTTGGATTCTTTTCAAAGCATGGCCCCAAACCCGTTGGGCATGGGACAAGAGAAGATAATTAGGGACTCTGGGAGGAGGATGAGCATAAAAGCAGGCCACAGGGGCTTCCTACATACAGATATGGGCATATTTATCTCTGACAGCTGAAGTATGGATATCCATAGGACTTTAAAGGGGACATATTTGGGTCCTCAAGCCAGTGTGCAGCCAGAAAATAGAGATGTTCAGCCACTCAGAACTACAAGAAACCTTTAGGAACATCTTCTTCACCTCCTCCCTTCTTGAGTGGTCATCCAGCCTCTGCTTAGACATCTCCCTTCCTCTCCAGGCAACCTGTTTTACCCACAGACAACTCTGACTCCTAAGGCAGATTTTTTCCTTTTATTAAGTCCAGATATACTTCCACTCTTGGGTTCCAGCTCTGCCCTCAGTGGCCATGTACAAATACACCTGTTCTCTCGGACTCCGACAGAAGTCTGAAGACAAGAGGCCCACATTCCCTTGAATCTTCTTCAGGCTAGACAGCCCTAGCTCTCTCAATCAATCTTCATAGTACCAAACTGTCACCACATGTAACCTCTCTGTGTCCTAGTTTCCTCACCTGTGAAATAGGGATTAAATCAGATAATACAAGCAAAAAGCTTTGAACAGTGTGTGATGTATTGCAAGCACTCAATGAATGTTGTTATTATTAAACTCCTATTTCTAGATTTGATCACCCAAGTGAGTTCTTGAAGTCAAGAGGCTATACCTCATTAATCTGGATGCCCAGTGCTGAGTCCAGTGTCTGGCACGCAGTAGGCACTTAGTTCATGTTGGTTTTGAGACAGTGACATGGTCTCCAGTCCCTGCTCCATCCTACTAACACTCTCCTGGACATATTCTAGTTTGTTCCTCTTAATGTATAAAGCCCAGAACGCAGTACTATCCGGTCATTTCAGGTTCAAGTATGTCACAACTGTAAAAATCTCAGAATCTTGCATTAAGGACAGACTTTAAAAGTCATTTATCTGCTCCCTCTAGTCCACCCTCATCCCTCAACTCCTTAATCTGATGCTAGAGATCCCAGCAAGTTGTCATCCAACTCATGACTGTCCATCCCAGTGAGTCACTCTTGGGTTCCAGTGAGTCAAGTTCTGGCAGAATGGCAGTTCCTGTGCGGGCTGGAGTCCTGAGACCTGATCACACAACAGAAGAAGAGTTAAGGGGGGTTGGTTTAGCATCCTGACTGAGGCTGACATATGTGCTCTGGGCTACTTCCTTTCTCTTAGTTTCTAAGTGAAATTACCTTTTAAATTTGTGGGCTTGTTAAAGGGAAAAATGGGTGTTTCTGTATATGGGCATATGGAATGTCTAGTGATGAGACAGTGAGAGTCAGAGAGAGGAGAGAGAAGGGGGAGAGAGCAAGAGTGAGAGTGGAGGCACAGAGACAGAGACAGAGACAGAGAGAGGAGTGGGAGTGGAAGAGAAAGAGAAAGAGACACTCAGAGACAGAGAGAACAGAGAGATGGAGATGGAGGAGAAAAAGACTGAGACAAACACACACCGTCAAAGATGGAAAGAGTCAGAGAGAGGGAGAGGAGAAGAAAAGAGAGGGAGAGGGAGGGAGAGGGAGAGAGAGGGAGGAAAAAAGAGAGAGAGTGAGAGACAACCAAGAAGTGGGTGTGAGATACAGGCTGTCCATGGAGCCCAGAGCCCTTTCGTGCCTGAATGATGGTCCTGAAGCCTTTTGGGGCAATCCAGAAATCAACAATGTCGATTTCCCAATGGAAGAACTCCCAAAGCCAGACAGTCTCAGACCTTGTCACTAGCTAACTTCTGATCTCCTTTCTGTCAGCTGCCCCCTGGACGTGATTCCCTCAGGTCTTGGTCAGTGGGCTGAGCATTACAGGGAGCACCCAGGCAGCTCTTCCTGCAGCCACCTGTGGCAGGAATATATATGCAGGCACCTCTGCTGATGCTGGGCTGTGAGGGGTAGGTCAGTCTTCTAGACCAGAGTGACACTAAGGCACTTAGACCCATTGCCCAGATAATAAATGAGTTATTGCCTAAATTCTGGGGGAGGGCTTAAACTTGCTGCCACATAATGTCCCAGCAGCCACCTAGTTTGGCCTAAAACTTCTTGAGCTTTCATTCTCAAAGAACCCTTATTAAGCACCTGGGCAGGAGTGGGGGTGGGGTGAGCCCTGCATGGAAGGATTCCAAGGCCAGGCCCATGCCCACAGAGAGGTACCAGAAGGAAATAGCCAAAAGGCTGCTCAGGCATAAAGGACATGTGATTAACCGAGCAAACAGGTAGCCAGGGCAGAAATGCATAATCACCAAACACATCTACACAGTGTACAAGAATAAGGAAAAAGACATACCTGAGAGCGGAGAGTGAACACAACAGGCAGGGGAGAGCCAGTGAACTGGCCACTCTTCTAACTAATCAGGAAAGGCTCTCTGGATCAGGTGGAATTTCAGATTGCTGAGCATGTCTACCCTCTCTGTAATTTGATTAAAATTGGTTTAGAAATTTGTGCTATATTTCAAGTGAGTGCTGTGCTTAAAATGTAATTGCATTTGGCTGCGTGTTTGACATTCTTGAAATTAGAGCAGCTTGCATGCAATAAGGAAATTTGTCCAGAATGGAATTTCATTTTTAAGCCAATGCATAGAAGAGCAGTTGCGATCTGAGCCTCTGATGGATAGTTCTTTTAGGGTTGCCTCTCAGCTGGCTCTCTCTTTGCACTTCCTGTTCATTCTGGAACTCTTCTCTGGCTCTCAAAAAGAGGGAAGCTTCTTGATCCAGGACTCCAGAAACCACATTTTTCGTGGCAGTCAGAGTTGGAGCCATCTTGATTTCCCCATCTAGGCCTCTCCTATATACATCTGCCAGCCTCGGACTATATATGCCAGACTGGGGCAGTTAGGGACCTTGTCTTTGCCACCCAGGACTTAGGACCTTTTACTGGGATCTGAAACTCCCAGAGCTGGTACTCTGTTAAGACTGGCTTGCTCTCCTTTGTCAGAACCCAAAAGAGCTGTCACATTGGCAAGCAGGCAGATAGCAGCTTTATCTAATCTTCCTCTGGTCTTATATTTGTTTCTTGAGCATGGCATGTAGAGGCCTCCAATTTGGCATCAGTCCAAGGGATAGGGCTGGCCTCTCTATGTCTCAGCTTTCCTTAGTAAACATATGCTGCCAGGCCAAAGGAAGGAAAGAAACACTTTTAGAGCACATGCTCTGTGTCAAGTGCTTTCACAAATGCCTCATTAAATCCTCGCAATACACTGAAGAGGTAGGTCTTGCTTTGCTTTTGCAGAGGGGGAAACGGAGGCACAGAGCAGTGAAGTAACTTGCTCCAGGGTCTCAGTGCTAGGAAGTGGGGGAGCTAGAATTCCAGTCTAATTGGATTGATTCTCAAAGCAAGCTTTTCCCAGTTTAACACAGCTTCTCTGCAACAACTGTGGCAGTCCTACCAAGTAGCAGTCTGTCTATCTGGGAGCAGACACTATTAGGCCCTGTCAGTTCTCCATCCCAGGGCCTACCTTTGTGCCCAACTGGGGCCACCACCACCATTCTCACCACACTTGTGAAGGGCCAGCTGGTAGTGGCCTTTGCTCCTCTAATGTTTTTTTCTTTTTGAGACAGGGTCTCACTCTGTCACCCAGGCTGGAGTGCAGTGGTGTGATCACGGCTCACTGCAGCCTCAACCTTCTGGGTTCAAGTGATCCTCCCACCTCAGCCTCCTTTTTTTTTTTTTTTTTTTTTTTTGAGATGGAGTCTCCCTCTGTCACCCAGGCTGGAGAGCAGTGGCATGATCTGAGCTCACTGCAACTTCTACCTCCCGGGTTCAAGCGATTCTCATGGCTCAGCCTTCTGAGTAGCTGGGATTACAGGCGTCTGCCACCACACCCAGCTAGTTTTTGTATTTTTAGTAAAGAAGGGGTTTCACCGTGTTGGCTAGGCTGGTCTTGAACTCCGACTTCAAGTGATCTGCCTGGCTCATCCTTCCGAAATGCT
>NW_016804161.1:307888-309845 GCF_001698545.2 Rhinopithecus bieti
CCCCACCACACCCAGCTAATTGTTTTGTATTTTAGTAGAGACTGGGTTTCACCATGTTGGCCAAGCTAGTCTCGAGCTCCTAACCTCATGATCTACCCGCCTCAGCCTCCCAAAGTGCTGGGATTATAGGCATGAGCCACTGCACCCAGCCAAAAAAATTTTTTTTTTAATTAAAAACTTTTTAAAACGTTGTACCTCGTAGTGGGCAGCACCCTTTGTGGATTCCGAGCCCTTTGTTTTGAAGGAAGAAATCTGAAGCAAATGCCAAGGAAGCCTTCCCCTGGGCAGGCAGATGGGGTAGGTAATGAGATCTAGGGCCCAGGGAGTCCAGGGATATTCGAAGAGCAACTGGTTTATCCATTTGCTCCCTTCTCAGAACCCCTGGGCTTCCCTCACCTATTTATGCTAATCCTGTAGGCATGTGAGTTACCTGCCATTTACATAATGACTTAGATTCATGGACCAACAGCATCAGCATCATCAGGCGTTTGTTAGAAATGCAGACTCTCAGGATCCTGAATCAGAATCTTCATTGTAACAAGATTCTGGGGTGATTCAATGCACATGAAAGTTTGAGAAGCACTTGTTTAGTAGACCATGGACATCTGCTCTGGAAACTTGTACAAAGGTTCCTGGGCCTCTAGATTACTTGCCCATGTTTGCTGTTTTGTAACCTCCTATCCTAAATCCTAAAGGGCTTATGGGTTTGTTTCAAAGCCGGCAAGAAATCAGTGAACCAGAGAAACGTATCCTACTTTGTAGGCAGTCTGAGAGAGGAGAGGTGACGGTAGCTAGAAAGGAGAGACGCGCATGGACCTAATTGGGGCCTATGGGAGAATCAAAGTGCTACCCAACATCCATTTCCTAGTTATATTTAGATGCGACCTGGTTGCCAGATGTTAAAGCAGCCTGTTAAAGTTCAGGACTAAGAAGCCAAGGGTTATGAAATGAAACCAGGCTGCTGAACACAAACAGAGAACAAGCATTTTAGCTATAAAGTTTAACTGGATGCTTAAACGTGCTCTCCTGCAAACTTGTCATACAACCTGAGCTTGCACTCCTCCAATGACAGGGAGCTCATTACCCGCTACCTCACAAGGTATCCATTCTGATTCATGGTCGATCAGTTCTGTTAGAAAGTTAATTCCTTGTATTGAGCTGAAATATGCCTCCCTGAAATTTCTACCCACTTATGAATCTTAGTTCTGCCCCTTGGGTACCACCCCTCACCTCCCACCTGCTCTTGCAGCTTTATAATAGCCCTTCAGAGGTACAGACCCACACTGCATTGATGTAGTGAATGCTTATAATTTTATGTTACCTCGGCATCCGTTTTGAATGCAGGTTTAGCTTTCTCGTGCCAGAGGCAGGTCTCATTCAGTCACCCTTGACACCGTTTCCAGTTCTACACCACACCCAGATGCCTCAAGTAGGTGTCTGGAGATAAGAACTTAGAGACATCTCTCCTGCAGGACCATTCAGGCATTTGCCTGTGAAATTAAAAGCGACCCCCACACACCCTATTCTCCAATATATGCGGCTAGTTGACATGCTCTCTTCTCTCTCACCTGCTCCCTGACCTTGCATGTGTGCGTGTGTGCATGCGGCCTCCAGGGCATGCTGTGTACACCCCAGGGTGGGTAAGTGCTAATAAGAACTCTTAGACTTTCACATTGTAGTTGTGTCATCGAAGCTGTGCGTGCAATCCGACCCCTGACCATGAGGCTGCCTGCCAAAAGGGACCCATGCAAGTTGGTCCCCTGCTGATGTTCTTTTGACAGAGCCTCTGGTGGCTGCGAGGGACAGTTGCTACCAGCTAAATTGATTAAAAAAAAAAAAACTTGGGCCAGGCGCGGTGGCTCATGCTTGTAATCCCAGCACTTTGGGAGGCCGAGGCGGGTGGATCATGAGGTCAGGAGTTCGAGACCAGCCTGGCCAAGATGGTGAAACCCTGTCT
>NW_016804161.1:311373-316446 GCF_001698545.2 Rhinopithecus bieti
CAAGACTCCATCTCAAAAAAGAAAAAAAGAAAAAAAGAAAAAAAAACTTGAAGAAATTCATTCAAAACACGCAAGTCTTCCCTTCTTCAAGCTAAGCAGCCCCAGCTCCTTCAACTGTTTCTCTTGGGACCTGGGTTCTAGCTTTCTCTCTAGCCTCTCTGTGCCCCGCTTAACTGACATCCAAAACAGGATTAAGTTGCAGAGGTGCAAAAGACACACCAAGAGGCTAAGCAGCAGCCTGGCCCTGTGGCTGGTGACAGGGCTCCAAATGCCTACCAAGGAGGCTTAGCTTACAATCTATGGCCTTTAGTCAGATGGATAATAAAAGACTTTAGTTCATTTGAGAGCACTTTTAGAGCCTGGTGTTTCCCACCAGGGACAAAACAAGGCAGGTTTTAAGCAGTTGGTCATCCTTGCAGTACTGGTTCCCAAGCTACTCTTTTTATCAAGTCTTTCTCGAATACATTAGCCTCTTTTAATAACCAGTATGTTCTCCATCTGGGGAGGGCCTAGCAGCAGTTTTATGTACATCTCCCTGCCACTCCCACTTTGCCAGATGTAGCTCTATACTGTATGACACTTTCCCTGTCAATGACTGTCTTCACCAACCAGGGACCCTAGTCAGACCAGTCATAAAGGAGTACGACCCTCACTTTGCCACATTATTAAGTTTAAGCCCTCCTTTCTCCTCCTGAGCTGGTCGCAAGAATTTCTGGGTGATTTTCATGCGTCTACTTGAGCATTCCATTGCCTAACCTACTTTTCAGGTCATACTTTCAGTGGTCCTGGATCCCCAAATATGGTGAATAATAAAACAAAGCAACACTGATAGTTAATATTTACGAGGTATTGAATGTTTATTATGTTTCGAGCACTTTACATATATCGACTTATTTAATACAACAACCTTATGAAGTAGGTACTATCTATTATTAGCTCCATTTTTCAGATGAGAAAATTGAGGCACAGAGAGGTTAACTCACTTGCCAAAGGTTGCACAGGTAATAGTAGTACAGTATTCAGAATCTGGCTCCAGAGTCTACATGCTTAGCCACTGTCACCCTACAGGCAAAACTTCCTCAGTGTGGCCCACAGACTACCTACATTAGAATCATTTGAAGAACTTATTTAAAAAGTCCCAGTTCCTGGGGAAACTGTCCCTCCATGCTGTGTCTTACAGGGTGGATCCATCTTCACTTCATCCTCTGTCTGTGGATCTCAGATGCCACTATGTCTCTTAAACTTAAGGGACATTGGAAGCACCTTTAGAGTTGGTTAAAAATGCTGTCACTGGGACTCCATCTCCAGAGAATGCCATTCAGTAGGCCTGGGGTGGGATCCAGACATGTGCAATTGCTTTAAGTGATAATCATTGAGCAATCCTCACTGCATATTTTCTCCAGCTTTCTTTACCCACTCCTGGCCTCCTCATCACTCAGCAAGGTCCTCAACAATCTACTTTACCTAATGTGTGTTCTCTCTGCTCTCTAGTGCACAGAACTCTTGGCTCTTCAGATCTTAGGAGAGGCCATTCCCTTGGGCAAAGCTGTACATACTTGGGTTCTTGATCCATCCTTTCTGGCCTCCTGAGGGAGGGATCAAGCACTTTCACTCCCCTTTCCCTGGCTTCTCTCCTGAAACATAAATGCACTCAACCCCTGCCTATACAACAGAACAAAAAACAAACCTCCCTGTTTTCTGCATGATTTACTGTTCTCTTTTTTCATTCACTATAAACTTCTTGAAAGAGTAGTCTATAACCTCCTTGGGCAAGTTACTTAACCACTCTGTTGATCAGTTTCCTCATTTGTAGAATGGAGATTATAATAGCACATACTTCAGTGGGTTGGGGAGAATTAAATTTGTCAACATATGTAAAGTACTTATAGCAATATTTGGCACAGGGTAAGTGTTCACTGAAATAATTATTAGCCACATACATGGTAGTTATTGTCACTATTGTTATTCACAATATCCAACCTAGTCTTGGTCACCATCCTAAAATTCTGTAACATTCAACTCTGTTTGACTTTCCCCTCTTTTTTGCTTTTAATATTATTTATTAAAATAGAAGTATAACACACATACAGAAAAGTGGCCATTTCATAAGGGTCCAACTCCACAAGTGTTCCTAAATGAATGCAGCCATATTATCAGTGTTCAGATCCAGAAATAAAACATTTATGATTACCCCAGAAGCGTCTCCCCAAACCCCATCCTCTTGCTCCCTCAGTCACATCCTCCTTTATAAACATTTATTTTAACATTTATAGTTTTATATATTACTGAAAACTTAGGAGGATGACAATGAATTTTACAGTAAATTACCTACTTGCTTGTATGATTTTATTCTATAAGTTACTTTGCAGCTTCATTTTTCTAATAAGTACTAAAAATATAAAACTATTTTTAGGAAAACACTGAATTTTTAAAAAATTTGAATATTATATGGGCCTCAGGTCTCTCCACCAGTAGAAACAGAAAGAACAGAAACTGCTTTGCAAAATGTCGTAAAACCTAAAATCCATCATGGGTCTGAATTCAGGGAAAAAATTATTGCTTTTAAAATGTGAATTTAGACTTTATTATTTCTGAGAATCACTGCTTTCCTCGAAAGGGGTGGGATATATATACGATAAAGAGAGAGGCTACGAAATCTAGCCAATTAGTTACTTACTGGAGAACTACAGGAAGAAGGATGCAGAGCTCACTACAGCCAGAGTGCCAGAGCCCTCCCTGCACTGTCCTGCTGAAGCTCCCATCTTATTGTTATCAAGTGAATTGAATCATTCTGAGTTTGGCGGCAATGTTGTTTGCTGAGGGTTACTGCTGGATGACTGTTGACACACGCTTGGCTTGCTACTAACTTTATTAATTTTAATTATATATATTTTAAATTTTAACCATATTTATATTTTGAATAAGCAATACATTCACACCCTGCCCCTTAGCCACTGAGTTTGTCTTCTTGTACTTTCTTATCTTTTCTAGGATAGTATGTTCTCTCTCTCTCTCTCACATTCTCTCTTTCTCTCTCGCTGTTGCACACGCGCGCGCGCACACACACACACACGTACACACCTCTTTTTAGTTTAGCTCAGAGGTACCAAAAACTTTTAGTGTACAAAGGTTGTACACATGAAACTAGATATACTCTACTTGATAGAGGATTTAAGGGATTTTTTTCGGAGGAATGGACAATTTAAGGGATTTTTTTGGGGTTGAGGGGAAGGGTCTTGCTCTGTTGCCCAGGCTGAAATGCAGTGGTCAATCACGGTTCACTGCAGCCTCAACTTCCCAGGCTCAAGCTATCCTCCCACCTCAGCTCCTCAGCTCTCCAAATAGCTGGGACTATAGGCACATGCCACCACATCTGGCTAATTTTTAGATTTTTTTTGTAAAGATGGGATCTCACTATGTTGCTCAGGCTGGTCTTGAACCCCAGGGCTCAAGCAGTCTTCCCATCTCAGCCTTCCAATATGCCAGGATTGCAGGCATGAGCCACCGTGTCCGGCCCTGATTTAAAGTATTTTTAAGGGCCTAACTTTCAGTGAACCATTTCCAGAGTTACTTAGAAACCAGGGAATCACCAGGATCAACTCTGATCCTGGTTTTACCCTTACTCTCCACATAAATGCTAATTCTATTCCTAATGTTCACGACTTTGGTCCCCTCCTCTCTCCCTGCTGCCACTGTCCCAATCCAGGTCAGCATCATCTGTCATGAATTAAAAGAGAAACTCTCAATTCATCTTCCTCCCTTCAATCTCTCCTTGCAATTCATTATTTCCCCCAAATGTCATCCAGTGTATCATTCCTAAAGCATAGCTCTGATGTCTCATTCCTTCTGAAAAACATTAACTTAATGGATCCCATTGCCTATACTGTAACATTCTAAATCGTCAGTAAAGAAGAGTTTTTCCTGGAAGGGTGAGCAAGTTGCAGAAAAAACATTATCTCTTATCTCAGGTATGGGGTGGTTGCTGAGTCAAGGCTCTACAGAAAAGGTAGCTCAAGAAGTTGCTGTGGGGGCTGGTCCTTAGGATAAAAAACTGAGTACTCTCTGTACCCTCAGTAATGATTGAGGGCTAGAATATACCCTGAGTAACCTCTTCTTGGTTTCCAGGTGGCTGAGAATTCTAGAAAAAGTTGCTTCGTGCACATAGATTCAGAACATTGGAAAACGCTGTTGTTGCTACCCATTTCCTTCCTCCTTTCAAACAGAATTCTGATTGGGATTTTCCAAGAACTCAACTCACCTGAAATTCTAGGAAGGCCTTAATAACCTCTTCCTAGGAACTGATTCAATTTGGTGATTTTCCAAGGTGGCTTCAAAGGGAACAGCCTGTAGCAATTGCAGCAGTCCCGATCCGAAGGTTAAGATGGACCAGGGTTCAAAAAATAAAATAAAATAAAATAAAAGCAACGAAGCAGCTGGGAGCGGTGGCTCACGCCTGTAATCTCAGCACTTTGGGAGGCCAAGGCGAGTGGATCACCTGAGGCCAGAAGTTCGAGACCAGCCTGGCCAACAGGGGGAAACCCCGTCTCTACCAAAAATGCAAAGGTTACCTGGGCGTGGTGGCAGGCACCGGTAATCCCTCCCTACTTGGGAGGCTGAGGTGAGAGAATCACTTGAACCTGAGAGGTGGAGGCTGCAGTGAGCTGAGATTGTGCCACTGCATTCCAGCCTGGGTGACAGAGCGAGACCCTGTCTCAAAACAAAAAAGCAACAAAGCTCATGCACCCATCATATCCTGAGTTTTCCTCTGATTGGATGGGCCCGGGCCACGAGCTCATGTTTGTAAAAAGTGAAGTAGGGGTTCCTCTTCAAAGAGACTTTCCTCCCCGTCTAATTAGGAATAAATAGTAACTTCTCTTAGAAGCGAAATGTATTCAAAGACCTGTGCTAACATTTAAAAATATCTGCCAGCTGTAATAAAGAAATCAATGTACTTTGTGTTCTTAGGTCCCACAATTTAGCCTAAAGATTTGCCCTGGCATGCTTATACTGGTCCAAGCAAGCATTAGGTCATAGCCCGTTCTCCTTCCTTATTTGAAGGTGTTTTTTTTTTTT
>NW_016804161.1:317910-322759 GCF_001698545.2 Rhinopithecus bieti
TTTTTTTTACCTTTCTCAGCATTCCACAAGTTACTTCCTCCTTCCTTTGTTCTCCTTGGCCTTTGCCGCTTTTAAAAAGTTCTAAGTTGGTAGCCAATCGGGACAAATACAGAATGTGAGGTCCCGTTCCAGCCAATGGAAATCGGAGACAGCAGCAGGGTGGATGCCTCAGGTTATAAATGACCCTGTCTCCTCTGTTGGGTGTACTCTCATGGCAAAACTGCTGGCGAGTGTGCCCTTTCTGCAGAAAGTAAAAATGGCCTTGCTGAGGAAATTAAAGTTATGTTCAAGTGCTATTTCTTTATGGCACCAGGGAACAAACATTCTATTTCTAAATAAACATTTTTACATATAACATCGTGAACCAGTCACTGTGGCCAGGGAGAAGAGGTGTTTTGATTGGCAGGCCTGAGGGGGAGGGCCCTGGTGAACCCCTTTCAACTTAAGAGGGTGGGAGAGAGATGGTGCACCTAAAGATAAGTGGGGGCTTTTGCAGGAATAGCGGGCAATGGATGCTAGAAATGTGAACAACTGTTCTCTACATGTGTCTCGCAGACTGTCATCTTTGTGTGTTTGCCTAATGGGGTTTCCTCTGCCTGGAATGCCCTTACCTTCAGCATTGCCCACCTAAATCTAAGCTGGCCTTTCAAGTCTCCCCATTTCCCCTTGCTCTGCGATTCCTCCACCCCAAGCTGGCTCAGGGCATCCCCGCTTCATTTCCTCATCTTCTTATTGGACCACAACACTTACTGTTGGGCCTTGGATTTGGGGTCACTTGGATTTATGTTTGTCTCACCTCTGAGGCTAGGCCTCCTTGGAGAGCACCAAGGCAGTCTTTACTGTTTTGGGGCCTTCCTGGGCCCCAGCCCAGCAAGTGGTGCCTGTCCTTGGAGACACTTGATACATTTTGTTTAACTGAATAGGCTACTTAAAGAGAACAAGCTGTTTTTAAGCCCCCTCAAATATTTCAGAAGCACTATTTACACACTTGAGAATGTGTTCCAGTCACTCCAGGCTATTCATTAGAATAGGTCCCTTAAGCAACTCTCCAAGTTGGGCTGAATTAGCTGTTTTGCACTTAGGAAGGGTGATTGGAATCAACATTGCAGTCATGGTGTCTCCACCTCAGGCTGCTTCTTGAGCTTAACCAAACGAGTGTGTTCCCAAACTCAAGACTGATCAGGGCCTGGTGGGGGATTAACATTTATGTGGTTCTAGAAAGAGGACTCAACTGGGCCAAAGCAAACATCTGTCAGTGCTCCTCCACCTCCCAAGCTAGTCTTCCCCATGACTTAGGGCTGTCTGCTTCCTCTGGTTCACTCCTCACCTCCATGCAAAAGACATCTCTTTTGTTTACTAAATCCTTAGGTGAGGTGGAAAGCTTCTAAATTACCAGCAGGTGCTTGAATGACCTGAAAACCTCTTTATGAGGTGGTAGGTGGTGGTTATCCAGCCTGGCTTACACGCCTCCTTGTGAGATGGCCCTTTATATTTTTGAATACCTCTGATTATCAAAACATTCTTACACCAAACCACGACTGCTTTCCTATCGCTTCTGCCTTGTGTTGTGGAGTCATGCACAACATTGAGACAGGTCTCAGGTCTTTTGTGTGTGTATGTGGAAGTGGGGAGAGAGAGAGAGAGAAAGACAGCTGGGAAGGCCTATAGTGATCAATCTAGGTCAATGGTTGTTAACAAGTTTTCTTTTTTTCAAGATATTCAGGAACAATAAGCATATTTAGGGGACGCATTTTTCCCATTCACAGCGAAGATGGGACTTGATAGTTGGGTAAATGCATATTTGCATAATTCCCTTAGGCTAAGACCCACTGAAATGAAAAGGAACCAATACCAGAAAAATAGATATCTTCTACTATCTTCTATCTTAAACTAGGTTCAGGCCACAGTAGCCTACCACAATCTCATCTCCATATGCAAAATAACGTAAACCCAAGGAAAATGAAGATACCAAGATGCACAACTACACCCCTCCCCACCCCCAAAAAAGGCCAATTACCTAGGTTTTCTATCTGTTGCTCCAAGGGCTGGGTTTTCTTTTCTTTTTTTAAAAAAGATCTTCTAAATGGGAAGATAGGCAGTCTGTTTTTAGTTCTACTGGTGGTTATTTTTATGATGTTAAACACCATGCCTATGCCTATAATTCTCAATATTTCAGCTTCAAAAGTGAAATTGTGTCTGATTCACCCTCTGAGAGATGAGAAAATTGTCACCTTTCCTTTTTACCTCTTGCTTTTTTGGTCTTCAGTTTTTGTCCCTATGTATTTTAGATGAATTATTATTGTTTTTACACTACATAGCTTTTCTTTCAATAATTATATCTGTCAAGAGTCTTACCTCAAAGGCCCAGGCCCAGTTTCACAAGTGAATGGATTATTTCAAAGTTGCNAAACCATCGATTTAAAAAAATTTTTTTCTGGTGTTTAGATAATACATAGATAACATTTTTTATTTAAAAATTCAACAATATGATGGATAAACACAATGTGGTACATACGCACCATGAAATATTATTCAGCCTTACAAAAGAAAGAAATTCTCCCACATGCCCCAACACAGATAAGGATTGAAAACATGATGCTAAGTAAAATAAGCCAGACACAAAAGCACAAACACTGTATGATTACACTTGTATGAGGTACCCAGAGTAGTTAAATTCACAGAGACATAAAGTAGAATATTGGTTGATGGGCCGGGCGTAGTGGGTCACGCCTGTAATCCCAACACTTTGGGGACTGAGGCAGGGGGATCACAAGGTCAGGAGTTCAAGACCGGCTGACCAACATGGTGAAACCCCGTCTCTAATAAAACTACAAAAATTAGGTGGGTGTGGTGGCAGGCGCCTGTAATCCCAGCTACTCAGGAGGTTGAGGCAGGAGAATCGCTTGAACCCGGGAGGCGGAGGTTGCGGTGAGCCGAGATGGCGCCACTGCACTCTAGCCTGGGTAACAACAGAGCGAGACTCCGTCTCAAAAACAAAACAAAACAAAACAAAACAAAAAACAAAACAAACAAACAAAAAGAATATTGGTTGATGGGCTGAGGGGAGGGGGAATGGGGAGTTAGTGTTTAATGGGTATGAAGTTTCAGTTTGGGAAGATGAGAAAATTCTGGAGACAGATGGTGCTGATGGTTGCAAATCAATATGAATGTACTTAGTGCCATTGAAGGGTACACTTAAAAACAGCTAAAGTAGTAGATTTTGTTATGTATATGCCACCACGATACAAAAATTCAGCTATATAGGCTGGGCACGGTGGCTCACACCTATAATCCCAGCACTTTGGGAAGCCAAGGTGGGCAGATCACCTGAGGTCAGGAGTTCGAGACCAGCCTGGCCAACATGGCAAAACCCCGTCTCTATTAAAAATACAAAAAAGCCAGCCATGGTGGTGTGTGCCTGTAATCCTAGCTAATTGGGAGGCTGAGGCAAGAGAATCGCTTGAACCCAGGAGGCAGAGGTTGCAGTGAGCTGAGGTTGCGCCACTGCACTCCAGCCTGGGCTACAGAGCAGGACTCTGTCTTAAAAGAAAAAAAAAATAAGCTATATAGAAGTACGTTGTTTCAAAGTGAAAATTCACCATCTTCCTCCTTTCACTCACCCATTTCTATTCCTCTCCCTAGAGGTAATAATTAATATAGATATACCAACATTTATTTAATTAGGCTTTACTGAGGATATTAAGGTGTGTCTAGATGTTTGCATTGACAAACAATGCTGTAATGAACATCCTAAAAATAAACTTTGTGTAATATTGTTCCTGGACCAAACTGAGGGTTGGGCTGCTATTTCTCATGCCCAATAACGAGATGCAGATGAACTGGAGAGGAAGAGAGTTTTTATTTCTGTAACCAGTCACAGGGAGAAGGCCCGGAAATTATCGCTAGATCAACTCAAAATTACAAAGTTTTCCAGAGCTTATATACCTTCTAAGCAATATGTCTACATGTAAGTGTGCATTCATCTAAAGACATGAGTGATTAACTTCTTTTTTTTTTTTTTTATGAGATGGAGACTCACTCTGTCACCCAGGGGGAAGTGCAGTGGCACGATCGCTGCTCACTGCAACCTCTGCCTGCTGGTTCAAGCGATTCTCTTGCCTCAGTCTCCTGAGTAGCTGGGATTACAGGCGTGCCCCACCACGCCCAGCTAATTCTTGNATTTTTAGTAGAGACGGGGTTTCACCACGTTGGTCAGGCTGGTCTCAATCTCCTGACCACGTGATCCGCTGGCCTCGGCCTCCCAAAGTGCTGGGATTACAGGCGTGGGCCACTGCGCCCAGTAATTAACTTCTTTTAATCTGTAACTAAGGTCTGAGTCCTGAAGACCTTCCTCTGGAGACTCAGTAAATTTACTTAATCTAAATGGGTCTAGATGCTGGGGTGATTACCCTTATCTTGTCTCTTGCTAAATCATGGAGGTTTGGAGAGTTCCCTCAGACCTCCAATAAACTTGTTTGTGGAGGCCTGGGGAGTTTCTTCAGACCCCCAGTAAAACTATTTTAATCATAAATAGGTCCTGTTAAGAATTCCTTCGTTATAGCCGGGCGCAGTGGCTCACGCCACCTGTAATCCCAGCACTTTGGGAGGCCGAGGTGGGTGGATCACATGAGGTCAGGAGTTTGAGACCAGCCTGACCAATATGGTGAAACTTCATCTCTACTAAAAATACAAAAATTAGCCAGGTGTGATGGCGGGCACCTGTAGTCCCAGCTACTCGGGAGGCTGAGAGAGGAGAATCGCTTGAACTTGGGAGGTGGAGGCAGCAGTGAGCCAAGATGGTGCCACCGCACTCCAGTCTGGGTGACAGAGTGAGACTCCGTCTCAAAAA
>NW_016804161.1:323343-331767 GCF_001698545.2 Rhinopithecus bieti
AAAAAAATCCTTCATTATTTTGTCATGGTTTAAGGCCCAGGAAAGGCCTAGGCAAAACTCTTGGTGGGCTTTTGTTACATCTCAACCTTTGTAGAAGGGCACTGACTTTTAATATTTAACTTAACCGCTCAGTCAGTACTGAAACAGTTGTTATGGAGGCCTGTGTTAGTGAGACCTGGCCTGCCACAATACGTATACCCTCAATATACTGCGAGGTCAAAAGCTATGTGCATTTTATTAAGTAGGTTAGGTTTAAATTTTTAATTCATATAGTTCAAAATACCAGAAGTTCAAGAGATTACACAGTGAAAAGCCACCTCCCATCCTTTCCCCTAGGAACCTGGTTCCCCTCCTCAAAAGTGACCAGTTGCATCCTTTTAAATATATATTCTAGTCATGTGCAAGGGAAACTGCTAAAAATACAAATGATACTGGTTTACGCACTTTAAATTTGATAGCTATTGCCAAATGGCCCTCCAAAGAGATTGTACCCATTTATACACCATCCATCAGCAATGTTTGAGAGTGCCTGTTTCTGCATTCCCTCATCAACATAGCATACGAACAAACTTTACTTCTTTGCTAATCTGATTGATGAAACATGGTATCTCATTTAATTTGTAATATTATGAGTAAGACCGATCTTTACTTAAGCTGGGTTACTTCTCCTGCCTCCCTCTTCAGCTTCTTTTCCACAACTCTCTCACAGCTACCCTTCAGCTAGGCTGAACAGGAGACACCCATTCTTTTTTCACTCCTTCTTGTCTCTGCTCTGGTTGTGTTCTCTGGGAGCTCCTGCTAAGCCTCCTGACACAGCAAGTCGGATGCAGTGTCCTTTCTTCCTCTGTGCTTCCTCTCATCACAGCATTGGTCATGTTGCTTTCTGTCTATTTCTGTTTTCCTGTCTGCCACCTCTAGACGGTGAGCACTGGACCTAGATCTTTTCTCTCTCTGAAGCTATTGTTTATCACTGTTATCATCAGTAAATATGAAATGAGTGGATGAATGGACAGTTGACAGCTTCAAATTGAGGTAAAAAAATAGGTATTCCATATAACTGATTGAAAGAGATTCACCTTTTTATAGTATAAGAATGTAATATATATGGAAGGTGGCAATTCAAATCAGTGGCGAAATGGTGGATTATTCAATAAATAGTGTTGAGCTAATTGGTTAATTATCATAATTGAGGAAAATCACTTTATGTCCTTATCTTACACCCATGTAATTTCCAGGTGGATATGTTAAATATAGTTAAATATAAAGAGAAAGCATTAAAAAATCGAAATAAATTATGCATAAGTATCGATCCATTTTCAGGATAAGGAAGCCTTTTCTAAGACTGACACTAAGACGGAAACCTTAATGAAAAAGATTAATAGATTTCATTATGATTTTAAACTTACACATATGCAAAATAAAGAAACAAAATTGAAAGGCTAATTAATGCACAGGAAAAACTTATTTATTTATTTATTTTTGAGACAGAGTCTCACTCTGTCGCTCAGGCTGGAGTGCAGTGGCACGATCTTGGCTCACTGCAAGCTCCATCTTCCTGGTTCAAATGATTCTCCTGCCTCAGCCTTCCGAGTAGCTGGGATTACAGGCATGCGCCATCACGCCCAGCTAATTTTTGTGTTTTTAGTAGCCAGGATGGTCTTGATCTCCTGACCTCGTGATCTGCCTGCCTTGGCCTCCCAAAGTGCTGGGATTACAGGCATGAGCCACTGTGCCCGGTCAACTATTTTTTAAAATATTCAAATGACAAGTGGTCAGATTCATTAATAAGGAAGGTCCTATTAAAAATGCATAAGAAGGCCGGGTGCTGTGGCTCACACCTGTAATCTTAGCACTTTGGGAGGCCGAGGTGGGCGGATTGCCTGAGTTCAGGAGTTCAAGATCAGCCTGGGCAACATGGTGAAACCCCGTCTCTATTAAAATACAAAAAATGAGCCGGGTGTGGTGGCGCATGCCTGTAATCCCAGCTACTCGAGAGACTGAGACAGGAGAAATGCTTGAACCCAGGAGGCAGAGGTTGCAGTGAGCCGAGATTGCACTATTGCACTCCAGCCTGGGCGACAGAGCGAGACTCTGTCTCAAAAAACAAAACAAAACAAATAAACAAATAAAAAAAAGCATAAGAAAAAGACAGAGAAAATTAAGTGAAGTTCAGGAATAGGCAATAAAATAAGAAATATTTGTTCTTAGAAAACCAGATACCATATGTTCTCACTTATAAGTGGGCGCTAAACATTGGGTAAACAAGGACCTAAAGAGGGATACAATAGACACCTGGGACTACTATGGGGGCAGTGGAGGCAGAAGGGGTGAAGGCTGAAAAACTACCTGTTGACTACTATACTCATTGCCTGGGTGACGGGATCATTTGTACTCCAAACCTCAGTGTCATGCAATATGCCCACATAACAAATCTACACATGTACCTCCTGAATCTAAAATAAAAGTTGAAATTCAAAAAAAGAGAAATACTTGTTCCTGCATGAATGAAATAAACACATAGAGGAACATTCAATCTCACTAGTAATCAATGAAACATCCACTAACACAACATTTTTCATCTAACAAATTAGCAACAATGATAATTTTCCATGTTGGCAATTATGTGAGAAAATAACACTCTCATAGCCTGGGAGTGTAAATTCATGCAGTCTTTCCCAGTGTGCATTAAGAGCCTCTCTTTTTTGACCTAGATCACTTCTACAAATCTTATCAAAAGGAAATAATCAGAAATATAGACAAAGATTCAGCTGCAAGGATATTACAGTGGCATATTTATAGTGGTGAGAAATTGAAAGCAATCTAAACGTCCAACAATAAAATTGAATAAATAAATTATGGCGCATTCATTGGCTAGAATACAGGCATTAAAATAATCATATTGAAGACTGTTTAAGGACACAAGAAAGTGTTTATAATGTATTGTTAAGTTTAAAAGGCAATTTCAATAGAATGACACCAATATTGTTTTTCAAAACATGTGAGTCTATTATGTGTTTGTGCAGAAAAATCCTGAAAAGAAGAGCCTGAGGAATCCCTCCATGCAGGTCACTCTGTCCCCAGGGGGACACTTTCGGTGAGCTCCAGTAGAAGCTCTGATAGCAACAGCTGGGGCAGACAGCCCTGGGAGAGTCTCTGCTTCCACTGCAGGACCTGTGGGAAGAGGCCAACTGGCCCCAAAAGTCACTGGAGACAAAATCAAGAAGTGGCTGCTGCCAGAGCTGATAATGTCATGTTCATGGGCTCCTAGATAATATTAATAGTAGCTAACATTTGTTGGGCACTTATTTACTGGACACTTGATATGCATTTTCTTTTCCTCTTTTTTTTTTTTTTTTTTTTGAGACGGAGTTTCGCTCTTGTTGCTGAGGCTGGAGTGCAATGACGCGATCTCGGCTCACTGCAACCTCCGCCTTTTGGTTTCAAGCGATTCTCCTGCCTCTGTCTCCCAAGTAGCCCAAGTAGCTGGGCCTACAGGCATGTGCCACCACACCCAGCTAATTTTTGTATTTTTAGTAGAGACGGGGTTTCACCTTTTTGGTCAGGCTAGTCTCGAACCCCTGGCCTTAAATAAACCGCTTGCCTTGGCCCCAAAGTGCTGGGATTATAGGCGTGAGCCATCACGCCTGGCTGCGTTTTCATTTAATGTTCTTAACATCCTGAAGAAATATCTCTAAGACAAGTATTAATCTCCCCACGTTATCCATGAGGAAACTGAGGTCCAGAAAGTTTAGGTGACTTATCCAAGGTCACAAAGCTAGGAAGTAGGTGGGCAAGTTAGGCATTAAACCCAGGTAGATGTCTGACTCCAGAGGCTACATCTGCATACAGGAAGCATCTTATTTTGTATTACTATGGCAAGAGGGGAGAGGGAATGATAATGAATAAATGAAAAACACCAAGGAAATGAATGAAAGTTGCTTCTGGAATTAGATCCTTTTGAGAACAGTACCCCATGGCTTTCATGAACTTGCCCAGAATAGTCTCTGTCCTCAGTGACTATAGTCATTGTTATAGAATGGAACAAACTGCAAATCCCTCATGTCCTGCCAGTCACCGCAGTGGAGACCCCCTCTTTGTGTTCTGGGCATGGTTAGGATCTGGCCTGGGTTAACAATTCCCTCTCCTTCCTGCTGAAGGCAGACCCAGTGGGGGCAGCTGGGGACAGGCCCAGTAAGATCTTAAAGGCTCCCAAAATAGGAATAGCTATTTCTCTTGTATTCAGGGACAAGCCTGTAAAATGGGACTTTACCATCTTTGGTGCCATCTGTCACAGAATTTTTTGGGCTGTACCAGCCCCACCCCCAGCAAGGCTCACATTATCCAGGCAGTGCCCTCTTCAACAACCTATGCCTCTTCTCCACTTAAGACCCCTGCCCAGCCTATGCCTCCTTTCCCAGCCAGTGCACCCTTCCACAACTGTGCCCAATCCCCAGCCATCCCCCCATACCCTGTGAACCCCTTGCCTAGTAAGTGTCTCTGCCCCCAGCCAGGTGCCCTCCCCTCTTCAAAAGCCAGGAATCTCTTTTTCATCCTATACCAACTTATACCCTATGCCAACTAGGCTCCCTTCAGCAATGAGTGTCCTTGTCACCAGCCTATTCCCCCTTCCTTGCCCAGCTGCACTTCCTTAACCTTGCTCCTCAGTCTATTTCCTTTCTAGACCTAGTCCTCCTTTCTCAGGGAGTCCCCTTCCCCACCCGATCCCCACCCTATGCTGCCTGCCCTTCTCTCATCAGGAGCCCTGAACCTGCCTGTTCCCTGGAACCCAGCCATGCCCACTTTCTCAGCCGGGCCCCCTCACTTAGCCAGGCCCCCTCCATCCATTTATGCCTTTCCTCCCAGGTAGGCCCCCTTCCCAAGCCAAGGCCACTTCTCCAGTCAGGTCACCTTGCCCTGCTAGGCATGCTTCCCCTATACCTACTGATACAGCCTCTTCAGTCAGGCCCCATTTCCCAGCCAGTACTGCCTTCTGCAGCAACCCTACCCAGGCTCTCTGCCCCAGCTTGTTGCCCCTCCCCAGCCTGTGCCCCCGGACAGGTAGGCCCTCTTTGGCAACCAGGCAGCCTTCCCGAGCCTGAACTCCTGTCTCTAGCCGGTCCTGGATCATGAAGGAAATCTACCCCAGCCAGAGCCCCTTCGCCTGTCAGGTCCCCTTTGCCCAATATCCCTATCACCAGGCAGGTTCCACGACCCAACTTTATTTTCCTTGCTCAGCCTATGTCCCCTTGCCCAGGGCCCCTTTCCCCAGCCAGACTCTCTTCCTCAAGTTGTGTCTTTAGATTGGCCCCTTTCTTAGCCATCTGACCAGTCTGTGCGCACCTCTCTGCCCTCTAACCACTTTCTGCTGGGTTCCCAGTCTGTGTCTCGGTGGGGCTTCCTCCTCATCCTGTACCCACACTGGATGCCCCTCCTTCCTTCCTCTCCCCAGGCCAGCCTCAACCCCAGCTGGAGCTTATTCCCCAACCTGAGATCCTGCTCACAGCCTCCATAGGCACTCTGCCCTTCCCCAGCCCAGGTCTTTTATCAACTCTATGTCCCCTTCCCACAGCCAGGCACCCATCCCCAGCCTTTCCCCTTTTCAACTGGACCATTTTTCCAAGGAGTTGCCCCTTTGCTGGCCTTTCCCAGCCAGCACTTCCTTCCACAGTCAGGCAGTTCTCCCTCACCTGCCCAGTGGCCTCCCCAGCCGTGCAACCTTTCCCACCAGGATCCCTTCACTCACATGTGCCCCATGCTAAGCCAAGTCCGCTTCCCCAGCTAGGAACGCTTTCCTAGCCATGCCCCTCCTGCAGCCAAGCTCTCCTCACGTAATATGCCCTCTGCCCCAGTCTGTGCTCCTTTTTCCAGGCAGGCCTCCTTCCACAACCTTCGCCTGCCCAGGCCTCTTGTCCAGCCTATTGCCTCTACCCCAGCCAGACGCCATTCCTATCCTGTGTCCCCCTCCACAACTAAGCCCGTTTTCTCAACCATGTGCCCTTCCTCAGCCAAGTTCCTGTCAGGTGGAGAGGCTCTCATTCCCAGGCATGATCTCTTTCCCAGCAAGCTCTCTCCACCTGCTAGGCCCCTTCTCCCAGCCAGGCCCACTAAACTGCCTACGATCCCATCTCTAGCCTATGTCCTTCTCGGTATCCAAACCTCTCCCACCACCAGGTGCCCTTTCCTAGTCTGTGCCTCCCTCCCCAGCCCCTTCTGCTGTCAGAGTCCATCTCCAGTTAGGCAACCTTTCCCTAAGGGGTCTTTTTACCCCACGATCCTCCTTACCCCACACCCATCTGTCTTCCATAGATTGTGCCAGCCTCTCAAGACTGTGGTCCCTTTACAAGACAGGCATATCCCCACATCTGGGACCCTTCCTCAGTCTCGCCCTCTCCGCCAATCTATGTCCTTCTCCCCGAGTCTATGTCCTCCTCCCCAGCTTATGCTTGCTTTCCTGCTAGATCTCCTTCACTGGTCCAGTGCCTTCTCCAGCCTGGACTCCACCGGACAGCCCATGTCCCCTCCCCCAGCAAGGTGTCCTTCCCCAGCCTTTCCTCTCATTAACAGCTAGGAACACCTTTCTCATCCTTTGGCTCCTAACTCAACTGGGCCTCCTTCCCTTGACCAGCCAGTTCTTCCCTAACCAGCTCCCTCCACCCCAGCTCACCCTATTATGCCCCTCCCAGCCACGCTTCCTTGCCCACCCCGTATCCCAGTCCATAGCCAGGTTCCCTTGCCCAGCCTTGTCCCCTTCCTCTGCCTGTGCCTCCCTAGACTGTTCCCTCTTCCCCAATATCTTCCTCTTTGCCTTGCCAAGGCCACTCCCATGCTTGGCCCCTTTGGTCACCTAAGCCTGCATTGTCAGCCTGGCTACCTCTCCCAGCCAGTGTTCCCCCACCCTTGCAGCCAGGTCCCCCCTCCCCCCATCCCAACCAGGTTTCCTTCTTCCATGACCCTCCCACACCATATGGCACTTCTTCAGCCTGTGTGCCCTCCCCAGTGAGGCTCTCTTCCCTATCCAGGCCCAATTTCCCAATTCTCTTCAATTCCCCTGGCCAGGCAGGTTGCCTGAGCCATTTCCCCATTCAATAGCCAAAGTCCCATTGCTCATTGAGTTGCCGCCTGGTCAACCTATTCCTCCTTGTATAGGCAGTGACTCTTTCTTGACCCAGCCCCCTTGCCTGCCCTTTTCTCCACCCAACTCCACCCCTGCCCGGACCCGTTCTCCAGACTGTAGCCCAGTTCCCAAACAGCTTCCCTTCCTAAGCCAGACCCCCTTCCTCTCCTTCTCCAGCCTGCCCCAACTGGGCCACCTTCTCCTACCAGGAACCCTTCACCATCCCATGCCCCAGCCTCCAGCCTGGACCCTTTCCAGGCGTCCTCCCTCAGCCAGGCCTTCTTTCCTAGCCTGTGCCCCCTTACCCAGCTGGGCCTCTTTGTTCATGAAGGTCCCCTACCCTAGCCAGGCCTCTTCTTTTAGCTTGTCACCCCCCTGACCCTATGTAGCCCACTGAAGTAGAGCACCTTTCCCATTTCTAGAGCGCTTCACCAGCCTTTGCCCCTTCACCACTCAGCAACCACCACCCTGCCACCCGCAACAGGCCTATGCTCCCTAACCCTCCAGGATTCCTTTGCTGAAGTAGATCCTGGGATATAAACTCTATATGAAGTTAGCTACACAAAATCAGAGAAGCAGGTATTTTTTAAATGGTTTTATTTTGAACAAACTACATGTTTAAAACTTTTAAAGACACATATATTTTATCTTAGAGCATTTGGAATGTAGAAAGAATTTCCAAAATTAATCTCACTGAATTACAGAAAGTAAAGAATAAAATTTTCATAAGTTGTTGACTGTAAATCATTTCACTTTATATTCTTTTGGAAAATGCAAGGATATTAACAAGAAGTCTCAAATTACAAAAGTATATTGTTCGCTTTTTTGTCTCACGTCAGTTATTGATATGACAAAATAGAATAAAACTTTAATATTTTAAAGGATCTTTTTAGATATTTCTCTCTCTCTAAGAAATAAGGAAAGTTGTTACATTCACATCTTTCACATTTCATACCAGATGATATAACAAGGTGGATCAAGTGCTTGAATAAAGTCATAGCCTTTTATATCTCTAAGAATAAAGGAAACTTACTCGATTCAGATCTTCACCCCTTAGAGTAAGTAAATTACCTATCAATGTGTCTCTTTTTTCTTTATACCAGTTGTAAAGATAATGAAACATATCAACTATTTGAATAAAGTCATATATCTTCCTACCTTTAGTAAAGGAAATTAAGTTTAGATCTTTCACATCTTAGAGTAAACCTTATCTAGCCTATCAGTTAATCTAAATTTACTTTCTCTATTTAACAGATTTACCTTACATGTTTAACAAATGCTTTTATTTAGAATTCGCAAACATGGGAGCA
>NW_016804161.1:332479-336656 GCF_001698545.2 Rhinopithecus bieti
AGGGGGGAGAGTTATGATTAAAAGGAAGGAAAAAAAAAAACTGAGAAAAGCAAAGGGGGAAAATAAACTGAGCCTACTCAGGAGATGCGGCGAAGGAAACGCTTCCGCGGGGCCGCTCGGTGCTTTGGGGCCTACCGGAGACGCGGGAGCGCGCCCCCGGCGGCGCCGGCCTCGAGCGGTCTCACGGAGTTGTAGTGCTCGCCGAGGCCGTAGGCGTAGTGCAGGTAGACCAGGATGATCGGCTTCTTCTCGTACTCCTCCCCGATGACCAAGGTGGGCGAGTTGGCCTGGATCACCTCGATGGGGGTCTTCAGGACGTGCGACAGGGCCCTCAGCTCCAGCTGGCCTCCCCATGCCGCGGTGCGCACGATGTTGTCGCAGTAGATCATGAAGTCGTCGTAGCCGAGGAGGTCGCCGGTCTCCCGGTTGCTGAAGAAGGGCAGGAACTCGTCGACGTGCTTCTGCATGTAGCTGGCGGTGCGGCAGCGCAGCATCTCCACCGACACGCTGAACACCAGCTGGTCTTGGATGGCGCGGTACATGCAGTGGCCGTCGGCCGGGATCTCTTTCATCTCCAGACCTCTGGCTCCCAGGATGTCGGCGAGCTTCTCCTCCTCCTCGCGCCTGAAGCCGGCCAGATGCTCCGACATCTCGGCCTGGTAGATGCTCTCCTGGCGCTCCCTCTCCTGGGACTCCATTCTTCCTCGCTTTCTCTGGGCTTTGGAGGGGCGGGGAGGCCGGTTTTCCAGATCCATCTTGGCCAGGTCTTCGACGACAGATTCAATGCCACTGTCGTCCTGGAACTTCTCCAGCTCCTGCCGGTGCTTCTGCGCCATCTCGGCCTCCATGCGGGCCACGTCTTGGAGCAACTGCTTTCTTTTCTTCTTATCGGTCTTGGGGACCGAGTTTTTTAAGCTTTGGATCTGGGCCTGCAGCTCCTTCTTCTCGCGTTGGTGGCGGCGCAGTATGCGCTGCTGTTCACTCTTCGGATCATCCATGATGTTGAATGGCAAGCGGGAGTTCAAATATACTGACAGTTCAAGTACCAAACAGACCAGAAGTCCTGAGCTTGCCCTAACGGTCGCTCTCTTTCACCTCAGTCGGCTCTAACCGCCGCTCTTGGCTCACCTCAGCCACCGCTTCCCCTCCCCCATTCACATTCTTCTCTGCCATTGGTTACTGTCTCCATGGCCACGCCCCCGCAGGCATGCCCAGTGCTAGGATTGGCTGTTGGGAGACGGACGTATGCGCCCATTGGACCCCACAGCAAAGGTTTTTGGCGGGATTCAAATATGGCCTTCCTGCAATGTGTGTGGCAGTTGGGCTTGTAGAGTCTTTCGCTGATTGACAGCCCAGTTCATTTCCAAGTCTGCACACAATGCAGCCAGCCACACGACAGATACTACACCGCTGAATGTGCTCTAACCCTGGACTTGGCATTGCCCCTACTGTTGAGGAAGCAGTGCGTTTTTCTCCAGTCTTTCAGGTCCCTTAACCGGGGAACCATTAACTTTTGTGCATCAGAACAAGGACATTTCCTTACATTCCTGCAAACACAGTCCTTTCAGTTTACTCTTTTTTTTGGCGGGGTTGGGGGCGGGGAATGGAGTCTCGCTCTGTCGCCCAGGCTGGAGTGCAGTGGTGCAATCTCGGCTCACTGCAACCTTTGCCTCCCGGGTCCAAGCGATTCTTCTGCCTCAGCCTCCCGGGTAGCTGGGACTACAGGCGCCTGCCACCACGCCTGGCTAATTTTGGTAGTTTTGGTAGAGACGAGGTTTTGCCATGTTGGCCAGGCTGGTCTTGAACTCCTGACCTCAGGTGATTTACTCACCTCGGCCTCCCAAAGTGCTGGGATTAAAGCATGAGCTACTGTGCCCATCCACAAGTTTTTATTTTAGCCATTTTGATAAGTGTGAAGTGGTATCTCATTGTGGCTTTAATTTATAGTTCCCTAATGGCTAATGATGTTCCTCTTTTTATGTGCTCATTTGCCATCTATGCCATATCCTTTTCAGTACAATGTTTATGTCATTTGCCTATTTTCTCTCTCTTTTCTTTTTCTTTAGTGATGGGGTCTAGCTCTGTCACCGAGGGTGGAATGCAGTGGCATGATCATGGCTCACTGTAGCCTCAAACTCCTGGGCTCAGGTTCAGATGATCCTCCCACCTCAACCTCCTGAGTAGCTGGGACTACAGGCACCACCATGCTTGGCTAATTTTGGGGATTTTTTTTTTTTTGCCAGATGCGGTGGCTCACACCTGTAATCCCAGCACTTTGGGAGGCCAAGGTGAGAGGATCTCTTGAGGTCAGGAGTTCCAGACAAGCCCGGGCAACATGGTAAAGCCCCATCTCTACTAAAAATACAAAAAATAAGCCGGGTGTGGTGGTGTGTGCCTGTAGTCCCAACTACTCCTGGGGGCTGAGGTGGGAGGATAGCTTGAGCCTGGGAAGCAGAAGTTGTAGTGAGCCAAGACAGCAGCACTGCACTCCAGTCTGGGCTCAAGTGATCCTCCACCTCTGCCTCTCAAAGTGCTGGGATTACAGGTGTGAGACACCACGCTCAGCCCTTCATCTGCCTATTTTCTTTCTCTCTGTCTCTTTTTCTTCCTCTCTCTCTCTCTTCCTCTCTTTCTTCCTTCCTTCCTTCCTTCCTTCCTTCCTTTCTTCCTTTCCTTTTTTTTTTCTTTTGAGACAGAGTCTTGCTCTGTTGCCCAGGCTGGAGTGCAGTGGCATGATCTGGGCTCACTGCAGCCTCCACCTTCTGGTTTCCAGTAAGTCTCATGTCTCAGCCTCCTGAGTAGCTGGGACTACAGGTTCACACCACCACACCGGGATAATTTTTGTATTTTTAGTAGAGACAGAGTTTCACCATGTTGGCTAGGCTGGTCTTGAACTCCTGAGCTCAAGCGATCCTCCTGTCTTGGCCTCTCAAAGTGCTGGGACGACTACACGCACCACCATATCCAGCTAACTTTTGGTTTTTTTTTTTTTTTACTTTTGTAGAAATGGGGCTTCATTATGTTGCTCAGGCTGGTTTCAAACTCCTGAGCTCAAGCGATCCTCTCACCTCAGCCGCCCAAAATGCTGAGATTGCAGGTGTGAGCCACTGTGCCTGGCCAGGATTTTTGTAGGAATCATGTTCAAGCTGTATATCAATTTGGGGAGAATTGAAATCTTTACTATGTTGAGTCTTTCAGTCCTTGAACACCTGGATATTTATCTCCGTTTATGCAGATCTTCATTGATTTCTTTCAGTGACACTGTATAATTTTCAGCATATAAATCCTGTGCACATTTTGTTGGATTTACAATTAAGCATTTCTCTTTTTTTGAGTGATTGTAAATGGTATTGTATTTTTAGTGTTCACATGGTCATTGCTAGTATATAAAAATACAATTTTAAAAAAATTTATCTTGTATTCTGTGACCTTGCTTAACCAGCTAATTATTTCTAGGAGGTTTTTTTTTCCCCCCTTGATTCCTTGGAATTTTCTATATAGACAGTCATGTCATCTGTGAATAGGGACAGTTTTATTTCATCCTTTCTAGTAAGTGTGTCTTTTATTTCCTTTTCTTGCCTTATTGTGCTGATTACAACTTCCAGCACTATGTTGGATAAGAGTGGCAAGGGCAGACATCCTTGTTTTGTTCTTGATTTTAGGAGGAAAAGAATTTCATCTTTCACTGATAAGTATGATGCTAGCTGTAGGATTTTGTAGATGTTATTTTCTAGTTGAGGCCTTTCCCATCTATTCCTATTTTCTGAGAGTTTTGACATGAATGGGTATTGAATGTTGTCAATGTTTTTTCTGTATTGATATGCTAATATGATTTTCTTCTATAATCTATTAATATGATAGATTACAGTGATTGATTTTAAATATTGACCTAGTCTTGCATTTCAGAAATAAACCCGATTTGGTCATAGTTTATCATTATTTTATATGTTGAGGAATTCTTTTGGTAATTTAAAAAAGGATTAAAAAATCTACATTCATGAGAGGTATTGGTCTGCAGTTTTCTTGTTTGGTACTGTTTTGTTTAGTTTTAGTGTCAGGGTAAATGCTAACTTCACAGGAAGAGGAGGGAAGTGTTCTCTCCTCTTCTATATTTTGGAAAGAGATTGTGTAAAATCAGTAGTAATTCTTCTTTAAACATTTGATAGAATTCTCCAGT
>NW_016804161.1:338752-344997 GCF_001698545.2 Rhinopithecus bieti
AAAAAAAAAAAAAAAAAAAAAAAAGAATGCATGTTTTGCTACTGTTGGGTGGAGTGTTCTAAAAATGTTGTTTAGATCCCAGTGGTTCATGATGCTGTTGAATTCTTTTATATCTTGCTGATTTTCTGTCAAATTCTTACGTTTATTGTTGAGAGAGGAGTTTTGAAGTCTCTGACTGTAATTGTAGCCTTTTCTATTTCTCCTTTCAGTTCTATTAGGTTTTGCTTTTCATATTTTGCACCTCTATTGCAAATCCTATACATTTTAGGATTTTTGTATCTTCTTGGTATATCCATCCTTTTATCATTATTGGAAGTCTAGGCTTCCCACTCAGTCTTTGCTGGTGGGGGTGGGGCCACAGTTGTTTTTTCTCTGGTTATGGCTGGCATAGAGTGATTATTGTCTAAAACTTTTCTGTTTTGCTAGGCTAATTCATTCCTAGTCCTTTGGCTGGAGAAAACAGGCTTTTATAGGGGCTCTTTTTGTCTGTGGCTGTTAGTGTATTTTTGGTTGCTGGCTTCTTTAATTTCAAGTCTATATGAATCAAAAAGAAAATTCATGTCATTCCTCCTGTCCTGAAGACTCTATGTGGTCTGCCTTCTTTCCACTTTTTGGAGTCTTGTGTTGTTTTGTATATGATATCCAGAGTTTTTAATTGTAATAGCAAGAGGAATAGGGCAAAGGATATCTATTCCATCTTCTCCTATCTTATTTGAAATAAATGGAACTATTTCACACTCTCCCTTACTGGCATTTGCATGTTTCAAAGAAATTAAATACTGTGACTTAAAATGAATCAAAGCAATGATAATTTTAGAAAACCATTATGCTGATCCTGAAAGAGACATCTTTTGGACTTTGATAGTGTGATAGCGATGGTCATGTAGAGTCTGCTTGTTTGCTGCAATCAAGATAGCTTTTTGAGATTCTGCAGAAGGAATGACAGGTCCCTCTGAATGTCAAACCCCATTGTGTGGGTTTGTTTTGTGGCCTGACGTGCAGAAAACCAGCTTTGCAAATGTTGAGCTTTCCTGTCTGTAGTTTGTGTTAAGGAAACCATAGTTATTATAATATCGAATGTGCCTTTTCCAGCTCTGAAGTGAAGCCTACTCCCCCAACACACTCTCCCATCTGGAGATTTTGATCCAACTTCCGAAGCACAGGCCTTGCCTTTTAAAGTCACGTGTCTCCAGCAATGGATGAGCTGCCTGCTCTTCAAGCATCTCTCTATGAATATCATTTCTCACAAGTGAGCTTTTGATAAGGATTAGATGGCAGGGAGTTCAAGGTTACCTCTTCCAATAATAAGCACTAGGAATGGTGATAGGCCGTCTTGTTGATTAACGGTTATGCTTTGCCAGTCAGCGAGGTGGGTGGAGAAGAGAATGAGTGCCTAACTTCCAGGGGGCTGTGATGATCAAATGTGTGTGAAATGCAATGCCCAGTGCCTGGCACCAAAGAGGCCAGTAATACATTGCAGTTTCTTCCCTCTACCATACCTCAGTCCCTACCTCCCAGCTCCTGTTCCCCATTCTGTATCCCCACATCCACCCTTTTACCCTTATTTCTTCTCACCTTCACAGGTCACCAGAGATGGCAGTTTCCATGGTAATCAGGATCCTCATTAGTTCAGAGTTTAATGGTCTCTAAGCATCTGTCTGGATTGAGTTTCTAGCCTACATCAGAGGGAAGTTTCCAGTGAGCTCAAGGGCTGTTGAGAAATTGTCAAACGTAATTTAACACAACCAAGTTCTCCTAACTAGACACAATAGCACATGTGTTATTTGAATCAAAAGAGAGAGGATGTAAGGAAATCATCCCATCTTGTCCTGGGCTTACAGTTCCTGGGCATCTAGAGAATAACTGTCTTCCTAGAACTTGCCTATGAGGGATTATATCACCGGACTGTAGGTGTTGGAGTGTGAGTCAAGGGATACAGCAGATTGGGCAACAAGGAGGCAACCTCACTGAAGGCTTTTGAGTAGATCACTGTGGATTTACTGTTTCCTCATCCTCCCACGTGTCCCTTAAGGCTCTGGGGCCACGTGAGCTTCCTGCTCTGTTCAGGCCTGTTTTCTGTGCTGCCCCAACCTTGTTCCTGACCCCCCTCCCATGCCGACCCCCTTTGCTTATTCATTCATTCAGTCGTTGAGCCACCATTTATCAGCCCTGCAATGTTCCAGGCACTGTTCTAGGCACTTAGGATGTAACAATGAACAAAATAGAGGCTCCTGATCTCAAGGAGCATACAGCCAAGTAGGAGAAGACAGATTAAAAAACAACTACAGAACTGCATACAAAATTGAAGCTGACCTTTGGAAGAGAGGTTCCTAGTCTTGCTCTTGATTAGCGTTCTAGCCTCTTTTCTCCCTCTGTCCGTCCTCAGCAATGGTCTATGTACCCAGAGAGGCTTCTCCTGTTCCCTTTGCACATCTGCTGAAGGATTGCATAAGCATTCCCGGGAGAGTTTGAGACTTGTTACTGTCACCAGTGGCATGAGGTTGGAAGTGAATGTGAATGTTTGGGAAAAAGTGGCCATGTGAAAGCCACCAATCCCAGGAGCCCTTTGGAAACAGGAAAAGTACATGTTACCCACCAGAGCAGAGGACAGTGACCATCTCCAATTCTCTGAGTCAGAAGAAGCCCGCTCTGGCACTTTCAAACTGTCATGCTTGATTTTCTTTGCCTTCCATCACTAATGTCCTGCTTTGGTTTCTTAGGTAGGCTCCCATACCCTGATCATTCTTAGTTTGCTAAATGAGAGAAAGCGAGAACTAGCCCTTGAACCAGAATCAGAAGAGATGAGTGGGCTGGCAGTGGGTGCTGGGCATGCAGGAAATATCCCTCAGCACAGTGGGGACTCTGCTGGAAGAATCTGAGTAAGCCATTAAGCGCAGGAGATGGAGGCTAGCCTGATTTCTGGGGCAGCTGAGAAATTGGGGATGACGTTCAGACTTTGTGAGCCACAGAATGGGGTCTGCTCTCTGGATGTGCCAGACAAGGCCTGGCTATGGCTGCCAGGGTGTGCCAACTGCTTTGACCACATGATCCCGGTCTGATCATAGGGTTGCCAGATTTAGCAAATAAAAGTACAGAACCTGGTTAAATTTGAGTTTCAGATGGATAACAAATAATGTTTGAGTAGAAGTATGTCCCATGCAATAATGTTTTAGTGTAAGTATGTCCCAAATATTGCATGGGACATACTTACACTCAAACATTGTTCATGGTTTATCTGAAATTCCAATTTAACTAGCATCCTGTTATTTTACCTGACAACCCTACCTGGACAGAGTAAAAGCTGCTATGTAAAGGAAGAACGACTGGCTTTATTTTTCATCTGTTTCCAGGAGCCTAGAGAGTAGGACCAGTGAGGTTTGAGCCTGGGTCTGAGAGTATGAAAAAAGATTTCACTGGCAGGGGTCTCAATGAAAGCCATGGAGAGTCTTCCCCTGAGTAGCTTGGAATTATTAATGGAAAACTCCAAGAACCCTTCCAGCTTTGACCATCTCTGAGTCTCAGAAAATCCAGGAATGTTGTGAGGATAGAGTGGAGAGATGGTAGAGGGGATAGGACTGAGGACTGGAAGCCCCCACATAATTTTGACCACTTCTCTGTTTGGTGTTAGGATGGGGGGGCGGGGGAGAATGCACGCAGATGCATCAGCTAGGTACATGGCCTTCTTTCTGTGGACGAGAAGGCAGGGCTTCCAAAATGTCCAAAACATTCACCCTGCCATGGCTTCTGCTCCAGAATTTCTGCCATTCGTTCTCCACAGTGACGCTGTTGGAGGGAAGCCCATCCTGGGACAGGTTCAGTTTGGCTCTGGGCCTTCACTCCTCAGTGCCCCACTGTATCCTTCCCACCCCTTCTCTCAATGGCAGCAACGGTGGCAACCTGTGTTTGGACACCATTTCACAGTTCACAAAGCGATCGACCATCTGTTACTTCTCTGGATTCTCACATGTCTGAGAGTGACCATTCATTATCTCCTATTTAGAAGTGAGGAAACCAAGCCTCAGAGACTTGCCCAGTGCCATATGGGCCAGGCCTCCATCCACTCAGGCATTTTCATAACAATTGTCAGTGAGTGGCTACTGTGTGGCCTGTGTTAGGGGCTGGGCACGTGAGAACAGTCAGACCCAGAACCACCCAATTCCTGCCCCTGAGAGCTCCCAGACCAAGATGGGAGAGCGAGGCATCAGGGGCAGGGGACAGATGTGTGAAGAGGTGGAGTCAACACAGTTCCGCAAGGCTAGACTTGATACAAATGAGGCCCGGTCTCAGGAGTGTCTCAGTGGAGGGAGTGAAGTGGCCTCTCAGTCCCAGGCCTTCTTCTCTGGTAGGCAGCTCTTCCTCTCTTTTCAGGCTGCTGCGGTCTCTACTCGCTGCCTGGGTGCTGACCCCTGGAAGTGACCTGGGGCTCCACGCACTTGGCCCATAGCCCAACCCCAGCTGTGCTGAGGTGGTTTTTCCTTGGCAGGCAAGTGTAGATCCTTCCCACAGGGCCGTACAGAATGTTATTCCTCTGCCTCATCCCAACTCCAACCCTTCTGCCAAATGGTCTTTTGTGGAATTCTATGTTCATGGAGAATCCAACTACTTCTCTCCATCTCCACTGCCACCAACCTGGTGTGAGGCACTGTTATCTCTCACAGGGGATTATTGTTGTAGCCCCTCAAAGGTCTCCTCCTTCTTCCCTACCCTTTAGCAGCTTAAGTCCTTCTGGCTTTTGTCTGCTCAAAGCCCTACAGAGGCTCCCCATTTCGGTCAGAGTAGAAGGCCGAGTCCTTATGTTGGCCTACAAGGCCCTCCATGAGCAGGCCTTTGCCAGACTCTCTGCTGTCTGCCCTCACCTACTCAGTTCTTCTCATTCACTTGATTCAAGTCTTCTTGCTCCTCCTCATGACCTGCCAGGGACACCTTATTTCAGGGGCTGTGCCCTTACTGTTTCTTCTGCCTAGAACATTCTCAATCCAAATTGCCACACTGCTTACTTCCTCATCTCCTTCAAGCCTTTGCTAAAATGCCACCTTCTCAGCGTGCCCTTTACTGATCACTCCTTTTAAAATTGTAAAGCCTGCTCTCCCTGCCTGATCCCTTCCCACTGCCCAGCACTCTGCATCCATCCCTCTTACTCTGCTCAAATGTTTTTTCCCTGTAGGTTTTATCACCTTAGAACGCATTATAGAATTAGTTAATTAATTAATTTCTATCATTTTAGTAGAAGGAGGAAGTAGACGGAGGAAGACAAACTTCCTCCACCAGAATATAAACTTCACAAAAGCATGATTTTTTTTTTAGTTCGTTTTGCTGCCCAGAATGGTGCCTGGCATATATTATGTCCTCATAATAATTAGATGTTGCATTAAGACACCCTTCCAGGCTTCCACCCTTCCATGTATTTGGTCTATAGGACACACCTGGCTGGACTTGGTATCTTTCACACTCGCATATCTCCCATCACACACAGACTTGGAGATGCCACCTACTAATGTGCACATATAAACATGTGTTGACAACCAGATATGTATTTTCCCTTTGTATATATATGCTCACAGGCAAAGACCACATGTGCATATGTATGTGCATGAAAAAAAGTCACATTTGTAAAATTTCTTTTTTTTTTTGTTTGAGACAGAGTCATGCTCTGTTGCCCAGGCTGGAGTGCAGTGGCAGGATCACAGCTCACTGCAACCTCTGCCTCCTGGGTTCAAGTGATTCTCATGCCTCATCCTCCGGAGTAGTTGGGATTACAGGCACGCGCCACCATGCCCAGCTAATTTTTTGTATTTTTAGTAGAGACAGGGTGTTGCCATATTGGCCAGGCTGGTCTCGAATTCCTGACCTCAAGTGATCCACCCACCTTGGCCTCCCACAGTGCTGGGATTACAGGAGCAAGCCACTGCACCCAGCTCAAAGTTTCTATCTGGGAAGATGAAAAAATTGTGAAAGTGGATACTGGTGATTGTTGCACAGCACTGTAAATGTACTCAATGTCACTAAACTGAACATTTAAAAATAGTAAAAATGGCAAATTTTATGTGTATTTTACCACAATTAAAAAGCTTACATTTACAAGAGTAGATTGGGAGACGAGAGAACTCAAGAAAAGGGGCTGGGCACAGTAGATTACACTTGTAATACCAGCACTTTGAATGGCCAATTGCTTGAGCCCAGGAGTTCGAGACTAGCCTGTGCAACATGGTAAAACCCCACATCTACAAAAAAAAAAAAAAATTAGC
>NW_016804161.1:347100-370688 GCF_001698545.2 Rhinopithecus bieti
TTTTTTTGAGACACAGTTTTGCTCCTGTTGCCTAGGCTGGAGTGCAGTGGTGCGATCTCAGCTCACCGCAACCTCCGCCTCCTGGGTTCAAGTGATTCTCCTGCCTCAGCCTCCCGAGTAGCTGGGATTACAGGCGTGTGCCACCACGCCTGGCTAATTGTGTATTTTTCAGTCGAGATGGGGTTTCTCCATGTTGGTCAGGCTGGTCTCGAACTCCAGACCTCAGGTGATCCACCTGCCTTGGCCTCCCAAAGTATGACCTTGAGGGAACTCTTTTTTCAAAATTCTATTATTAAAAAATTCAAACCTACAGAGTAGTTGAAAGAATCGTACAGTGAACACCCACCACCTAGATTGCACAGATAATATTTTGCTATGTTTGATTTATTACATATTTATCCATCAATACATCCCTGTATCCACCCATCAATATATTTTATATGCATTTCAAAGTAAATTGCAGACATCAGCACTCTTTTTTTGTTTTGTTTTTTTAGAGACAGGGTCTCACTCTGTCATCCAGGCTGTAGTGCAGTGGCATGGTCATACCTTACTGTAATCTCTAATTCTTGTCCTCAAGTGATCCTCCTGCCTTGGCCTCCCAAAGTGCTGGGATTACAGGTGTGAGCTACCATGCCCAGCCTAGTATTCTTCACCCCTAAACACTTCAGAATTAACGAGAGTTCTACATTTGTTTACTTTTGAGGTAAAATCAACAGACAGTGAAATGTACAAATTTTAAGTGTATACTCACTGAGTAATGAGGTTTTGATCTGCGTAACTCAAAGTCCTTTCAAGATAGAAAACATCACTGTTACCCCTAAAGATTTCCATCATGCCCCTTCCTAGTCAATCCCCCAGCACAGGTAACCACTGCTCTGATTTGTTTCACTACAGATGGGTTTTGCCTATTCTAAAATTTCATGTACACAGAATAATATACCCTAACATTTGTTTCTTCTTTCAATAACAGTTTTATTCAGTACCTATGATAGCTCACAGACATACATGTGATGTCTCTTCAATGTGAGTAATGAGTTCTCCCAGACTGACCAAAAGGCTGAAGGCATTTCTAAGGCCTGGCCTGTGACCTCCTTCCCTTTGCCCTCCAATCACATTGTCACTGAGAGATCATAGACAGTTGGGCTTCAGAAACAGAAATGCAAGTCCTGTGTCCCATTTGAGCCCTGGGCTCTCTCTTGCCCATCACCCTCCACCATCCAGACTGGCCCTGGAGGTCTCTTGTCAGCTGCACGCCCACACTAACTTCCCACACCAGGGCTTCATCCACATTTCTCTAGCCAGGTGTGCAAAAGAGTGTCACAATCTCAGTCCAGGCAATACCCAAGTGGGTAAAAGTACAGGTGAGTGGGCAGCTGGAAGGAACAGGATAAGCAGAGGCATTATGTGGTCCTGTAATTCTGTGGGGGCGGGGGGGGGGTGGTACAGGGGCGGAGACTAGGCAGGGGCTGGAGAAGAAAACATTAAGAGAGGGAACATCACAGACTCCTGAGCAATCAGGGCTGGGCAGCTGAACAGCGCTTAACTGGAGCCACTGGGACGCTGGGCACAATGTTCTTGCCCTCTAAGAAGGACCTCAAGACCGCCCTGGAGGTCTTTGCTGTTTTCCACTGGATCTCCATTGCCTTTTTTATCAGTGAGTCTTCAGCCTTTGGTAGGGGACCAACCATCCTGGTTTGCCTGAGACTGAAGGATTTTAGGGTTGCAGGATGTTCAATGGTCAAACTAGGGTTGTTCCAGCAAAACCAGGAAGGTTGGCCATGGTATTTGTGGGATCTGTGAGTGTCCCTGTGGGCATGTGTGTGTGTGCATATGGGTGTGTGCCTATGCAGGGGTGTGTATATGCGCGTGTATGCACATGGGTTTTGCTGCAGGTGTGAGCCCTCCTGGGTCTACATTGGGGTGTAGAGGGCATGCTTTGGGAAGATGAGGAGCAGTTCCACTGAGGCTAGCCAAGGAAAAGGGCTTAGGTGCAATCACAGGGACTCAAGCAAACCACCAGTGACAGACAGTTGGGTCAGGTGGCAGACCGAGGCTCTGGAAACCTCGTCCAGAGGAATTTGACCATTTATCCATCCATGTCTTCCAACACCTACACTACAAACACTTGGTCAAAGTTATTTCTATGCTGGCCACTGTGTTCTAAATGCTGAAACAAATCATTACTGTGGGAAGGGGTCCTAGAAAACACTCTCACCTTTCCAGTGGTTCAGATGAGTACCGGCTGGAGTCAGGGACATGAATTAAGTGACCTTGTAAACTATCTAGGAATAAAGAATGTAAGTAGGCCCTGGTGCACAGAGCTGGCACAGAAGCATGCCAGTGAATAGGAAGGGTGGGCATTCCTTACCTCACCTCACTTGTTTTCAAATTCCAGGTCTACTACTTACTATCTGTGCAATTGTTATCCTTTCTGAGTCTTATTTTCCTCATTTGCAAAGTGAGAGCATTCAGGGTGTATTAATCAGGATGGTCTAGTTATGCCATGCTGATAAATTTACCCTGAAATCTCAGTGGCTTAACTCAGCAAATAGTTACTTCTTGTTCATGCTGAATGTCCAACATAGGTTGGTGGGAGTCACCGCTCACTGTGGACACTAATACTCAGGCAGATGGAGGCACCACCAAATTGTGTCGCTGCAAAATGGAACTTGAGGGATTACCAAAGCACGGGAGGGAAAGTGAATGGAGAACTCATCCGCAGTCCTTCCTACCTCCACCCAGAAGTGACAGGCAAGAAACCATTAGCTGTCGCCTCACTTTGAACGTCCTTAATTACTGATGAGATTGAGCATCTTTTCATGTTTATCAGCAATTAGTATTTCTTTTTCTGTTAACTGCCCATTTATGACCTCTGCCCATTTTTCTCTTGAATTTGAGTTGACTCTTGAAGGACAAATAGGAAATAGACAAAGAAAGGAAGAACATTTGGGGCAGAGAGTGGGCAACACATGGAAAGCTAGGATGGCAAAGGGCACATAATGCATTCAAGGAGCTGCCAGTGGTTAAGTGAGGTGGAGGGTGAGAAGTACAGAATTGGTGTTCAAAAGATATTGAATGAATGAATGAACAAACAAGAGAGGGAAGAAGGAAGAGACTGGAGAAACAGGCAGGGAACAAATTGTATAGGGCTTTGTAAACCATGGAAAGCAGTTTGGACTTTTTCTGAGAGCCATGTGGAGCCATGAGGGAGATTGACACAAGGTGATGGCATCAAAGATTACTCTAGCTGTGTGAAGCAAACTGATCATAGGAAGATAGAAGTGAAAGGGGCAATGCCAGGTAGGAGGCTGTTGCAGTAATCCAGATGGCAGTAATTTGGACCAGGCCATTAGTGATGGTGATGCAGAGAAGAGGAAAGAAGAAGGGAGATTCAAGAAATTGGAGTCGAATTAATAGGACTTGAAGATGGGGGCGGGGCACGAGAGAAATGGAGGGAGCAAGACTGAGGGATCAGGTCCCAGTGTGAGCTGGCAGGGGCGCAGGTGGAGCGGAGAAGGGTTAAGGAGGAGAGTGGCTGAAAGGGGATGAGTTCAGGGACAAAATGAACTCAGAGGACTCCTAACTGGAGTTTGACTTTGGGTATACTAAGAAGTACAGAGAAGGCAGGCAGAAGAGCTCTCAGTCCTGGCAGCAGACGTGGCCTGCCGGTGTTTGCCCCTTTCTCACTAGCTCACATAGGGCAAGTGGGGCAATGGCCCTTCGGAGGCCTCTCAGCTCTTCACTCTAGGAGTGCAATTGAATCCATTTGGACCGTAAAGGCCTTGAGAGAAGGCCCTCCCAGTAAGTGAGGGAAATAGGGCAGATATTGGTATTTTAGTTCCCATCTTGCAGATGAGGAACTGAGGCTCAGCAATGTCTTTGGTCACACACAGTAAGTGGCAGATCCAAGATTCATCACATCACAGGGCACCCCACCTGAGGCCACACTTACAAGATGTCCCCAGCACTGCCTAGGTTTGAGCAGAGCCTAAAGGAAACTGGGAGGTGTCCTCTGGACTAGGCTCATGCCTCTGTGTACTTCTCGAAGAAGTCAGTAGTGTCATATGGTGCTTATCAAAACCCAAGAACTACTGGCCTTTGCTCCACCCTTAATGCTCTTTCCCAAGGCAGTGCTTTTCAACTTTGTTGGATCTTTCTTCTGGGATTTACTTCCATATTTCTAAATCTTATTATTTGCTGATGTAACAATTTTAGACATTGTCTATTGACTTCCTAATATGGAAGATGAGAATTTGGCTGTATACACTATCACTGGAACTTCCTCTTTCCCCATCCTCCCAAAATTGTTATAGCACAGGTTTTGGTTAAATGCCTATGACTAGAAAATATGATTCATAATTGAGCTATTTAGTCACCAAGATTATATTTCCTTTCCCATGGAATTTCTTGTTTTCCCTGAAGTTAATAATTGCCTTGTTTTATTTTATTTTTTTAATGTAATAGTTTTAAAATCAATTTGGAATCTAAGTACTAAATAGTTTTACAGAAATAAAACTTTTCTGACTTATACAGTAAGGGATGAGCACTGATACGGTAATTCCTAGATCCTATCATCATTGCAATTTGACAAAATAATTTCAAAGTTTATCTGGAAAAGAAACCGTTGAGATTGGAAAAGAGGAAGCACAGTTGTGAATGTTCCCTACGAAATGTTGGGCAGAAAACTGTTACATAAAAAGCTTCACAGACTCTAGAATTCACAGATAAAATTATTGAGTACAGGTCGGTGGCAGCGGCTCATGCCTGTAATCCTAGCACTTTGGGAGGCTGAGGCAGGTGGATCACTTGAGATCAGGAGTTCGAGACCAGCCTGACCAATATGGCGACACCCCGTCTCTGCTAAAGATACAAAAATTAGCCAGGTGTGGTGGTGCGTGCCTGTAATCCTAGCTACTGGGGAGGTTGAGGCATGAGAACTGCTTGAACCCGGGAGGTGGAGGTTGCAGTGAGCTGAGATCATGGCACTGCACTCCAACCTAGGTGACAGAGCAAGACTCCGTCCAAAAAAAAAAAAAAAAAAAAAATTGAGTACAGTGATCTTGAAACAGGCACACAAATTTAATATTTCATAGTGAAGCATCCTAAAGCCATTTAGGGGATGAGTTTCTTACCACAAAGTATCAGGAAAATCGTTCATTTCATTCAGAAACTCTAGTTGTAGCCTTACTCATACCATGCACTGAAATGAATTGTAGTTAATTGCTTCATTTTACATTTCTTTTGTTATTTATTAGAAATCTATTAGTTATCACGAATTCACCCTCTGAATCTCTGCAGACATATCAATCTCTCAGTATGGGCAAATACAACAAGAATCTAAGTCCCCCCATCATTTTATTTCCTTTAGAACATCACTGCTGGAGCTCAGTGTCTTCCTGTTACAATTTGGCCTCATGCACAGCTGTCACCTCCAGGGCCCTTGAGGCACCTTGGGTGCAAAATTTAAGAAAGTGCTCACTCTCAGGGCTGTGCAAGTGATGGGCCAGTACTTGCATGAGCTGAGAGTGAGTGTCTTGCTCAATGTTGTGCCCTGGGCACCTTGCTCACCTCTCCCTATCCCTGGCCCTGCTTGCTGCTTTCCTTCATTGGGTCATTTTTTTCCTGGATTCTATGCCTTCCTCTTTCTTGGTTTACTCCCTCATTTTGGTGAAGCACATTCTCCAGTAGTTTTCTGAGACAGAAGCATGGGAGACAAATTATCTGAGACTGTGTGCATCTGAAATTTCCTTTATTCCACTTATATACTTGATTAATAGTTTGACTGCTTATATAATATCTTAGCTGTGTCTAGTGTAAGTATTTGAGTCTAGAGTCTGTTTGGTTCAATTTTTCGGGGAACAATCCTCCCATCATCTAGTTGTGTAGGGGAGGAGAGGGAACCTGGGGTTCTAATTCCTTGGCAGACTTTCAACCAATCCTCCAGTTTTTCTAGCCCTGTGCCTCATCCCTGCCTCTTGTGGCACCTGATGCCTCCAAATTCTGAGTCTTTCCTAGATCCTCCAGTGCAAATAGGCTCACATCTTGTAGGCATCCCCCTTGCAGGTAACTAGATTTTAATTTTTTTGTTCTAAGTCAGTTACCCCCTCCTCCATCTGCTGTCCTACATGGAAATGTTTTGCTAATATCTCTTATCTGCTGTTGGCATCTCATTAATTCTCTTTCTCCTTGTGGATCTATATTTTAAAAAACATTTTAATGATAATTTTCATGGAGCTCCAGCAAGAAGTCAAGGCAAAAACTTGTGTTCAATCTGCGATGTTCAATTTGAAATGTTCTCTGTCTTTTCTAACCTTTTATTGACCTACTTTCCCAAATAATCTTACTTACGGCTGCCTTAAAAACTGAGTTCAGTAATAATTCTGAGTGTGGCTCCCTATGACTCATCTCTAGTAACTCTTCCTAACTACACTAACCTACAGCTTTCCTATCTTACTGGAACTTAATACAGCTCAGTACCTTATTCTATTCCGGTTTGTATTTTTCTTTGTTTCTTTGCCATCTGGTGTGCTCCCAACCGGGCTGAAGGTGGGTTTGTGCTTTCCCTGGTATTCCCTTAACTAATGCCTCAGAGAGAAGATATGGAGAGGAGGATGTGAACTGGAGGAAAACTGTTCCAGGATTTCCCACCTCTGGTGGCCCACCACTGGCTCACTGCCATTGACCACACTGCAGGCGGAGCCCAGTGCAGTGCTGGAGCAGGGCCCAGGGAGGAGAGGGCTTACAGTGTGAAGCTCAGCTAGGGAGGAAGACACCTTGCCTTCTAGACCTGAATCAGGTTTCCAAGACCATATAGGAGAGGGGGCTGGGGACATGGGCAGGTGGGCCAGGTGCTGGGGTGAAGAAGTGAGAGTGTTGAGTGGGTATGGGTGAGAGAGAGTGCATATGACCTTGGGATGGACAGAACTCCAGAGAGAGGGTAAGTATGAGGGACCACTTGAAATTCATTAACTCTGGTCTGGGCTTCCTGCAGTAACCACTGTGACCATTGTCAACCTCTACCTGGTGGTGTTCACACCATACTGGCCTGTCACTGTGCTTATTCTCATCTGGCTGGCTTTTGACTGGAAGACCCCTGAGCGAGGTAAGGGTCCTGCTGGCGCTTTGTTGCCACATGCTCTTTCCCCTTCTCTCATCACAATCCTGAGAGGCTCTGGCCAATTCCCAGACAGCCCTTTAGCCTGTCCCTCCCTGGGCTAGAGAGGCTGAGGGAAGGGGTCCTTTTAATGTGGTAGAAAGGCCCAGATCAGAACTGGAGTAGGTTAGGGGAGGGGCAGCTAGTGAAGCAGAAGCTAGGCCTGTCCTAAATTGCCCTGATATGCCCACCTTCCTTGCCACTTAAGAGGCCAGGAAACAGCAGGGGGTGAGATCACCCTAGGGCAGGCCCACAGTGGGAATGGACAAAGCTTGGCTGCATTGCCTCTGTTTTCAGGCGGCCGCCGGTTTACCTGTGTGAGGCGCTGGTGCCTGTGGAAACACTACAGCAATTACTTCCCTCTCAAGGTCAGTAGGCCCAGGTCCCCACTCAGGCCTGGGCTCAGCCCCGACTTCAGTGCTAGCAGTTGGGTCAGGCTAGGGGTGGAGGGCGCCATCCACATTGAGGTTTTTGAGAATGACGCCCCCTGGAGTTGTACATTGGGCAATCTGCATGGCTAGACCTAGCCGTCCTTTTCTTTTCAGATCTCTGCCCAAAAGAGGAGTTCTCTACCCTGGGGATAGCCCTCCTGATTCTACTTTCTTCCGCAGCTTCTGAAAACTCATGACATCTCCCCCAGCCACAACTACATCCTCGTCTGCCACCCTCATGGGCTCTTGGCCTTTGGATGGTTTGGCCAGTTTGCCACAGAGGCCTCAGGCTTCTCCAAGATATTTCCTGGCATCACCCCTTACGTGCTCACACTGGGAGCCTTTTTCTGGATGCCTTTCCTCAGGGAATATGTAATGTCTGTAGGTAAGTTGGCTCCTAGGACACAAAGCCAAAGAAAAAATGGCTCCCCAAGGGAGAAGTGTAGGGGGATGCATGAGAGCAAGGCCAGCTCCCGATCCCCTCTGTTCTGAAACAGCTATCATAGGCTCACCTGCCTGATGTGAGGCTCCTTGCACTGTCCCTCCTTTGAAGCAGTAGAGAGGAAATTTAGAGGTTTGGGAAGTGGCCAATGGCTGTTTGGCTTTTTCTATCCACCAGGGGCCTGCTCTGTGAGTCAATCTTCCATCGACTTTCTGCTGACTCATAAAGGCACAGGCAACATGATCATTGTGGTGGTTGGTGGACTGGCTGAGTGCAGATACAGCCTGCCAGGCTCTTCCACCCTGGTCTTGAAGAACCGGTCTGGTTTTGTGCGCACGGCCCTTCAGCATGGGTAAGGACAGCTCCAGTCCAGGCTGGGGGAAGGGATCCAAAAGTGTTGCAGGGAAAGAAGAAGATGGGGTTTTGAGGAAAGGACATCCACAGAGAGAGAAGGAAGTATACAATACATTCTTATGAACTATGGTCATCAGGAAGATAATTTTTATTTGTCAATTAAAAAAATAAGTTAAAAAAAAAAAAAGAGGGAGGAGGAAAGCCACCTGTGGGTTGAAGAGCTGGGACCAGGTCCTGGAGGCATTTCTGCTGAAGTAGAAAGGGCAGAGGGCCAGCCCTGAGCCTGTTCTCCCTCACAGCAGCCCCTCATCTGGGCCGGTCCCTCTATACAAGGGGACTGGCAACAACTCTGTCTCAGAGAGAGCCAAGCTTAGCTTGTGTTAAAGTGAAGAAAATCAACTGGCATGGCCCTTGGGTCTTACCTTCCAACGTTTCAGACCCAGGGGTTCCCAGGAGGGTCTGAGCTTGCCTCCTCCTTTAGCTTACTACTGCTTTGCCCCCACAGGCAGCCAGGGGTAGGCCATGGAGCTTCCAACTTGGACCTAGGCACAGCTGGACTGAGGTCTGGGAAGCCTGTAGGCAGACCCAGGGATCACGGGCCATCAGTGTGTCTGGCATTTGACAAGGTCCCTACCTTTCTGGGCTTCACAGGATATGCTTTTGCTCTGCAGGGTGGCTCTAATACCTGCCTATGCCTTTGGGGAGACGGACCTCTATAATCAGCACATTTTCACTCCTGGTGGCTTTGTCAACCGCTTCCAGAAGTGGTTCCAGAGTATGGTACACATCTACCCCTGTGCTTTCTATGGACGTGGCTTCACCAAGAAATCCTGGGGCCTTCTGCCCTATAATCGGCCTGTAACCACCATTGGTGAGTGGGCCTTTCTGCTGGCAGCCTCAGTCTAGGACACAGGATCTAGCTCTGAGGCTGAACCTCAGCTCTGACTCTGCTCAGAGGCAGGGAGGCTGGCTAGGATGAGTGGCAGCTTTTTGAGGTGAGGATGGGGATAGTCTGGGCTTGAGGCCTGGGGCCTATTCTGAGAAATGAGCTAGTCTGATGCTTTTCTCTTTTCCTTCATTGTCTCCCCTGGCAGTCGGGGAGCCTCTACCAATGCCCAAGATTGAGAATCCAAGCCAGGAAATCGTGGCTAAATATCAGGCACTCTATATTGATGCCCTACGTAAACTGTTTGACCAGCATAAGACCAAGTTTGGTATCTCAGAGACCCAGGAGCTGGAGATAATTTGACAGACATCCCCAGCAGCCTTCAGCCTGACTGGAAGGTATGGACCCAGTGAGAACAGGAGGACAAGAGTCACCTATGGGGCTCCCGCTCCTGATTTAACCAGTCCTCCTTATGGGGAGGGCCTGTTCATTTGCTTGTTTTCTGCACTCCTTTTCTCACTTCATTTCTTTTTCCTTCCAGCTCTTTTCTGCCCTTTCTTTGCAGCTACAGGAGAGAGAGTCCCAAGAAACAGGGAAGAGCCTAGGGGAGAGGTGCCCTGAAGGCACTTTGGTGCCAGCATTGAGGAAAACAATGGACAAAATAAAAAGCCCATGTTCTGATACTGCCTGTGCACCAAACTCCTCTGTTTTGAGGGCTCTAGGATCCCTGCGCATGTCTCTCCTTCTCTAGCTGTCAAACAGCCCCATCTCCTGGCATTGAGCCCCATCTCCTGGCATTGAGTCCTACTTCCTACAGGAGTAGGACTGGGGCCTGCAGAGCCAGTGGGCTTTGAGTTCAAGCTCCACCAACTTCAAGCCATGTGACTTTGGGGCAGTCAGTCACCTCTGAGCCTCCTTTCTTCACCTATAAAATGAGACTAACAATCTGTCCCCTGCTTACCTCAAAGGCTGTTGGGAAGATGAAACAATATTGGATGTGATTGAACTTTATAAACTGGAGAGCTACACCAACCATTTTCTTCTCCAACCATTTTCCTCACTTCCTATCCCTGAGCAAACAATGCCCTAAATACCCTCTGCTACCCACTAGCCCGCACTCACTTTCCGCCTCATAAAGCTGTAACAGAATGGGTTGGACTCAGGCCTAATTTTCTCTCTTGTTCCCTCAGCAACTTGCCTATACTTGCGTGGCCCTATAATTCTGCCCTTTGTTTGAGAGTCAGCCAGCCTGCTCAGGATGGAAATGAGGCGCCTGGCTTTTAGCAGCCATAAAGAACTCTCCTTCTGAATGAAGTCTCTCAGACTCTTGGTCTAATGGCTGTTGCAATGACAGGCTACGAAGTTTGGCTCACAGCCCTCTCATTCCATTCCTCTTGGGTGGGTGCCATTTGGTCCAGTGATTTACCTGCATTACGTTCGTCAGTTTGGTCTACAACATCCTGCGTGTTTACTGCAGTGTGAGCTGCTGCCTCTACCCTGGGTGCCTGCCTCATGTGATGATTTGTATACAGTGGCCAAAGACATGCTTCTGCTTTTCTGCTGTCTTCGTTACTTCTTGTGCCAGAGATTACATTTTCCCTGAGCTTCCATAAAGTGTTTTTAAACAGTCTGCAGCTTTCCTGTGACTGGTTTCCTTAAAAAAAATAAAACAACTCTAAGGTGGCTAGAGGACCAGCCTGGGCTGCAACACCCAGCCCATGCACACCTGGCCGTTGCAGATTTGTCGTGGTCTACTGTGTGCACATTGCTCCACCTATACGATGGCACGGGGGTGGGCCCAGGGAAGCCAAAGGATTGGTGGCGGCCCGGGGGGAAAGGTGCTGGGATTGTGAAAAGCGCCAGACCTCTCTTGAGCTACGTGTTCTTGAGCTGCTATCTGGTCTTCTTCCTGTGAGCCTCTACCCTATTGATTTTAGCTCAGGATGGATGGAGGGCAAAATAGGCAAATACTACTTTTCCAGGTAACAGCAGTCTTGGCTGGGAAGGAATCAGACCAGGTTGACACACTTACTAGTTGGGTAAATCTGGGTGAGCGACTTAAATTCGTTAAGTGTTGGTTTCCTCATATGCAAAATGAGCTGGAGGCTGGGTCTACCCAAGCTATTTGGGGCCCAGGCCTGAAGTGTATTTTGTAGATGCCACATTCTTAAGCTGAGAGTCAGTTCTGTGTATTGCTACCCCCGGACAATGTTCCTTTTGGCAGGACATCTAGCCTGCTGGTCATGTGGTCACAGAAGACCTAAGGCAAGCTTGTCTACCCTGTGGCATGCGGGCCAGGATGGCTTTGAATGGGGCCCAACACAAATGCATAAACTTTCTTAAAACATTATGAGAATTTTTTGTGGCTTTTTTTTTTTTTTTTTTTAGCTCATCAGCTATCGTTAGTGTTAGTGTATTTTATTTGTGGCCCAAGACAATTCTTCTTCTTCCAATGTGGCCCAGGGAAGCCAAAAGATTGGACACCCTGACCTAAGGTAATGGGGATGTGGGAGTGTGGTCTGAGGCATGGAGAGGATGTGGGATGTTCCAACAGGAAATTCAGACCATCTTCCTTCTGTTGCTGCCTCTGAAATGGGTGCCTTGGTCTTTCCCCTAGCTCATGTGTGGCGCCATTTGCAAAGAAGCACTTAACATGTAGGAAGTGCTCACGCGGATTTCAAGAACAGACAGGGAAAGCGCTTTATTTGCAAAGAATAAACCATTAATTTACACAAACTTACATCCCAGTTTATATACATTATATATAGTTTATATACACAGTATCTCACACTGGATGCTGACCCCCAAAAGCAGCATTGGGCCTGCTCCAGGCCATTCTCACAACAAAGCCCACCCCCTAATATCAGAACTGGAGGAATATAGAAATGACACACCCCGAGCCCTCCTGGAGAGAGACCTGAAATGGATTAAAAGACAAAAATCAGCTTTATTCTTTGTGCTCACAGGGCCTAGAGGAGCCTCCAGGCAGGGATGGGTCCTGAGGCAGCATTACAGTAGCCTAAGGACTTGCTGGTACTGGGCCAGTCTCCTGCTTTCCAGTCCAGAAGCTAGAGCTAGGAGAATGCCTTGAGAGGAGGAAGAGTTCTGATGAAGGCTGCAGCTACTCCCTGCCTGGCCAGGCTCCTGAAAGGGCCAAGTACTTCCATCCTGGAGATTGTGGGTGGAAGAAAGAAGATGGCCATGTGGGACAGGAACTGCTTTATCCCCTCAGTCTGCTGAGTCTAGAGGTTGGGGCTTGCTCACCACTTGGGGCAGGTCATCTTCCCTCTCTGGGCCTCAGTTTCTACATAAGTAACAGGGTGGAATGTAGGTTGGGCTAGATTCCCTCTAAGGGCCTTTTTAGCTCTAAATTTCTCTGAATCTATTTGCGTCCACAGGAAGTTACATAAACACACACACTCATACGTGGATCAAAGTCTTTGTTTACCTCCAGGGTTCCTAGCTCTTTCCTGTTCAGCAAAAGAAATTTGGCTCAGGATGGACGAAGCGGGAAATAGGCAAATACTACTTCTCCAGGTAACCAGTAGCCGAGCAGCCTCCGCCAGCTGTCTTTTGTGCCAGCTTGGCTGTTGAAGCCCAAGTAGCTGGCAGAGACTCCTGCCATGCAATTCTCCTTCAAACCTCTGTCATCTGCTTGCCCACAAATGTCCTTGTCCCATTCTCCATGCTAGCATTGGTCCTCTGGCAAACTCACACCAGCATAATTCCAAACTGCACGTCTAGTTCCACATTCTCTCATCAGTAAATTGCTCTGTCACTTTGCCAATGACTTAGCAGCAATAGGGCTCCCCAGCTACCTATTGCTTCCCTCATCCCTTGCCCCCTGGAGTTCCTTTGGAGGGTTCAGAATGAATCAAGGGTCCAGTGGAGATCTTATTTCCTTTATCATCCCCTCCATGTCCAGAGAATAGAATGGTATCAGGATGCCCTTTAGGGGCACAATTAGGAAGACTTTTCCTCCTCTCTCCTCACATCTTTCTGGCCTCAGAACCAGTCCTCTTTCAGGTCTTCCCTCCATCCCTGAGAGACCCTGGTAGTATCAAAGTCTCTAAGGTATGGGGGAAAGAGATAAGGAGTCACACTAGTAGTTGTGGGAAGCAAGTTGGCTCCTGCAAGCTGTCTGTAGGGTAATGGAAGGAGGACCTTGCCCACAGTAGGGGCTCCACACATGATGGTTGGCTGGTTCCTAGGATGGGTGAAAGACCATAAAGGCCACCAGCTCTGTGGGCCCCAGAGGCCTGCTGCTTCAATAAGGTGCCAGAAAGATTCTTCTGAACACAAGAGCTCTACGGTTGATGACTGCTTCCCAAAGGAATGTCTGACTCTTTTTGCCACAGAGCTCCTGGCAGCCAAGAGGACAGGTATTACCGTCGAGGAATGAAAACAGGCATCTCTGGGTTTCTCCCTAGAGCCCTCAAGGATTTCAGTTCCAAATTACCACTTTTATTGGTTCTCTCTAGACCTCAAATTCCACACAGTGCTGTGGTATAATGGAACAACTTTGGAGTCAGACCTGGCTGAAGCTCCAGGTCTGCGGCTTAAACTGGTCAAAACACTCTGAGAGTGCTACCTCACTAAGCCTCATCTAAACAATGATGTTTGTCATATTATCAGCCTTGCCTTCCTCAAAAGAGATAATAAAAGAGAAATTATTTCCAAATATGAAGGAGAGGTTCTTGTTGGTTTCTGCTACACCTGCAGACTGTCCAAGGCACTATATAGGAGTTAGGGACAGACACATGCCTGGAGTTCACCTCACCTTGGGTTGCAAGGCTGTCGTTAGCAACCAGACAATGGAGGCCTAGCCCATCACCTCTCACCCTGACCCTTGAAGGGCCAAGCAGTGTGGTTGCTTAGAAAGGGAAGGCACAGCCGAGAAATAAGTACCCGCTGTTCTCGGTGAATTTCAGCTGCCTGAAGGAACTTATTCCCCATCTCCTGAAAAGGAAACACATTTTAGGAACAAGAGGAGCAGACTGTACAAGGCTGGCCTTCCCACGTTTGGGCTGGACCTAGCACTCAGAAGCCAGGCTGAGCCCAGGCACGTTGAAGTAAGGCCCTCGAGGGTCCTACCATATGATCTGGTGGGAAGCTTGGGGTTTAGGGGAAGGTGCATTTGGACCTGAACTAGGGGGCAGATCCCTGCTCAGTGCCTAGACACTGGCTTCTCCTGAGTCTGGCTTCACAGGAGCAGCATGAGCATATGCGGTGACCATGCTCTGCTATGGCTTTTTGAAGCCAGAGTGAAGAAAGACTGGATCAGTATGGCATCAGCAGCTGGCCTTTCAGCTAAGGCCTGGCCTAATGTCCACTTGTGTTGCAGCAAACTTGAACAAAATCCCTCTGTCCTATCCTCACCCCTTGCCCTTTCTAGGCCAGGTAAAAAGGTTCTGCCTTGCTAATGCCCAGGAGCAGCCTAGGGTTTGGGAATTTAGAAGGCTGTGGTGAGGGCCACCTGCTAAGAGTCACAAGTACTAGAAATTGAAGGGACTTCTGGAGGTCATCCAGTCCAACCCTTTGTCTCCAGACAGAATTGATTAGGAATGGATGAAAAACGTTTGTACTCTTTAATAAATGAAAAATTCTCTTTGTGCCCAGGTAAGCTAAAGAATATCCCAGACTCACATGAGCACAGGTCCCAGGTTAGGCACCTGTCTCAGACAGAGGTAGGCTCTGTGGAGAAAGAAGGCAGGAGTTCTAGTCAGGCTGGGAATGGGGGCAACTAGGTGACCCCAGGGAGTTTTCTGAGTGTGGAGCACAGCTGTAAATAAAATGAGAGACGTGTGACCCAAGTACGGATTCAGGGTCTTATGCGGGCAGGTTTGTGGCCATTCCCTGTGATTGTTCCAAGGCAGAGCAAACTTCCCCTTCCCAAAGCCCAGCAAGCTGCCACAATGTAGCTGTCAGCCGGAGTGGGAAGAGTACTCCGACCCTCCTGCAGGCCACAGTATAGAGCAGAAAGAACATTCCCACTGCCAAGGATGCTCTCTTGGCAGGTTTCTCTCATGGTCTCTGCCAAAAGCACCTGCCTTTTCCCTCTCTGGCCTTCTCAGGCTGCAATGCTACCTTCCCACTCCGCCCCCACCACCACCCTACCCAAGAGAGGAGCAGCAGCCCCTTGGGGTCAGATGTCCACCCCCAGAGTCTGGAGTGCACCTCTGCTTTCTCTGGCCTGCTGCCCTGGATCCTCATTTTAGTGCAACAAACAATAGATCTGACAACAGGGACCTCGGGGTTGAAGAGTCATGCCATAAGCCAGTCAACATGGAACCAAAGAAGGTTCTGCTTCATGTAAACCCTGGGGCTCCATCAACTGTCCTGTTAACTCAAGGTCATTCTGGAAAGTCAAGCAGGCCTTGTCACCCTGGAGTCACTGGGGAATAAATAGCACTGAGGCATTTCTCTCTGTGGCTGCAACACCAATATACCTCACTCCACAGCAGCACTTAGAGGTTCTGGGAGTCCTGGCTCCCAAACCCAGGGAAGGGGCACGGACAGAGGCAAAATGGGGGGAATCTAGGATGCAGGGGCTTCACCCAGCCTGATGGCCCCAAAGAAGGTGGTGTGCTTGCTCATGTTGATGGAGATGTCAGCGTGCACCATCTTGACGGCGATCTTCTGCCGGGCCTTGAGGAGGCAGACGCCTGCGGTATAGCAAGTGTTGTAGTTGGTCTTGCCTGTCTCGATGCTGCGTGTGCACTGCAGGAAGGGCTTCTCATCCACCACCACCTCATAGCTGGCAAAGTCAGTGAAGTTGATGTAGTACACCTGAGTGAGAGGCAACAAGAAGGGATTGGGGAAGAGAGGAAAGAGAGGGTAGGGGGCCCTCCCTGTGGTGAATTGACAGAATCTTCTCAGATGAGCTGCCAGTATACCCCATGGATGGGGCAGTGCCATGTGAAGGCGTGCTAGCTGGCCAACAGGAAAGGCAGGGTGACAGGTTGATGCATTGCCCTTCCCCTAATCCATGGGGCTCAGCTGGTTGAGCAAACCTTTCTTACAACAGCACACCTGTCGTAAACTCTGTAAGGCTAAGAAGCATGCCCTATTTGCAGCTTCACCGTTCCCCTGTACCCCCACCCGCCCCTGCCCCAGCTCTGACACGAAGCAGAGTGCTCTGCACATAGCAGGTGTGCACACAGTGCCGTAGACACAAACTGACTTCCACTCTTGAGCACCACGGACTATTTGTGGAGAAACTTAGAAGTCACTGATTCCCCAGAGAGGTCATATAACAACTTGCGATTTCTTCAGCTCCTTAACAGAAGCTTATTCAGCCTGCACCACCCCTCCCTTGTGCCTGGACTCCCCTCACTGATTCACAGTACCCCTTGGGCCTCCCATTTGTGACTGAGGAAACAGGTCCAGAGAGATGGAGAGCTAGCTACCGCAAACAAGACAAAGAATGTGGAAAAGCCCAGGCCCCTAATTTTGTGGCCATAAGGAAGCACTAACTTATGCTCAGTGGCCTAATGTCATGGGGATTTTCCCAGCCTGCATGGGCCACTCTCAATTCTCTCCTAGGCTCAGAAAATTAATTTTTCCATCCTTCACTACCCTTATCCATCATACCTCACACCAAGTTGTGATCTGCCCTCCCCACCACTGCCCCACTGCCCCACCACGTGGAGCTTGGCTCATAGGACATCAGGGTTATGCCCACGTGCCCCATGGGTGTTGGGACTCTCAGATATCACCGTAAATCATTTTATGAAAGGTCACTCCCTCCATCCGCTCTTCAGCTGGGAACAGCATATTTGGGTGCCACATATGGGTCAGGACCCAAGCTACACCGGGGTGCTCAGTGTGCCTAGCAAATGCTTGTTAGCCCACCTTTGCTGGCTGCTCTCATGTGACAGCCATGTGTTGGTTCCATAGTCCTTCTGCCCACCTGCATGCTTGCTGCCCACCCCACAAAAGTCCCAACCTCATGGCTCATCTTCCTCTATCTCCAAGGAGCCATCCCCGTGGAGGCAAACAATCGGGGAATGGGAGTAGATGGACACTGGCGGACTTGGGGAGCGGGCCCAGGGCAGGAAGAGGACAAAAGCAGAGGGAGAAAGGGCTGGGAGAATAACAGCAGGAAGGAGGCAAGAATAGAGGAATAGAAAGATAGGGAAACAAATGGGAGAAAGAGGAAGGAAAGACAGTCAGAAATCTTTGTGAGGTGGAAAGAAAGTCTGCAGGAGCACTATTCATTATAACGCCCGAGCCAGCAGTGTTGAGGGGAGGGGTTCTCAGTAACCCTGGAACTGACTTTCAAAGAATATACTGAGACCAAGTTCAAGTTTGGCAGTGGAGCCAAACAGCTCGGAGGGTAAACAGGGGCCTGAGGCCCTGCAGGAGGGAATCAGATGGCAGAATGTGGGAGGGGCCTTTTCACAGTTTTCAATAATATTTGGCTAGGGAAAAACAAAACAAAACAAAACAAAACAAAACAAAACAAAACAAAACAAAACAAGCTGGCCTCCTCTCTCTTTCCTTCTTTCAACTCCCTCCCAGTGCGGTCCCCCCACCCCCTCACCCAAAGCAGGAAGTTAGCCATTGGATGGTCTTGGCTGGCTCCACAGTGCCCCTATGTGGTCTGCACCGGATCTGCATTCTGGATATAAGAAGAGTTAGGCCTAAGACCGTACTCACTTCTACCTGACTATAGATGAAGTAGGTGCCGTCCACCAGTACCTCCAGCTCCCCGCTGCGGGGATGTAGCTTAAACACCTTGGGGTTCATAGTGATGCGAGACCAGTCATTGAGCACTCCACCTGAAAGATCTCAGTATGAGAGAAGGGCACAGTCACTCAGTACATGTCAGAATAATTGAGGCAACAGAAAATAAATACCAAGGAGTTCACGACCCCCAACCCTATCTCAGTGCAACCAGGGTAGCCTAGAAGGCCAAACTTTAAGAACAGCATTTGAAAGCAGAGAAGCTGTTCTGTTTGTAAAGCAGCTGCCAGGCCTGCTTCAGGGCTCCTGGGCTCCTGTCTGTCTTTATACTTCCTTTCTTGACCCTTGCATCTGGAATGGTCTTTAACTATTACCTTCTAGCTGGTATTTGCCGGAGGAGGATGAGAGTGGGCATGCTGCCCTATTTTCTTTGTTGTTATGGGGCCTGCACAGGCAAAATTCAGACACTGAGTGGCAGGCTAGGTCTTATTATTCAATTTTACTTTCCCAGTCAGAGCTCCTGAATTCCTCTTGTCTCATAGGTTCATGGGTTTTCTCTTTCTCCTTAAGAGATTCTTTTTTATGGTTCTTCCACACCCACAGCTTTCTGGAAAGCCTCCCTGGGAGGAAACCACTCAGCCCACTGTCTATCTGGAGAACCTTAGGGATTAGAGATGATTCAGACTCCACGGCAACTGGGGCTACTGACCACCAGTACCAGGGCCCCATAGGTGAGAGGGATCCTTATGAGAGTGAAAGATAGACTGGCAGGCTGCAACAGAGCCAGCTGGGAGGATAAGAGCCGAGGCACTCTTGGCAAAACATCTGTCTCAGCCCCACCCCAGGCAGGGGTGGAGGGGCAGTTGCATTCCTTTGGACAGTGGAAGCCAGCATGTGAGGGTGGAGGAAAATCTTCTCTTTCCATCCTGCAGAAAGAGGAATGTTCCTTTCTACCATGAGAGGAGGACATCTAAGCCCAGGGAGCCTTTTCCCTTCTAAGTCATCCATCTTGCACCCAAGAAATTATATTTTATAAGTCCATCTTTGGTCAGTTTCAGTAGGTCTGTCTCTCTGAGGGATGAGGAAACAGGCTTTCTGGAAAAGGTGACCATCTTTCCTTGAGGTGGTAAGTAGATGGGCTAGGAGTTAGGAGGAACTGCCCTGGCTGTGTCCCATCAGTGGACCACTCTGCATGACGTCCTCCAATCCCTGACCCCATCACTTCTTCTTCTTTTTTTTTTTTTTGAGATGGACTGTCACTCATTCTGTCACCAAGGCTGGAGTGCAGTGGTGTGATCTTGGCTCACTGCGACCTCCACCTCCCGGGTTCAAGTGATTCTCCTGTCTCAGCCTCCCGAGCAGCTGGAATTACAGGTGCGTGCCACTATGCCCAGCTAATTTTTAAATTTTTTGTGGAGACGGAGTTTCACCACGTTGGCCAGGCTGGTCTCAAACTTTTGGCCTCAAGTGATCCGCTCCCCTCGGCCTCCCAAAGTGCTGGGATTACAGGCGTGAGCCACTGCACCCCACCCCCATCACTTCTTCTGGTAGTACTAAAGGTCAGCACAGACCACTTCTGAGGATTGGCCCAGAGGGGCTGGAAACAATCCTATTGTGTGGCAGTGGGAGCAAAATCAGTGGCTGCTGGCACAGAAGAAACACTATCTGTCTAGATACCGAAACAAATCTATTTTGGCCTGTCTCTGGCCTCCCTGGACAGGTGGCGATCATGGCCCACTCAGGGCCTTGTGGTCCCCAGCAGGACCAATTGGGTTTTGGTGCCATTCTGTTCCTATTTACATTTCTGAGGCTACTAAGTCAGACATGGAGGTGGCAGTCAGGGAAGTAGCTAAATACAGTCATTAAGGAAACTCAGCACAGCCAGTTCAGGACTGACTGAGTTCTTAGAAACTGTCCCCAGGTAGCTGTTTTTTTTTTAACCTTCCTTTACCGTTTCTGTACTCAAAACCCCTCCCTTCCACTCCAAGCTCTGTAAGCATCTAGCATCTTGGCTAGCTTGCTGCTTCCCAAGGCTCCTGGGGGTTCACACATTTTAGGCTTTGTGCACTCTGGGGACTGGACATTATTCCAAAGTGCTGTTCTTTCATGAATGTTCATGTCTCTTTGGGGGAAGAAAATGAACCTTATCATTCAGTGGAGTGTACATACATATCACTGAAGTAGCATAGGGGAGAGGAAAGAGTCAGAAAGATGTAGTTTTGAATCCTGGCTCCTAAACTAACTTGACTAAGAAATATTGGGAAAGTTAATTAACCTCTCTGAACTTCACTGTCTGTCTTTGTAAAAAGGAGCTCATACCTACCTCATAGGGTGGTTGTGAGGACTGGATGAAATTAAAGACAAAGAAAGCATGCTGAAAACTCTAAAGTATCATACAATACGAGGCAGCATGATTTATTATGGTATTATCCAATCTCTCTGGGACTCTTTCCCCATGTGTTAAATGCGGGGATTACGATAAATCAGTGTTTCTTAAACCCATTAAACACATTCTCCCTTTTGATAGACACTAGCATCTTCAACTCCCTGGAGATTCTAACATGCCCCACCTTCCCTGAGAGAAGCAGCCCGTCTGCCCATCTGCGTAGATCTATCAGACAAGAAGAATTTAATTTTACATTGCTTTACTTTCTATAATTTGTATTGTGAAAATATTAATCTAACTACACATATCTCCATGGTGGCTCTGATATAAACTCCATCGCCTGAGAATGCCTGTGCTAGATGATGTCTCAAGTCCCTTTCAGCTCCGTAATCAGTGATTCTAAATGCAATTTGGGTGTAGCAACTGGTCTTGATGCCAGCAATTGCTCAGGACAGCCAGTAGAGGGCATGATGGAGCAAAGAATGACATCGTATGCCAAGGGTACCTCAGGGCCCTGGGAGGAACTAGGCTGGGTGATTATTTGGAGGTTGGGGAGGAGGAAGAGGTGAACCTCCTCTTTAGGAGAGAGCCTATTTTGATTCTTACCATTCTTGACTTGAATTGCTGACCCTTGGCCCTGTAGATGCACCACAGCTGGCTGGCAGGATGAGAAGGATAGAGAGTAGTCACTATGAGTAATGGCTGCTTGCTCAGTCACCGGTCCCATGTTTCCATCCTGGTTTCTAGTCTTCTATTGTAATCCAATTCTGATCCCTCTCCCCTCTCTTGGGATGTTACTGACTACATTTCTACTAGAGGGTAATATGATTTTGTAGCTCTACTGCTTGCTAGCTATGTGACCTCAACCAAATGTAATGCCTCTGAGCCTCATTTCCCTAACTGTAAAATGGGGATTATAAGAATGTCTGGCCTCTCTCACAGGGATGTCTAAAGATCAAATGAGGTGATGGATATAAAATTGCCCTGCAAGCCGTCAAGCACTGTGCAGCTGTGTAGATTTAGCACTGTGGCCACACAGCTGTGGCGAGGGAGGCTGAGATGAGACAAGGCAAGGCAGCAGAACCTGCCAATAGAGACAGATTAGGAAGCTCAAAGACTGGGAGGAGCTCTTCAGGCCATTAAAGGCAGACACCCAGGCTAGGCTGGGCCTGGAGCTGGTTGGCTGTTTTTCAAGGACATACTCTTCAACTCTTCAGGTCCGGATCCCAGGTGGTCTGAGAGCCGACAAGGTGTCTGGGGTGGCTGGGGAGTTGGAGGCTCAGGTGAATAGGTCTGACTGGCAGCTTATTTCAGCTGACTACTGGCCCTGGCTATGGTGACCCTGGGGTCTCCTGTGAAATGAGGAAAAATGATCCTGGCAAGACACCCTTTCCTTAGCTAAAAACATGCCCTGGGGCAAAGCTTTTCTATTCATAGAGATGGGAGGGGGCTGTGAGTGAAAACCCTCAGAATCTCCAGGGTGTTCTCATGAAATAAAGCCTCAGGAAATCTAATAAGAAGCTAATTTAAAGGTGGCTCTAGCCTGTGGCTTTCCTTCCTACCCAAGAAGAGAGCAATCCCCAGCCAACCTGGTTTTCTCGAGTTCCAGCTTTATCAGCAGCACCTGCAAAATAGGACAGGACAATCAGAGGGCATAATCTTTTGACTTCCTTTTCCCGTCACCTGAGCAGCTAGTGGTGGTGAGCCGTGCTCCCTGCAGCCAGCCCTGTCTGAGCTTTATTCTCCAGGGCTTAGAGATGGAGGAAGAGTCAGAGTGCACCTCTTCTGTTTCCTGCTCCGACCTTCATCTTCAGTGGGCCCAGCACCCAGCAGGGAAACTTCTGAGTATTGCCTCTGGCCAATATTAGCCCAAGGCAAGCCCCACCAGGCACCCATGGAGAACAATGAGAGGGCATTCCTGTCACTGTGTGACCCTGAGACAATGGCATTGGCTTCTCTAGCCTTTTGCTCCCTTTCTATCAATTTTCTTCATAGAGCCCACTGCTATTTGTAAATATCTTGTTTCTTTGTTCTCTTTTCCTCTAGGAGATAACCTCTATGAGAAAAAGGACCATGTATCAATATGTTTCTTTGTATACAGAAAGTGCTCAATATTTAAGGAATGATTGGATGAAAAAACATCCCTAACTCCATCTCTTGTGGCCATGGTAACACTGCTTAGCCCTGTGTGAAGTACAAGTTAAAGAATCTGAATTCTGCTGCAGAATTCTTGCCCCTGGAGAAATCAGCTGTAAGGGTCCATTTCTTTAAAGCCCCAAGATACAGGGCGGGGGAGTGGGGAGCAGGAGGAAGAAATAACAACTGACATAAGCCCAGGCAGTCTGACTCTTGTCAATGCCAATTAGGCAGGTTTGGATCTGCATTCATACCTTTCAGATGCCCTTCAGGGCTTAAGGAGAAAGATGCAAAGGGATGAAATGACATTTGAATGGCAAGTGTGGTAGGGTAAGGATCTAGTGCAAGAAGCACTTGGTTCCTGGATGGGACAGCCTTGGTACCTGGGTTTGCTTTATCCACAGACTGAGTGACTCTTAAGTTTCCAACTTCTTGACCATTAGTGACTACTTGCTATGGGAAAAGCACTTCAGACTTCATAAGATGAAACTATCCTGTCATTTTGTTCAGTCCTCAACTTTCCACTCCATAGCCTGTTTCTATGCAAACATCAGGATGTGGAGCTAGATGCAGGGAATCAGAGAAGATTAAATCTATTCCCCACTGGAACTCCAGTGAACCACCAGGGCCTCTGTCTCTGGCTCATAAGAATTTTACTGGTCCATTACAGGGAGGCCAAGAGTCAGGGAGGGCTTGTGATAGAAGGGTTGAGATGGGGTAAGAACAGGTGGCCTGTCCTTGACAGGTTGGTAGATATAAGAAGCTAGAGCAGGTCAGGCCCTACTGGCTTGTTCAATTCCTAGTTTTACACTGGTCTTGGAGAGCTGCATCCCTCATTGCACACCAACCCCATCTCCACCGTTTGAAACTGCTTTCAGGATCACCCAGTCTTGTTCTCCTAAAGTACTTGTAAGGCACCTGGTGGGGTGGAAAGACAGGGGAACTCACCAGAAGGTCCCTGGAGGCCAGGGGGTCCTTGAGGACCAGGAGGACCTGGAGGACCAGGTGGTCCCATAACCGTTGTTCCTGGAATTCCAGGAATCCCTGGAATTCCTGGGGGTCCCTGGGGTCCTGGAGGTCCTGGGGTCCTGGAGGGCCATTGGGTCCAG
>NW_016804161.1:371162-375494 GCF_001698545.2 Rhinopithecus bieti
TTGTTTGAGATGGAGTTCTGCTCTGTCACCCAGGCTGGAGTTCAGTGGCGCGATGTCGGCTCACTGCAACCTCCACCTCCTGGGTTCAAGTGATTCTCCTGCCTCAGCCTCCGGAGTAACTGGGATTACAGGCACGTGCCGCCGTGTCCGGCTAATTTTGGTATTTTTAGTAGAGATGGGGTTTCACCATGTTGACCAGGCTGGTCTCGAACTCCTGACTTCGGGTGATCTGCCTGCCTTGGCCTCCCAAAGTGCTGGGATTACAGGCGCAAGCCACCGTGCCTGGCCTCAGTGTTGCATTTGTAGTTATTTCCTGGATGAGTGGACTGTCAGGAGTTCTACAGACTTCTGAGGACACAAAGTCAGCTCTCTGGGAGTCCCTGCTGAAGAGTTGGATACCTTTATCACACAGCTCTGTCTCCCTGTCTCTGTCTGTCTTGTGCTTTCTCTCCCTTCCCCCCACTCCCTTTTGTGAATACGCATTTACAAAGCTAGGTTTGAGCATATAAGTGGCCCTCCAGGAGATCAGTCTGTGTCTGTGGGGAAACAGACACAGTAATGGGATAGTAGAAGTGCTACCTTAGTGGGTAGGGACCAAATGCTGAAGAGGTCAGGGAAGGTTTCAAAAAGGAGGTTACATTTCAGCTGAGTCCAAAGGATGAGAACTACCAAGTGATTAGACCTATGGGTCACTTTGTGGTTCTTTTTAGAATTGGGCTATTGTTGAAGAATGTAGAGCTTTTATGTTTGCTGCCCAGTTTGGTGGACTTGATGTCAATAACAAGAGGAAGCTGTACAACCTGGCCTTAGGAACAGTATCAGCTCTAGGAAGGTTCCTCTAGGAGTCAGGATGTACAGGAAATGGGGTTGGGATGGGGCAGTGCTAGTTGGGAATGAGAAATGGGAAGGAGTTTTGGAGATGGGGGAATGGAGAAGGAGGAAGAGGGGCATGGGAAGAGGGGGAGGGAGAGAGAGATATGGAGAAACAGGAAAGAAGCAGTGACAGAGAGTAGAGAGAGCTGAGGAGGAGGCAGCAGGTTTCACTTTCTTAGCTGACCTCTGTAAACTCTGTTTTAAAAGATCTCTGGGAAAGGAAATTCTGCAAACTCCATAGTAACATGTTCCAATGTTTATTGCCCCTCACTGCTCACTGTTAGGAAGTTCTCTGGTATATTAACTGACGCCCCTCTTGTGGCAGTTTAAGCTCTTATTCTATTTGCGTAGACAGAGAAGAATATACATATACATAATCCTTATATATGAAAATAAATTAAGTCACCCACCAACCCCTATTTCTATAGGCTAAATAATCCAGCTTCCCAAAGTCTTTCCTCAGAACTCCTATTCTCAAATGTATTACTAATCATGCCCACCAACTCTTCCCCCATTTCCTCCTTGCTATCCTTCTAGAACAATCTTGACCCTCCTATTTCATATTCCAGTCCTTTCAACATTCCCACCAGGATGTAGTTATCTTAAATGAGTCATAACTGTGGTCTTGAACCAAAACCTCCAACTCCTCCTGTTGACTTCCTCTGCTCTGTGCTGCTACACTCAAAGACTACAGGTGGGCATAGGTCTTCTTCCTTCCTTCACCACCTTCTCACAATTTTATGGAAAGTTTCAGGAATGGGAGCCTGTTTCCAGACTTCATCACAATGTCTTCACCTGAGGTAGTTTCTTAGTTTTAAATACAACCTTTCTAGTCTCACTAAAGACCTTCTTACTGACTCTGACTTCCTGCTCCCCAGACCCTTAGGCAGGAAAATCCTGTCCTGATTTATCAGGTCCTCCTTTAAGAAGAATGCCTCATGGCCAAGAAACCAAATCCTCATGGCAATGCCGCTCAAGAGGCCAGTTGTCTATGTCTAACCACATCTGCATTTGGAATAAAACCATGGGGTCATCGTGGGGCCTCTTCCTCAGAGAGGAAGGAAAGGAAGGTCCAGAGAACATCTCTCCCAGAAGAGTCCCTGTAGCCTTAAAGACCTAGAGGCATGAGCTTTAGAGGTTTCTCTGCACTTAGCAGCAAAAGATTGGATCTGCCCCGTTTCTAGATCTAGCCAATTTCAAGATGCTGAACAGGAAAACCATCTCCCTTCAGATTTGGGCACCTTCCAAATCAGGCTTATTCAGAGCCCAAGTTTCAATTCCAGCTAGTGTAGTGGAAAGAACACAGAATCTGTACTCAGGAGATAAGGATGTAAGCCCTAGCTCTGCCACAGACACACTTTGGGCAAATCCCTTCCTCTCCTTGAGCCTCAGTTTCTACATCTGTGAAACAAGGAGCTTGGCCTGAATGATTTCTCTGTTTCCTCATGAGACTGACTGAGCTTCCATAAGGAGGGGTGACTTACCACTTGCAGTCAGGAAGCTTTCTTAGCCTGGTTGTAAGGTTTGCTTCTCCCTCCTTATTTTCTAGGTGGCATAGACACAGAGGTTGGTGCATATTAGGCTGTCCTGTGTCCCAAGATTTCCAAGCCTAACAGTGATTTTCAAGCTACAGGGTGTTCTGTGGGTAGCACAAACTTCAGCTTCAAGAATGTGAGTCTCCTGTAATTGCTAATGTAATTTTGGAAGACTTACAGCTAGAAACTCCTCCAGTCCAAGAGACTAATGGTTGCAGTGAAAACAGAATGTTCACTTATGAAAATGTTAGAAGGCATTTGAGAAAAAACTCCTGCTTTGTTCCAGTTCTGCAGTTGGTCCTCTGTTCCTCTGCAACAAGGGTTAGGCAAGTGTGCTTCTCACACTTGCATACTTACACAAAGTTGGGCTCAGAGAAGAGAATGTACAAAATGACCCCTGGAGCAAGAAGATAACTTCAGAGGATTGACTCCCGTCTCTGGATTTCCTTACTTTAACAGAACACCTCATGATATAAAAGCCCAGAGACGTCTGTACTTAGAAACATACCCTACGTAGTGTTAGATGAAAGAATATACACATTCCTTTCAAAGCTAAACTTCATCAAAGGAGTATTTCCTTAACCTTTTAGCTAAGCCCCAAATGTAAGAACAACCAAAAGTGAGTGAATGAGTGAGTGAGAGAGAGAAAGTTGTGGAAGGAGGAAAATTCCATTAAAGGGTGAAAATTAAGTGAACAATTCAATTTATCTCTTCAAGCATGTGCCTATTCACCATATCCAAGGAAATCCATATTAAATGGCTTCTAAATAACTTTCAGCCAAAGTAAATGTTTAAGGCCTATGTGCACTCTCTTCTCAATAATGTCCAAGGTAGCAGTGCCAGGCAATGATCTGAGTTGTAATTTCTGTTTTAAAGGGATGTGACAAGATTTAAGAACTACATGTTTGAAAATCAAATCTACTTTCTTAAAAGACAGAACATCTTGGTGGTAAATGCCCAGGCGCCACAGGGAAAGGTTTCCTCACTGACTCCAGCTCCCTGGCTGTTTTCCAACCTTGCTCAGTTCAGGCACTCAGGAGGTCAGGTCATTCCTCAGCTTCTTTACAACAGGCACACAACTTTTCCATGTGGACTATGATACCTCAAGGCACCAGAGTACCCTAGTGTTCGAAGAAGTGGCAGACTGCAGCTGAAGCCAGTGTTTTGGCCTAGTCTGGGGTTGGCAATCTATTCTATAAAGCTCCATAAATCTTATCACACAGCATCATTTCACTTAAAGCATTTTAATGAAAAATCATTAGTTTTACTCTGTCTTCCTCCCAGGTCAGAACCCAGAAACAAACAGGTGCTTTAGCTAGTTTCATAATTGGTTTTTTCAGTCCTAAGTAGTAGACCATATTGCCTGGCCCTGTCTTTGGAGACTGTTCTGTCTTTGGATTGATTCTCATCTTTTAGTAAGTGAGCACTTGTACGTGCCCTAGGGCTAGTTTCATTGCAAGTACACTGGGGACTTACTGACCCAACAATGGCACAATGGAAGCTACTTTGAAAAGACTAAATGGTCAGGGTACTACCCCAGAATAGCGTTTTCATTACAGAGAAAATGATATTGAACCCTCAAAGCAAGAAATACCTTCCCTGACTCTTTGGGAAATCAAATCAGGAAGCTTTAAGTCCAAGAAACAGGGTGCTGACATCTTTTGATAGGTAGCGTATCTAGTTCCTATATGGTGACTCAGGATTTCATTCATACCCAATCACTGATTTGATAAAGGAGGAAAAAAAAGGATAAAAGTGAGTGCCTGTAATCCCAGCTACTCAGGAGGCTGAGGCAGGAGAATTGCTTGAACCCCAAAGGCGGAGGTTTCAGTGAGCTAAGATTGCGTCATTGCACTCCAGCCTGGGCAACAAGAGTGAAACTCCGTCTCAAAAAAAAAAAAAAAAAAAAAAAAAAAAAAAAAAA
>NW_016804161.1:377933-380091 GCF_001698545.2 Rhinopithecus bieti
ATACTGGCCATTTAAGGGGAACAAATAGCTTCCTGGAGAAGGTCTGACCTAAATCCACAAGTGAAAAGAGAGAAATGGAAATTTCAAAATCTTTTTAAGCTTCAATTATTTTTATACAAGATATACCTACTCCTTACACATACATAAATGCATGCATACATACATATATACATAAAAAAGAGTAGCAAAAGGAAAAAGAGCTTATTAAAGTACCCCCAAATAACCTCTACTAACATTTCATGCACATCTAGAAATCTTCTATGTGTATAAATAGGTATTTTACAAAATCGGATCAGATGAAAAGTGTCATTTAATAACCTTTATGTCAATAACTACATTTTACATTGTAATTTTAATATGGATGCATCAGCATTTAATCATCTTTGATAGATATTTAGACTGGGTCCAGTTTTCACTATTATAAACAATGATGTAGTTAATGTTTTACATATGTAAATTTTATACACTTGTCCAAAGGTTTTTTAGGATGTGTCATTAGAAATGACACTGTTGGGTCAAAGGGTGTGAAAAGCTTTCCTTACATGTAATTAAACCTAATAATCTTTTCCTATATGGTTACTGTCTTCAGTGTCATGCTTACTTAGGCCTTCCCTAATGTGACATTATAGGTAACTCTTTATATATTTTCTAGTTCTTTTATGGTTTCATTTTATTTTAAATCTACAATTAATCTGGTATAGATTTTGGCAAACAGTGTAAGACAAAGAGTTAACAAAATTTTATATTTTTTCCCTAAAATGCCCATGACATGAAGAGTACCAAGAGAAACAGGGCTCAAAGTCATTTCTTAAACTTTTATTTTAGTTTCAGGGGTACATGTGCAGGTTGGTCCTATAGATAAATTGTGTGTCACAGGGGTTTGGTGTATATATTATTTCATCACCCAGGTAATAAACATAGTACCCAATAAGTAGTTTTTTGATCTTCACCCTCCTCCCACTCTCCACTTGCAAGTAGGCCCTGGTGTCTATTGTTCCCCTCTTTGTGTCCATATGTATTCAATGTGTAGCTCCCACTTACAAGTGAGAAGATGGCAGCATTTGGTTTTCTGACCCTGCTTGTGATTATAGCCTCCAGCTCCATTCATGTTGCTGCAAAGAACATGATCTCATTCTTTTTTATGGCTGCATAGTATTCCATGACATGTATGTACATTTTCTTTATCCAGTCAACTGTTGATGGTCATTTAGGTTGATTCCACATCTTTGCTATTGTGAATAGTGCTGCCATGAACACACATGTGCATATGTCTTTATGGTAGAACAAGTTATATTATTTTGTGTATATACCCAATAATGAGAGTGCTGGGTTGCATGGTAATTCTGCTTTAAGTTCTTTGAGGAATCACCACACTGCTTTCCATAATGGCTGGACTAATTTACACTCCCACCAGAAGTATATAAGTGTTCCTTTTTCTCCACAACCTCACCAGCATCTCTTGTTTTTTGATTTTTTAGTAATAGCCATTCTGACTGGTGTGAGATGGTATCTCATTTAGTTTGGATTTATATTTCTCTAATGATCAGTGATGCTGAGCATTTTTTCATATGCTTATTGCTTATGTATATGTCTTCTTTTGAAAAGTGTCTGTTTATGTCCTTTGCCCATTCTTTCATGAGGTTGCTTGTTTTTTGCTTGTATATTTAAGTTTTGTTGGGAGCAAGCCCCCCAAAATCTAGCCATAAACTGGTCCCAAGACTGGCCATAAACAAAATCTCTGCAGCACTGTAACATGTTCATAATGGCCCTAACACCTGCACTGGAAGGTTGTGGGTTTATGGGAATGAGGGCAAGGAACACCTGGCCCACCCAGGGTGGAAAGCCGCTTAAAGGCATTCTTAAGCCACAAACAATAGCATGAGCAATCTGTGCCTTAAGGACATGCTCCTGCTGAGTTAACTAGCCCAACCTATTCCTTTATTTTGGCCCATCCGTTTGTTTCCCATAAGGGATACTTTTAGTTAATTTAGTATCTATAGAAACAATGCTGCATAGTATTCCATGGTGTATATGTGCCACATTTTCTTAATCCAGTCTGTCACTGATGGACATTTGGGTTGATTCCAAGTCTTTGCTATTGTGAATAGTGCCGCAATAAACATACGTGTGCATGTGTCTTTATAGCAGCATGATTTAT
>NW_016804161.1:383809-386289 GCF_001698545.2 Rhinopithecus bieti
AAGGATTTGTGGAAACTATTAAATGCTCTTAATAAGATCAAAATTTAGGAAAGAATAAAAAAGCATCTAGAAGGACACTTGACAAACTTGTTTTTGGATATAGCAAAATTAAAAAACAAATATTTACAGCATTCCAGGCACACCTGACCTTAATGCCAGGAACTGAAGTACTTAAAGGAGCTGCAGACAAATTAGCAGCTAGTAACCCATTAAAATGGATAAAAACACTTGGAAGCTCTGTGATTTCAATGATGACTGTGCTTTTAATTTATGTTGTTTGTCTTTGTATAGTCTGCAGATGCGGATCTCGACTCCTGTGAGAAGTAGCTCACTGTGACAAAGCTGTCCTTGCTTTTATCTCTTTGCAAATCAAAGAAGGGAGACATGTTGGGAGCAAGCCCCCAAAATCTGGCCATAAACTGGCCCCAAAACTGGCCATAAACAAAACTCTGCAGCACTGTAACATGTTCATAATGGCCCTAACGCCTGCACTGGAAGGTAGTGGGTTTACGGGAATGAGGGCAAGGAACACCTGGCCCACCCAGGGTGGAAAACTGCTTAAAGGCATTCTTAAGCCACAAACAATAGCATGAGCCATCTGTGCCTTAAGGACATGCTTCTGCTGCAAGTTAACTAGCCCAACCTATTCCTTTATTTTGGCCCATCCCTTCCTTTCCCATAAGGGATACTTTTAGTTAATTTAGTATCTATAGAAGCAATGCTAATGACTGGTTTGCTGTTAATAAATACGTGGGTAAATCTCTGTTCAGGGCTCTCAGCTCTGAAGGCTGTGAGACCCCTGATCTCCCACTTCACACCTCTATATTTCTGCGTGTGTGTCCTTAATTCCTAGTGCCACTAGGTTAGGGTCTCCCCCACTGAGCTGGTCTCAGCAAGTTTCTTATAGATACTGGATATTACATCTTTGTCAGATACATTGTCTGCAAACATTTTCTCCAGTTTTTGGGTGGTCTGTTTACTCTGTTGATAGTTTCTTTTGCTGTTTTGCTATGCAGGAGCTCTTTAGTTTAATTAGGTCCCATTGATCAATTTTTGTTTTTGTTGCAATTGCTTTTGTGTCTCTGTCATAAAATCTTTTCCAGGGTTTATGTCTAGAATAGTATTTCCTAGATTTTCTTCAAGGATTTTTATACTTTTGGGTTTTAAAATTAAGTATTTAATCCATCCTGAGTTAATTTTTGTATATGGTGTAAGGAAGGGGCCCAGTTTCAATTATCTCTGCTTATGGCTAGCCAGCTATTCAAGCACCATTTATTGAATAGGAAGTCCTTTGTAGATTGTCTGTTTTTGTTAATTTTGTCAAAGATCTGATGGTCACAGGTGTGTGACATTATTTCTGGGCTCCCTATTCTGTTCCATTGTTCTACCTGTACCACACTGTTTTGGGTATTGCAGCCTTATAGTATAGTTTGAAGTCAGGTAACATGATGCCTCCAGCTTTGTTCTACTTGCTTTGGATTGCCTTGGCTATTCAGGCTCTTTTTTGGTTCCATATGAATTTTAAAATAGTTTTTTCTAGTTTTGTGAAGAATGTCATTGGTAGTTTGATAAGAATAGCATTGAATTTGTAAATTTCTTTGGGTAGTATGGCCACTTTGACAATATTGATTCTTCTGATGCATAAACATGGAATGTTTTTCCATTTGTTTGTGCCATCTCTGATTTCTTTGAGCAGTGCTTTGTAATTCTCATTGTAGAGGTCTTTTACCCCTTGTTTAGCTGTATTCCTAGGTATTTTATTCTTTTTGGGCTATTGTGAATGGGACTGCATTCTTGCTTTGGCTCTCAGCTTGGATGTTGTTGGTGTATAGGAATGCTACTAATTTTTGTACATTGATTTTATATCCTGAAACTTTGCTGGAGTTGTTTATCAGATCAAGGAGTTTTGGGCAGAGACTATGGGGGTTTTCTAGGTATAGAATCATATCGTCTGCAAACAGGGATAGTTTGACTTCTTCTCTTTCTATTTAGATGCCTTATATTGCTTTCTCTTGCTTGATTGCTCCGGTAGGAGTTCCAGTACTGTGTTGAATGGGAGTGGTGAGAGAGGGCATCCTTGTCTTGCTCTGGTTCTCAATGAGAATGCTTCCAGCTTTTGCCCATTCAGTATGATGTTGGCTGTGGGTTTGTCATAAATGGCTCTTGTTATTTTAAAGTATGTTCCTTCAATGCCTAGTTTGTTGAGGATTTTTAACATGAAGTGGTGCTGTATTTTCTTAAAAGCCTTTTCTACATCTATTGAGATGAATATGTGGTTGTTGTTTTTAGTTTTGTTTATGTGGTGAATAATTTTTATTGATTTACATATGTTGAACAAACCTTGCATTCCAGGGATAAAGCCTACTTGATTGTGGTGGCTTAGCTTTTTTGAGGTGCTGCTAGATTCAGTTTGCTAGTATTGTGTTGAGGATTTTTGCTTTTATGTTCATCAAGGATATTGGCCTGAAGTTTCTTTGTTG
>NW_016804161.1:387528-391835 GCF_001698545.2 Rhinopithecus bieti
TTCTTCTTCTTCTTCTTCTTCTTCTTCTTCTTCTTCTTCTTCTTCTTCTTCTTCTTCTTCTTCCTCTTCTTCTTCTTCTTCCTCTTCTTCTTCTTTTTTTTGTTTAGATGGAATCTCACTCTGTTGCTCAGGCTGGAGTGCAAAGGCGTGATCTAGGCTCACTGTAAGCTCCGCCTCCCGGGTTCAAGCGATTCTCCTGCCTCAGCCTCCCGAGTAGCTGGGATTACAGGCATGCACCACCATGCCTGACTAATTTTCGTATTTTTAGTAGAGACGGAGTTTTGCCATGTTGGCCAGGGTGGTCTCGGACTCCTGACCTCAGGTGATCCACCTGCCTTGGCATCCCAAAGCGCTGGGATTACAGGCGTGAGCCACTGAGCCTGGCTGGAGTTTCTTTTCTTTAAGAATGCTCAATATAGGCTCCCAATCTCTTTTGGCTTTCAGGGTTTCTGCTGAAAGGTCCACTGTTAGCCTGATGGGGTTCCCTTTGTAGGTAGCCTGCCCCTTCTCTCTAGATGCCTTTAATACTTGTTATTTCATGTTGACCTTGGAGAATCTGATGACTATGTGTCTTGGGGATGGTTGTCTTATACAGTATCTCATAGGGGTTTTCTGCATTTCCTGGCTTTGAATGTTGGCCTCTCTAGCGAGGTTGGGGAAATTTTCATGGATAATATCCTCAAGTAGGTTTTCCAATTTGCTTGTTTTCCCTCCCTCTCTTTCAAGAGATGCCAATGAGTGTTGGATTTGGTGTCTTTACATAATCTCCTATTTCTCAGAGGTTTTGCTCATTCTTTTAAAATTATTTTTTTCTTTATTTTTGTCTGACTGATTTAGTTTGGAGAACCAATCTGTGAGATCTGAGGTTCTTCCTTAGCTTAGTCCATTCTGCTGGTAATACTTGCAATTGCATTATGAGATTTTTATAGTGTATTTTGCAGTTCTATCACATCAGTTGGCTTCTTAAAATGTCCATTTCATTTTTCAGCTCCTGTATCATTTTATTGTAGTCCTTAGATTCCTTGGATTGGGTTTTGACTTTCTCCTGAATCTTATTCTGAATTTTATGACTATCATTACAGCCATTTCAGCCTGGCTAAGAACTCTTGCTGGGGTACTGGTACACTCATTTGGAGGTAAGGAGAACTCTGGGTTTTTGAATTGCCAGAGTTCTCATGCTGGTTCTTTTTCATCTGTGTGGGCTGATGTTCCTTTAACTGTGGCATAATTTCAGTTATGGTCAGTTGACTTTGTTTCTGGATGTTATCAGAGGGCTGAGACTTTGTGCTAGGTCTTCATTTGTAGCTGAACTCTTGTCCTTGATTTTATCGGGGGATACACTAGCAAAGTATTTTTGTTGTTGAAATTTGATGCATAATGGCCAGTAGGTAGGCTCTTGCTCAGCCATGTGGTTCCTCTGTATTTTCTCGTGTCTTCAGCTGTGCTCCCTCTCAATGCTCTGAGGGTGTGGGCTCGTTTCCTACATGAGTGCTGGCTGTAGATCTCAGCTGTCAGCTCTCTACTTGGCAGTCCTGGGTTGTGCTCAGGCATTATGTTCCCTCCCCAGCTTGGGGACTGCAAGGGCCAGGACCTTGGCAGTGGCAATGGCAGAGGGCCTGTCACTTGTATCTTGGGGCTCCACCCCAGATAAATATAGAGCCACTACCAATTGGAGCAATCAGCCTGGGGTAGGGCAGCTGTGCCATGGGCCCAAGCCAGGGCACCCTGCCTGGTGATGAGCAGGGAGGCAGGGGTATTGTGGGGGAAGAAAGACTGGCCTCTTCTCCTTAGGGCAGCTGTGTGGGTATGTTGGAGTTGTGAGTAAAGCACTCAGGATCTTTGTTCCTTTCCCAGTCAGAGAGCAGCAAGGGCAGTATCAGTGCAGTGGCAGTGGCAGTGGCAGAAGGGCTTTCAGTAATCTCTGGGAGCTCCAACCCACAGAAATGCAGAGCTGCTGCCAATGGGAATGTTCAGCCAGAGGGTGGGGCAGCTGCACTATGGGCCTGAGCTGGACCCTGCTTGGTGAAGAGCAGGGGGTCAGAGGCTCACCAGGAAGAGAGACTGGGCTCCTTTCCATATGGCAACTGTGGTGTGCTGGAAGTATAAGTAAAGCCCTTAGGCTCTTTGTTTCTTCCTCAGTCTGAGGGCAGCAAGGGCAGAACCACTGCAGTGGCAGTGGCAGAGGGGCTGTTGGTTTCCTCTGAAGTTCCACCCCAGGGGAACACAGAGCCACTACCACTGGGAATGCTCAGTCAGGGTTGGGGCAGCTACTCGGAGATCCCAAGTTGGGGGCCCTATCTGGTGAAGTGTAGGGGGTAAGGGCTCACAGGGAAGAGCTACTGGGCTCCTCTCCTTATGGTTGCTGCAGTGTGCTGGAGGTGCCAGTGACACAACCAGGCCCTTTGTTCCTTCCCCAGCCCATGGGCAGTAAGGGCGATACCACTGCAGCTGCAATGGGAGAGGGGCTGTAGGTTGTCTCTGGGATTTCTTTCCCTAGAGAAATGCAGAGCCACCACTGCCAAGTGTTCAGGCAGGGGCAGGGTGGTTGTGCTGGGGGCCCAGGTGGAGAGGCTCTGTCCAGTGAGGAGTAACAAGGTCAGAGACCTGCATGGAAAACTGGCTGCTTTTCTGTAAGGCATCCGCACTGTGCTGGAGGTCCATGATAGTCCTTAATCACCATGCTCCCTCCTGAGCCTGAGGGCATTAGAGGAGGGAGCTGTAGAGCAGCAAAAGTGGTGGGCCTGTCTGCTTCCACTGGGAGCTCTGTCCCAGGGAGGTGCAGAGCTGCTACTGGCCCAAGAGCCCAGGTAGTGGTGGGGTGGCTGGGGTCTCAGGTCGGGAGGCCTTGCTCAGTGAGGAATAGAAGGGACACAGAACCACGTGGAAAACAGTCTGGCTGCTTTTCTATAAGGCAGCTGCGCTGGGCTGGGGGCTCACAAAGTCTTCTTCCACTACAGCTTGGGTCATAGAAGGGCTCTCAGAGAGCTCCTGCTTAGTGGACATTTGGCATATCCCTTGGGAAAAAACAAGGATGTAAAAGTATACACAAGATTGTCATTAGATAGTATCACATTTCCCATAAGTGCTAATAAGTACATCATCTCAGCAGTATAGGAGTTTCTTCTTGTCCTAAGATAGCTCACCATGACCAGTAAATACTTATTATTATTTTCAACATGGACCTCTAAGATTTGGCTCTGTTTCTACCATGCCTATTGCTTTTGCTTGAGGCCATTGTAGTTGTAGCTTCTAGAGAGAAAATGTCAGGGAGCTAGAGCTGTCCCATACTAGACGTGAGCATCTTGATTCAGAGCAAAAGCGGTAATCCCTGATGAGTTCTATAATCTTTTAGATATATCTATTTGTTTTCTCTATATGCTTCAGAACCTTATGCATACCTATTCAGAGCACTAGCACTATTACATATCTATTTCTAGTGTAATAAGCGATATTTCTATATCATTCTAATTCTCCCTATTTGTAACCATATGTTTTCTTTAGACAAAACCCACCTGCATCAGAGGGGGACATATAGCTATGCAGTACGGGGGACTGCTTTGATAGGAGTAAAATTGGGATTAGACAAATTTTGATCAATATGGGCAGGTAGTTTGCCTATCTGACACTAAGAAAAGGGAATTTTGTGATGGAATCAGGGCCATGGAGGCCAGCAGCAGCAGGTCTAGCCAGATTCTAGTGCTTACTCAACCACAAAATGACCATAGGGCAAGTGACTTTTCTTCTGGTTCTTCAACGGCTAAATTAGGGGACACTACATACTTTGTCTCTACTCAAAGCCCAGGGTTCTGATGAGGATCAATAATATAAAATAGCAAGCTAGAATGTTGTATCCAGTGGAACCGTCCTTCAAAAATGAAGGAGAAATAAAGACTTCCACAGACAAACAAAAAAGAAGGAACTTGTTGCTAACAGATCTGCCTTGCAAGAAATGTTAACAGAAGTTCTTCAGTGAGGGCAAATGACATAGGTCAGAAACTTAGATCTACATAAAGAAAGAAAGCACATTAGATAATAAATAAATGACAGTCAAATAAAACATGTTATTTGTTCTTAATAGATTTACTAGATAACTCCAAAATAATTAACCAGCCTGGCCAACATGGTGAAAACCTGTCTCTAACAAAAATACAAAAATTAGCCAGGAATGGTGGCTCATGCCTGTAGTCCCAGCTACTTGGGAGGCTGAGGCACGAGAATCGCTTGAACCCAGGAGACAGAGGTTGCAGTGAACCGAGATCATGCCACTACACTCCAGCTGGGGCAACAGAGTGAGACCCTGTCTCCAA
>NW_016804161.1:395607-408493 GCF_001698545.2 Rhinopithecus bieti
ATGGCTGGCCATGAGCTGCGTTCCTTTGGAGGGGGAGATGCACTCTGATTTTTTGAATTTCCAGCTTTTCTGCACTGCTTTTCCCCCATCTTTGTGGTTTTATCTGCCTTTGGTCTTTGATGACGGTGACTGATGGGGTTTTGGTGTGGGTGTCCTTTCTGTTTGTTAGTTTTCCTTCTAACAATCAGGACCCTCAGCTGTAGGTCTGTTGGAGTTTGCTTGAGGTCCACTCCAGACCCTGTTTGCCTGGGTATCAGCAGAAGAGGCTGCAGAAGATAGAATATTGCTGAACAGCGAGTGTTGCTGTCTGATTCTTGCTCTGGAAGCTTCATCTCAGAGGTGTACCCCGCCGTGTGAGGTGTGAGGTGTTGGTCTGCACCTAGTGGGGGATGTCTCCCTGTCAGGCTACTCAGGGGTCAGGAACCTACTTGAGCAGGCAGTCTGTCCATTCTCAGATCTCAACCTCTGTGCTGGGAGATCCACTGCTCTCTTCAAAGCTGTCAGATGGGGGCATTTACCTCTGCCGAGGTTTCTGATGCTTTTTGTTTAGCTATGACCTGTCCCCAGAGGAGGAGTCTACAGAGGCAGGCCGGCCTCCTTGAGCTGGGGCGGGCTCCACCCAATTCGAGCTTCAAGGCGGCTTTGTTTACCTAGTTAAGCCTCAGCAATTGCGGGCGCCCCTCCCCCAGCCTCGCTGCCACCTTGCAGTTAGATCTCAGACTGCTGTGCTAGCAATGAGGGAGGCTCCGTGGGTGTGGGACCCTCTGGGTCAGGTGTGGGATATAATCTCCTGGTGTGCCATCTGCTAAGACCCTTGGTAAAGCGCAGTATTAGGGTGGGAGTTACCCGATTTTCCAGGTGTTGTGTGTCTCAATTTCCTTTGGCTAGGAAAAGGAATTCCCTTCCCCCTTCCACTTCCCAGGTGAGGCGATGCCTCGCCCTGCTTCAGCTCTTGCTAGTTGGGCTGCACCTGTGGACCAGCGCCAACTGTCCGACACGACCCAGTGAGATGAACTCGGTACCTCAGTTGAAAATGCAGAAATCACCCGTCTTCTGTGTTGCTCACGCTGGGAGCTGAAGGCTGGAGCTGTTCCTATTCGGCCATCTTGGGCGCGCCTCTCTAAACCTTTTTTTCTTTATAAATTACCCAGTCTCAGGTACGCCTTTATCAGCAGTGTGAAAACAGACTAATACAATGATAGGTATTAATCTACCTATATCAATAATCAATTTAAATGTGAATGCTCTGAACACACCAGTTAAAAGACAAAGACTGTCAGAGTGAATGAAGAAACAAGACCCAACTATATGTTGTCTATAAAAAATCCACTTTAAATATAAAGACACAGGTAAATTAAAGTATAGGGATGGAGAAAGATATATCATGGTAACTCTAATCAAAAAGGAAGGCTGGTATAGCTGTATTAATTTCAGACAAAGCCAACCTCAGAGCAAGGAAAATGATCAGGGATAAAGATGGGTATTACATTATGATAAAAAAGAGTCAGTACTCCAGGAAAACACAACAATCCTTAATGTATGTGTGCCTGATAACAGAACATCAAAATACATAAGTCAAAAACTGATATAACTGCAAGAAGAAATAGATGAATCTACTGTCAGTTGGAGACTTCAATATGTCCTCAGTAATTGCCAGATCCAGCAGGCAGAAAATCAGTGACAATATAGTTGAGCTGAATAGTACCATCAATCAACTAGATCTAATTGACATTTATAGAATACTTCATCTAACAATAGCAGGAAACACATTCTTCTCAGATTCACATGGAACACTGAACAAGACAGACCATATTCTGTGCCATAAAACACACCTTAAAAATTCAAAAGAGATATCATACAAAGTATGCTCTTATATCACAATGGAATTAAACTAAAATTAACAACAAGATAGTTGGAAAATCCCAAACTACTTGGTGATTTAAAAACACCCTTCCAGGCCGGGTGTGGTGGCTCATACCTGTAATCACAGCACTTTGGGAAGCTGAGGTGGGCAGATCACCTGAGGTCAGGAGTTTGAGACCAGCCTGGCCAACGTGGTGAAACCCTGTCTCTACTAAAATACAAAATTAGCTGGGCATGGTGGTGCATGCCTGTAATCCCAGCTACTCTGGAGGCTAAGGCAGAAGAATCACTTGAACCTGGGAGGTGGACGTTCCAGTGAACCAAGACGGAGCCACTACATTCCAGCCTGGGAGATAGAGTGAGACTCTGTATCAAAACCAAACCAAACCAAACCAAACAAACAAATCCACCCTTCTAAATAAGACATGGGTCAAAGGAAAAGTCTCAAGGAAAATTAAAAAAAATATTTTGAACAAGATGACAATTAAAAGGAAACCTATCAAAATTTGTGGGATGGAGCAAAAGCAGTGCTGAGAGGGAAATTTATGGTGTTGAATATATATATATTAGAATAGGAGAAAGATAAAAAATCAATATCTAAGCTTCTACCTTAAGAAACTAGAAGTAAAGAACAAATTGAATTTAAAGTAAGCAGAAGAAAGGAAGTAATAAAATGAGAGCAAAATAAATGAAAGTAAAAACAGGGGGTTGGGCACAGTGGCTCAGGCCCGTTATCCCAGCACTTTGGGAGGCTGAGGTGGGCGGATCATGAGGTCAGGAGATTGAGACCATCCTGGCTAACAGGGTAAAACCCCGTCTCTACTAAAAAAATACAAAAAATTAGCCTGGCGTGGTGGCGAGCGCCTGTAGTCCCAGCAACTTGGGAGGCTGAGGCAGGAGAATGGCATGAACCCATGAGGTGGAACTTGCAGTGAGCCGAGATCTCGCCACTGCACTCTAGCCTGGGCGACAGAGCAAGACTCCATCTGAAAAAAAAAAAAAAAAAAAAAAAAAAAAAAAAAAAAAAAAGTTTATAAAAACAGGAAAGCAATAGAGAAAATCAATGAAATAGAAAGCTGGTTCTTTAGGGAGATAAAGAAAAACTGATAAAGTCCTACCAAGAAAGAGCGAGAAGGCACACATTTTACTAATATCAGAAATGAAAGGGGGGCTGCCATCGTTATGGATCCCATGGACATTAAAAGAATAATAAAAGAATATTATGAATAACTCTATGCCCACTAATTTGATCACTTAGGTAAAATGGGCTAATTCCTTAAAAGACACAATCTACCATAACTCACACAAGGAGAAATAGGTAATCCGTATAGACCTATATATATTAAAGAAATTGAATTGACAATTTGCAACCTTCCAAAAGGGAAAGCACCAGGCCCCAATGGTTTCATTGGTGAATTTAATCAAATATTGAAAGATGAAATCATACTAATTCTCTACAGTCTGTTTCAAAAAATAAAATCAGAGGCACTACCTGGGTGATGAGATCATCTGTACCCCAAACCTCAGCACTGTGCAATATACCCATATAGCAAACCTGCACATGTACCCCCAAATCTAGAATAAAAGTTGAAATTACATAAAAAAGGAAATAGAAGCAGGGGGAACACTTCCTACTTCATTCTATGAGTTCAGCATCACCCTAATATCCCAAACAGACAGAGGCACTACAAGAAAGGAAAACTACCACTGCTATCTATCTTGAATATAGATGCAAAAATCCTCAGTAAAATATTAGCCAATCAAAGCCAACAATGTATTAAAATAATTATGTACCGCAACCAAATGGGATTTATTCCTGGTATGCAAGGCTAGGGTTAACCATTCAAAAATCAATTAATTGAATCCCATTACTCATCAAAAGGTTAAAGAAGAATCATATGATCATGTCAATAGATCCAGAAAAGGATTTTTGACAAAATGCAACATCACTTCATGATAAAAACTCTCAGCAAATTATGAATCAAAGAGCACTTCCACAATTTGATAGAGAACATCTATAACATTCAGAATATTTATGATCCTGGAATAACTGGACATCCATATACCATACAGCTAATTTAATGATGAGGAACTAGATGCTTTCCCTTTAAGATTGGGAAAAAGGCAAGGATGTTCCCATTCATCACTCCTACTGAACATAATACTGGAAATGCTAGCTAATGTAGTAGGCAAGAACAGGAAATAAGAGGCATAAAGATTGAGAAATAAGAGATAAAACTGTCTTTGTTCACAGATTACATGATTGTCGATGTGAAAATTCCAAGGAATCAACAAAAATCTTCCAGAACTAAGTAGCATTATAATAGGTTGCAGGATACACAAATAATATATAAAAATCAATTGCTTTCCTACATACTAGCAGTGACCAACTGGAATTTAGAAATTAAAAACAAACACTATTTATATTAACACAATATATAGAGAAATACTTAGGTATAAATCTAACAAAATATGAATATATGAGGAAGACTACAAAACTTCGATGAAAGAAAATAAAGATCTAAATCAATGGACATCTTAATAATATTGAGTCTTCCTATCCATGATCAATGTTCGTGGATAGGAAGACTCAATATTGTTAAGATGTCACTTTTTTCCAACTTTGTCTATAGCAATCCCAATTAAGATCTGCATTAGTCCATTTTCACGCTGCTATGAAGACATACTCAAGACTGGGTAATTTATAAAGAAAAGATGTTTAATTGACTCACAGTTCCATATGGTTGGGGAGGCCTCAGGAAACTTACCATCATGGGAGACAGCAAAACAGGCACGTCTTACATGGAGGCAGGCGAAAGGAGTGCCGAGCAAAGGGTGAAAGTCTCCTCATAAAACCATCAGATCTCACTAGAACTCACTCATCATCACCAGAACAGCATGGGAGTAACTGCCTCCATGATTCAATTACCTCCCACCAGGTCCCTCCACGACATGTGTGGATTATGGGAACCACAATTCAATATGAGATTTAGGTGGGGACACAGCCAAACAATATCGAGATCTCAGCAAGTTGCTTTGTGGGTATCAACAAATTGATTCTAAAGTTTATATGGAAAGGCAAAAGACTCAGAACAGCCAACACGATATTGAAGAATAACAAAGTTGAAGAATGACACTACTTGATTCAATTCTTAGTATAAAGCTACAGTAATCAAGACAGTGGTATTTGTGAAATACCACAAATTAATGGAACAGAAATAGACCCACATAAATATAGTCAATAAATTTTTGACAAAGGAGCAAAGGCAATCTAATGGAGAAGGGATAGTTTTTTTTTTTTTCAACAAATGGTGCTGGGATAACTGGACATTTATACAAAAAAAATCTGGACAACTTTGACAAAAATTAACTCAAAATGGATTACAGATCCAAATGCAAAACACAAAACCATAAAACTCTTATAAGATAACATAGGAGAAATCTAGATGACCTTGGGCTTGGTAATGAATTTTTAGATAGAACACCAAAAGCACAATCTGTAAAACAAAACAAAACAAAATGATACATTGGACTTCACTAAAATTAAAAATTTCTGAGAAAGATACTATTAAGTGAACCAAGAGACAAGCCACAGACTGGGAGAAAATATTTGTAAAACATATATCTGATAAAGGGCTTTTATCCAAAATATATAAAGAACTCTTATAACAACAATAAGAAAACAGTTAATCCAATTAAGAAATGGGCAAAGATCTGAACAGCAAACTCAAAAATCAGAAAAAAAAATCCAATTAAGAAATGGGCAAAAGATCTGTATAGACACCTCAACAAAGAAGATATACAGATGGCAAATAAGCATAGAAAAATATGCTCAACACCATTTGTCATTAGGGACCTGCAACTTAAAACAATGAGATAGCACTAAACATCTCTTAGAAGGGCTAAAATTCAAAATACTGACAGCACTAAATGCTTGAGAGAATATGGAACAAAAAGAACTCTCACTTATTGCTGGTGGGAATTCAAATGATACAGCCACTTTGGAAGTCAGATTGGCAGTTTCTTATAAAGCTAAACATAGTCTTACCACATGACCCATAAATTGTGCTCCTAGATGTTTATTTACCAAAATGTGCTGAAAACTTATGTCCACACAAAAACCTTCATACCAATGTTTATAGCAGTTTTATTCATCATTGCCCCAAATTGGAAGCAACTAAGATGTCATTTAATAGGTAAATGGTTAAATAAACTGTGGACATCCATATAATGGAATATTATTCAGCAATAAAAATAAATAAGCTATCAAGCCAGAAAAAGACACAGAGGAACCTTAAATGCATATTGCTAAGTGAAAGAAGTCAGTCTGAAAATGCTACATACTGTATAATTCCAACCATATGGCAGTCTGGAAAAGGAAAAACTACAGAGATAGTGAAAATATCAGTGGTTGCCAAGGGTAGGAAGAGAGGGAGTATACAGGAACTCTCCGTTTCTGTTCAATATTACTGTATACAAAACTGTTCTAAAATAGTCTGTAATTATAAAATAAATTTATAAAACATCCACTAGTTTAAAAGCAACATTGCATGGCATGTAGTTCAACATGAATCTCCAAGCCCTGGCTCTACATCCACCACACCTTTCACATACCTCTTGCCTCTATACCTTTCTTCATGGATGGCCCTTCTCCAGTCCCACTTTCTCTCAATACCTACACATCCTTTAAAACTTTAAAACTCAGACACTAATTCCTCTGTGTTCCGTTAACACACTGTTGCATTTATCAAATTATAATTTTCTGATATGTGATTGTTCTACTTAATATACTGTTAACTACTTGAGGGCAAGGGCTGTGAATTACTCATCTCTGTATCTCCAGCTTCTAAAGCATTTCTTTTATAGTAGCTGTTCAATAAAAATGTTTGTTGAATGAACAAATGAATGACAAAGAAAGCAGTAAGCCTGGGAAGTAAACCAAGATTCTTTTGACTCCAAGCTCATGGTACCTTCCATTGAATCACAGTCATGCTAAGCTTAAAGTATTAACAATAATAGTTTCAAAAAACTGTCCATTTGTAAAATGGGCATAATTCTGTCAATTTATAGCTATTTTATAGCCTAAATAAACAAAAGTCATGTGCATAGAGTAGGTATTCATAAATTTTAATTTTATTTGTTATCTGATTATACAGGTAGTAGGCTCCCAGCTTTCCCCCACCTTTTTTTTCCTGAGACATGGTCTTGCCCTGTGGCTCAAGCTGGAGTGCAGTGGCACAATCATGGCCCATTGTAGCCTCAACCTCCTGGACTCATATAATCCTCCTGCCTCAGCCTCCCAAGTAGCTGGGACTACAGACATACGCCACCACACCCAGCTAGTTTTTTAAAATTATTTTTTGTAGCAATGGGGTCTCACTATGTTGCCCAGGCTGGTCTCGAAATCCTGGCCTCAATCTATCCTCCCTCGTTGGCCTCTCTGGGATTACAGGTGTGAGTCACTGCTCCTGGCCCAGGCTTCTAGCTTTCATGCTTTTCTCCCTTTATGTTGAGAACAATACCAGAGAACTGGACATTGTCAACATTTCTTCAGTACCAGTTAGTAAGGGAATAAAGAGAAGGCAATGGCTAGCAAATGGGGAGGTACAGGAATGGACATTTTATTCAAGAAAAAGAAAACCATTCTTCAATACAGTTTGTATCTTCAAATCTTGGCATCTTAACAGTTTATTTTATTTTCTATCTTACACTATTAGAATTGTAAACAGAGGAAATGTGCAAATACGTGTGGCAAGTTCAATATATATGAAGAAGATAGAAGCCATTAGCTTCAAAGAGTGAGAATTTTGAATGCAAACCACATGGAATGCCCATGTTCAGAACCCAGATTACAGTTTCAACATCTGCTCTAAGCATGACAAAAAGGCAAGAAAAGGTAGGGGTTTGCAAGTTGATTCTCGTCCCGCCCCATCTCATCCCAATCTCAAGTATTTCTTATGCGAGATGGCTTACATTCCTCATTCAAGGATTTCCTCTCTAGCCCTTGCAGCAGGGGCCCATCTCTGGGGCTTCAGGCTCCACAAACTTAAGTTATGATCAGCTGTGAAACTTCTCCGGCTCAGTTCTGGCTTAGTTTGGGAAAGACTAACAAATATTACTGTGGTTAAGACAGTACTAAAAGAGTCCTACCAACTACTGACATTTCAGAAGCATAATGGTCCCTCAAAGTTTCATGAGGTGTAGGTTTCTTCATGTTACCAAAGATGTTCCCAAAGTCATAAGCATGCGTCTTTGCTAAACAAGTATTCTGCAACACTTAGTCTTTGGTCACTTTAGTGGTTAGGATGGAGAAAGCCAGGCCTAAGGGTAACAGTGTCTGAAGATAATCAGAAAGATGAATGGGAGATCATGCAGTGTTTTTCACACTATGTTCTAGAGAGCACCAGCGTCCTGTGTGACATCAATGGATGCTATTGGAAATGGGGCTCCTTGGTCAAAAAGAGTTTGGGAAACACATGGTTAAGGAAAAACAGATTTCTTCATTGAAGATTTCTCATATCCTTTAATATACTATTTGGAAATGTGACTCCAAAAGGGGATAGGAAATGCAGCATTTCCCAAACTTACTCAGTTATAGAAGCTTTTTAAAGAAATACCTATCTCTTGTTGACTTAATGCTCTGGATTGTACTGTTTGGGAAATGCTGGGGTTGTGGAAAGAGCATGAGCTTTGTTAACTTTTCAGAACTGGGTTTGAATTCTAGTTCTATAATAATATTCAATAGCTATGTAACCTTGGGCAAGTTACTTCACCTCTCAATCAGTTTTTTCATTTATGAAAATTGGGACAATAATATCTACCTAAAAAGGGATGTCAGGAGGATTGAATTAGATAATTTACAGTACTTAACACAAGGCCTAGCACATATAGACACTCAATAAATAGCAGCTATAATCATCATATTCATTTTCTATCACCATCATTATCAAGCCACATACCTACCTGACAGGGCTAACAAAACAGCTTCAAAATTGGTCTGACCTGGGACTCAAATGGCTATATCTGACTGCTTTGAGAACTGAGTGTAGGGAAAAGAAAACCAGAGTAGTTGTCCAGAGATATAGCTCTATGACTTATTTGCTGTCTGACCTTGGGCGAATCACTTCACCTGTTTGCATTTCTCTCTCCTCCTGCCAAATATAGGTATGGACTAGGTAACCTCTTACTCCAAAATTTTATGAACCTCAGGTCTAAAATGCTATATAAGAGATTTATAAATTTATGGTTGAAGAAATCTGTCATACAGGTTAAATCCAATTATAAAGGACAGTCCTGTATAACAAAGCTATTTTTGTGTTCCAGCAGATGGCTGGCAGAAATAGTGCTTTGCCAATCTGGTTACAATGAACTCCATATAGTGAATAATTCTGTATAACAATTGCTTTCTCTGGTCTTGACCCCGTAATTGTCACTCTCTAACATTGTCCTAATCAACCAAAGAACTTGATTATGTGTTGTTTTCATTATCAACACAGAGAGGGGAGCTGAGTTAAGCTAATCTACAGAATTTCTAGCTGAGATGTTCATGTCCAATTCCATTATCTTACAGTTGAGGAAACCGGAAAAGAGAGGTTAAATAACTTTTCAAGGGCCACACAGCTAGTAAGTGGCAGAGCTTTGAATGGATGTTTGGACTAAATGATTCATCATCTGCAAACTCAGAGATTTCACTGCAAACTCTTTCACCCAGACTATATATAAAAATGTTTAATAAAACCAGAAACAGCATTTATCACTCCCCTTTATCCCTGCATTCAAGCCCTCTTCATAGGATGGCCCCTATAATTCCATGGTTCATGGTGACATAACTTAAAGCATAATAACCTTTGCTGTGGAATGTCAGTTAGAGATTTTTTGAAAGTCTAAATAAATTACACCCATTGATCCCTTTAGATATATGCACAGTTCCTTCCACAAAGGCCTCTGATTAGTGATGTTTTTTTTTTTCATTATGAAATCATGTTGCCTTTGAAAAAAAAGCTAGGTTAACACAGATAGAAACCTTAACACTATGAATATCAAGAGTTAGTCTTCAGGCCCCTGCTTTTCTTTATCTACATACTCTTTCATGAGCACATTTTGTTCCAGGACTTCAACCTTCAAGGAGAATGACACAGCCCACGTCTCTAATACCACTGTGACATTGCCACTTGAATGCATTCCCTGTTACCGGGAACTCACATGCCTCAGATTGAATTTATCTTCTTAGTGGTTCTCAAATCTGTCTATACATTGTAATTACCTGGGGAGTTTCAAAAACTCTCAATGCTTGGACCCCAGCCCTAGGAATTCTGATGCAATTGGTGTGGGGTCAGGCCTGGGCATGAGGATTTTTCAAACCTTCCCGGGTGAGTCTAATGTGTGACCAAGGTTGAGAACCACTACTCTAAGACAAGCCCTGAGCACCATTTCTCCTTCACTTGGGCTCAACAGAAGTCTGAGGGTAAGAATATTCCAGAGTATTCCATCTCCAGCTCCTGGGATTAATGAGATAATAGAAGCAAAAACAGCTTTGGAAAGTATGAAGTGCTAAGCAAATGCAAGAAATTATTTTAAGCAGTATGCACATGAATCAAATGGATTGCTTCAGTAGTTGAGATGTGTTAACTCACTAAACATAGTAAAGGTTACACTGGCAATTTATCATCCAACCTTTCTGTTCAGCAGAACATAGGAGTCAGAAGGGAATCTACTTTTGGGATGTGACACAAATCATCAGAGCTACCCTGTCTTACTGTGGGCAGGTTAACCCCATCAATGGGCTGAAGGAGTCCAAATGGCTGGCATAAATGTGCTATTCCCAGAAGCACATGATGACAGCCATTTGGCTGGCTCCTCTTCACTGAGGAGGAGTGCTGCCACGGCAGCTGGCCAGCCAAACCACAAACAGCGATTACACTGAGAACCACACATATGCAACATGGCTCTAGACTGGGTCCCAGAATAGTTCAAGATGGCTAGCTATTGTGCTATTACGCATATTGTGTCCCTTTAATCAGGAATGGAGCTTATCCTGAGTCATACTGGATTCTTCTTCTGATGGGACAAACTAAGGATTTCTGATGTTCAGTTTGTGTGTATTCCAGTCATTTACATTAGTGCCTGCCCTAGGATGGAGGTGCTGCTAATACTTTGATTTAGAAAGAGCCAATCCAATTTTTTTCCCCAAGAAGGGTATACTACCTGGATTCTTCTGGGATTATCCTTCAACATGGTAAACATTTATCTTGCCTTTAATATTTTCATTATTACCACTCCCTTCTCGATAAAGTCAGTGTCTGTTTTGGTAGCTGTGTGTTGGCTATCCTCTATACATTATACTCAGCAGAACTTTGTCCCAGGAAATACCTTTCCCTTCCAGGGAAATTGAACATATAATTGGAAGTCACTAGTGGAAAAGGCATGGTCTTTGAAGTCACAGAACTGCATTCAAGCCCAGCTCCACTACTTAGTAAGTGCTGCATGACACTGAGCAAATTGCTTCATCTCTCTGAGTACATTCTCATTTATGAAATGGGGATACTATTACCTACCTTACAGAGTTGTTATGAGGTTTACACAAGATAACATGAAAAACAAGTATAAGATATACTCTAGGCACTCAATAAAGGCAAATTCATCTTTCTGCAAAATTCTATAACCATATAAACTTCCTTTGTCCCAAACTCAAGCAAACAGAAATCTCAACTAATTGAACCTCTTTATCCAATATAAATTGGTGTTCACAATAATTATCACAAAACACAGCAAGATTCTGAAATGGCCTTGAAGGATTTAACTGCCTGGAGAGAGTTCTTTTTCAGTTAATTCTTTCAATTATATTCAACTTGTAAATGCTGTTTGAACACAAGATATGCTAGTACTGTATTTGTACTACAAACAGATAATATAAGACCTGGCCACCTCAGTAATTGCTATTTATAATATCTTTTTAATCCATTCTTTTGGGTTTTCTAGTTATAGAACAATATCTGTAAATAACTGTACTTTGTATAATTCTCCAACAGTTATATCTCTTATTTCAGTTTCTTGCCGCATTACATTGGTAAGAACTTCAAGAATAATGTTGAACATCAGCAGTTATAATGAGCATCTTTGTCTTATTCCCAATTCTAGCAGAAATGCCTCTAATATACCTACCATTAAGTACTATGCTGTTTATTAGGCCAAGATATTCTTTATCATATTAAAGAATGTCCTTTTATTCCTCGTTTACTAAGAATAATCAGGAAAGAGTGATAAATTTTTACTAAATGCCTTTGTGGCATCTGAGGTAATCAAATAATTTATATCCTTTGAGTTGATGACATAATATAATATTAAGAGGTTTCCTATTATTGAATAATCTTTGCATTCCTAGGACAAACCCTACTTGGTCATGACACACTATACTTTAAATATATTGCATGGTTTGATTTGCTAGTAGTTAACCAAGATTTTTATGTGAGATGTCTTTAGTTGCCTTTCTGGTACTGTTTTGGAAGAGTTTGTTATCAAGGTTATACCAATTTTATAAAACGAACTGAGAGGAATTATTTCTCTTTCTATGCTTTGCACCAGTTTAAGGAACATGGGAACTGTTTTGTTCTGTAATATCTCGATTTGGGCCTAACTCCGGTTTTCTCTTTTTCTTTTTTTCCTTTTTTTGAGATGGAGTCTCACTCTTGTAGCCCAGGCTGGAGTGCAATGGCACCATCTCAGCTCACTGCAACCTCCACCTCCTGGGTTGAAGCAATTCTCCTGCCTCAGCCTACCGAGTAGGTGGGATTACAGGCACCTGCCACTGTGCCTGGCTATTTTTTTTTTTTTTTTTTTTTTGTTTTTAGTATAGATGGGGTTTCACCATACTTGCCAGGCTGGTTTTGAACTCTTGACCTCAAGCGATCTGCCCACCTTGGCCTCCCAAAGTGCTGGGATTATAGGCGTGAGCCACCATACTCAGTCCTAACTCCCTTTTTCTAAGATATCATTGGGTGATTTTTTCCTCCCTGGTAGAGAAAAA
>NW_016804161.1:410392-415768 GCF_001698545.2 Rhinopithecus bieti
CTCTTGAATGCTTTGCTGCTTAGAAATTTCTTCTGCCAGATACCCTAAATCGTCTCTCACAAGTTCAAAGTTCCACAAATCTCTAGGGCAGGGGCAAAATGCTGCCAGTCTCTTTGCTAAAACATAACAAGAATCACCTTTGCTCCAGTTCCCAACAAGTTCCTCATCTCTATCTGAGACCACCTCAGCCTGGATCTTATTGTTTATATCACTATCAGCATTTCTGTCAAAGCCATTCAACAAGTCTCTAGGAAGTTCCAAACTTTCCCACATTTTCCTGTCTTCTTCTGAGCCCTCCAAACTGTTCCAACCTCTGCCTGTTACCTAGTTCCAAAGTTGCTTCCACTTTTTTGGGTATCTTTTCCACAACACCCCACTCTGCTGGTATCAGTTTACTGTATTAGTCCCTTTTCATGGTGCTGATAAAGACATACTCAAGACTAGGAAAGAAAAGAGGTTTAATGGACTTACAGGTTCATGTGGCCTGGGAGGCCTCACAATCATGGTGGAAGGTAAAAGGCATGTCTCACATGGCAGTAGACAAGAGAAAGAATGACAGACAAGTGAAACATGTTTCCCCTTATCAAACCATTAGATCTCGTGAGACTTATTCACTATCATGAGAACAGTATGGGGGAAACTGCTCCCATAATTCAATTATCTCCCACTCACAACATGTGGGAATTATGGAAGTATAATTCAAGATGAGATTTGGGTAGGGACACAGAGCCAAACCATATCAGGCTTTATGGTGGGGATGAAGCTTAAAGAGTTATCTGGAGGAGGACTGGTTGCTGGCCAAGGTGACTAATGTGGGAGTTGGGAAAGGAAATGTAATTTCAGTATTTACTGCCATCAATTAATATTTACAGAATTATTGGCATATCTTCATTTTTAATGCATAGCTGTAACTGAAATGACCTCTTATGGGGATGTAGTGATTAAATTTACAAATTGCAGGTACCAAGCTCAGAAGGTAAGTATCTTATCACGTTTCCTTGTTTATGGATCTTGTTTATGGAAAAGGTCTTTGTCCTCCATGTTTAGGAAATTAGCTCTTTGGACCTTGTTTAGTGATCACCTTCTGCATAGACAGAAACAGAAGTGAGGAACACAGTAGAACACGTGGGCTGTGCCTGTAAGCCCTGATGATAGGATGTCAGACAGTACAGGATGCCATTCATTTTGGTTATTCCTAATAATTTGAGAAGTCAGTGTTCAGGAACTGCCCTACATATACTTTTCTAAAGGAACAGGAATAGCCTGGAAAGCCCATTCTCTTTAGCAAGTTTGGATTGGCTTCAAACTGCATCCTTCTAAATGGTTCACCCTTTTCCTCTACTCTTCCCTTCTCTAGCAATATTCCCACTTGCTTAATTTGCTGGAGCATCTGGGTCAGTAACTTTCCTTGGGTACTTCAGTTTATTTCCTCTAAGCTCCAGGGCTGTTATAAAAAGGCTTGTTGAAATCTAGGTTGTGATTCAGTGGGGTCTGATACAAAGCCTAGATTCAGCATCTGGAAAATCCTAAGTTTCACCCATCTGTACAAACAACTGGATGGAAGTGCCTGTGCTCTGCAAGGACTCCGTTCCTTCTGGCCTAGTGGTTGCCCCTTCTGGAAGTAAGGAGTGAGGTTAACAAAACAAAACAAAACAAAAAAACCGCAACAAACTAATTTGCCTTTTATAGAAATGTATTAAAAGTTAAGCACGTTATTTTAGAAAACTATTTTAAACAAAGCCCTCCCCACCCATTAGCACAACAGTCAACTGCTGGCTCTTCCCATTCCAAGGAATGAGGTCATGCTTTATGGGAGACATCTGCTTCTGAGGATATTACTGCCCTGGGCACAGAACATGACTTCATTAGAGGGAACAGTGGACCAGAGAGATTCAACAGGAAACCTGCATATGTGACAGTAAAAAGAAAAACAGCCAATTGAGATTCTCTCATCAGGTCTCTCTCTATCCTTCAGGATAGATGGAAGACCTGGTGACTTCACTGTCATATGACTTCCTTTTACTTTCAAATCATGAGCTATATATGAAAACTTCCAGAAAACTGTAACTAATAGCAACTCCACCTGTATTTGTAAATAGAGAATTTGTCCTCTCTCAAGGGACTGGATGGATTACATTCTGGGAAGAGATCAGGTATTTGAAACTTTGGGGTAGCTACTGAATGCACACCCAGGGCAGAGTAAGCTCTGTCTCAAGGAAACATTGTTTCAAATAGTGCTGCAGATGTATACAACGTCATTTTCAGCTCTGAAAAGCAAATTCGGAATATTAGAAGGGATTCTGGCTTTCCAGGAAGATGATTTCCACAGCAGTTTTATAGGATTTTTGACATATGTTGTTTATAACCTTAATTTTAAAATGAGCAAGTCCAATAAATCTGTTACCTACTAACCAAGTTCTGGTCTAGTTGCATCTGTTCCCATTTTATTCGATACTGTAAAGAAATTTCAATAGACAGTTAAATATTTTGGTGTTATTCATAGTCTTCTGCTCCTACTGACAGACTTTTCAAAGAAAACTCTTAAAATCACTACCATTTTAAACAGCAATAATTGCTGGTTTAATTTACTAGGCTTTGCTTCTAAGGATTCACGATGCAGCTGCAATCACAGAAGTGGAAGGGAATGTTAAGATATCATGTGACTGGGTCCTCTTTGACCTAGGAGGGACAGGAGTTTGGAACATTAGGGAAGGGTGACTTATATCCTCTCACTGTAAGCTGCTTTAACCTTGAATCCCACTCAGGGCCAAGAATTTCTTCTTTGTATATATGGTGCTAAGTGTTTTAGGCAAAGTATGTCTTCTATCTGGCTGTGTTTAAAGAACTGTCTGGAAAGAATTTTAAAAGTACAGATTTCTGGGCCTCATCTCAGATCTATTAATAAAATCTGAGGATAGAGTCAGGAAATCTGTATTTACAAAGCAAGTCCTAGGTGATTCTTATGAATTTGAGAACAATGGCATTAGGGTTGCTGCATCAGGGTCATCTAGCAGGGTGCTGTTGGTATACACGTGAAAAGAACAGAAATGATTATAGAGAATGGCAGATGAGTAAGAACAGTGCCACCTCCCTTTGCACATTATTTTACAAGGTAAATTTGCAATTGTTATTTTATTTAATCCTCACATTAACTAATGTTAATGTCCATTTTACAGAGAAGAAACCTGAAGCTCAAGGAAGGAAAGATGACTTGTCTAGGATCCCAGAGCCAAAAGCAGAGTTACGACTCAAACTTACGTTATCTGACACCAAATCTCTTGCTTTTGCCACTTATTACAACTTCTTCATAACATTCTTGGGGAGCAATGAGCACTGAGTTCAAAGGAGGAAAAAATGATAGTTTAATAAGAAGTCAATATCCAATTGTGGTAATATGATAAAATAATGCAAGGGCTGATATCACATCAGCGTTACATTTGGTTCCTTTAATATATGAAATCCAATCCAAAAATGTTAACAAGAATAAGTGATTTAGCCCTCCCTTAACCACCCCTTGTTTACTTTTTCCTCCCCCATGCTACCTAGAGCTTAGCAGGAAAGTCTCTGACAACCAAATTATGTACCTCAAGTTGAGGAAATATGAGACAGAGACATAAATAAACTAGAAGAGGATGAGAGAGGAAGCAGGAGCTCATCTTAGACTGATGTTATGCACTAGTCAAGAGTGCAAACAAGTAAAGCAGTCATTCTGAGAATACTTGGTCATTCAACGCACAACAGTGCATTGTAACACAAATTCTACTCCTAATGGGCAAGTCGTGTCTTCCTCAGTTCAGGGCTATGAGCTTTCCTTGGAAGTAGTGCAGTAAACTGACAAAATCAAGCTCTTTTGAATCAGACAGAGCTGAATTTAAGCTCTGTCTATCCGGCTGTGTGGCCTAGGCAACTTAACCTTTCAAAGTTTTAGTATTCTTACCTGTAAAATGGTAATAACATCATTTCTTTCTCAAAGTTATTGCAAATGATAAATAAAATGACCATGGCAGTAAATTGACCAGCAGTATCTGATGCATCATAGGTGCTTTATCAATGTTAACAGGTACTTAATCAGTGTTAATCTCTACCCCTGATCCTCTAAGTTCTTTTACTAGTAGAAAGTTGGTTTAAGATTAAGGTTTTATTTGGGGTACCTGTAATAAAAAGTTTCTCATTTTAAACTCAATATTGTGCTTAACCCTCATTTTGGGAGTTATTTTTATTTTATTTTATTTTTTACTTTTTTATTTTATGTTACTTTTATTTTTGTTTTTTTTTTAAGGGATTTTTAAGGGTTTTCTCAAACTTCAGAGTCAACCTAGACTTTATGGGAATGTGAAACATGATTGAAGTGGCATTATAAATGGGGAAAGAAAGGACGCTTCAATGAATGGTGTTGGGGCAATTGGCTATCCATATTAGAAAAAGTAGAACAAGAATCTTTTATCAGACCATACACAAAAATAAGTTACAGACACAGACTAAAGGCCTAAATTGGAGAAAAAACATTTTTAAAGTATTTGAAAAAATATTGAAGAAAAAAACTGAAGAATATTTTTATGACTTTCATAAAGTCATAAAAGTGTAGGGAAAGATTTCATAAAGAAGACACAAAAGCAGACTCATAGGAAAAGAGCTGAATAAAGTTGACTACATTAATACAAGTTTTGGTGAAAATGTGGCAAAATGAAACATCTCACGCATTTTTGGCAAGTGTATAGACTGGTATGATTTTGAAGAGCAATTTGGCAATATTTGATAAAGTTCATGCTGTATATATCCTGGGACCTAGTAATTTCATTCTGGGTATAGACCCAAATAAACTCCCCCACATGTGCACAAGGAGACATGTATGAGAACATTTACTGCAGCATTGTTTGTAATAGAGAGAAATGGAAACCTCATTGTCCACCAACAGGAGAATGAATAAATAACTTGTGGCATATTCATATAACAGCAAATTTTACAGCATTTAAAATGAATAAACTATACATGTATGTTTACTAAAATGAGTGGATCTCAAAAACATGATATTCTGTGAAAAAAGCACATTGAAGAAACCTAAAGACAATAGGATGCCAGTTATTACAATTGAAAATATATGTAAGTCAGGGTTCTGGTTCTGGACAAGATGCCTTCTTCCTTCTAACTACAACTAAATACCCTGGAAACAATTCAACAGACAATCACAAAAGCTTTGAAAAGTAGAAAAGAGAAAGTGGACTGGCTAGGGCCATCACAACTCGAGGAACTACACGGGGGGTGAGTTCCCTGGGTTTTCCGTCTATCTCTCATATATCCCAGATTAGGTGCTAGAGAGGTCTGCCACCTGGAATCACCAACATGCATAGACAAAAATGAAAAAAAAAAAAAAAAAAA
>NW_016804161.1:416773-424741 GCF_001698545.2 Rhinopithecus bieti
TCCTGGTTTTCTTTTGCCTCATAAATCCCAGACTTGGAAATGAAGAAGCCAGCAACCTAGAAATGCCAACAAGAACAGACAGAAAAAAAAAAAAAAAAAAAAAAAAAAAAGCCCTAGCAAAATCCTGCTCTCTTGAGCCAAAGGACCAAAAAAGGAACAACCCAGCATGAGAGAAAACATTTAGATAATATCCTCTTTAGTCAAACACTACAGAAAAAAAAACCTGTGGCCCCACCCCATTCACACAAACAACCAACAAAAGCCAAGTGGGGAGCCTAGAATTCCACCTTCCTGAGGCTGTAACAAGGTACCCTGCTGATGTGGTATCAGAGAAGGCCAAGAAGAGAGCTGGCACTTTCATCCCCCCTGGCAGATAACTAGACTCTGGCAGCTGGAACTGGTCTAGTTACTGATAGCTAGTTACAGGTAGCTGGAACTCCTACCCCAACCTAGCAGTAACGAGAAGCTCTTTATCCTTCAGGTGTCAGAGGAGACCAAGTGTGGGACCTACACTTCTACTTCTACCAGGCAGTAATGAGGTGGCAACCCCTCTACGCCTACCAGACAGTGTCACAAAAAGCTTTAACTAAAGCGGGTTTAAATAAGCTCAAGAACATTAAAACAAAATAGAAAAATGTTAAGGTTTCAATAAAAAGTTACCCACATACTAAGAACCAAGAATATGTCAAACTGAATAAAAAAAAGATAATCAGTAGAAGCCAACAGTGAGATGACAGAGATGATAGAATTATATGACAAATATTTTTAAAGTAGCCATCATAAGAATGTTTCAATGAGGCCGGGCGCGGTGGCTGAAGCCTGTAATCCCAGCACTTTGGGAGGCCGAGACGGGTGGATCACGAGGTCAGGAGATCGAGACCATCATGGCTAACATGGTGAAACCCCATCTCTACTAAAAAATACAAAAAACTAGCCGGGCGAGGTGGCGGGTGCCTGTAGTCCCAGCTACTTGTGAGGCTGAGGCTGGAGAATGGCGTAAACCCGGGAGGCGGAGCTTGCAGTGAGCTGAGATCCGGCCACTGCACTCCCACTCCAAATAGCCTAATTTCTTTCTCTCTCCCCTCCTTTTAGACACTGATGATACGAATACTGGATCTTTTGTTATTGTCCCACGGGTTCTCTGAGGCTCTGATCATTTTTTTTCCCTGTTGTTCAGATAAAGTAATTGTACTCATTTGTCCTTAAGTTTATGGATTCTGTTTTCTGTTATCTCCACTCTGCTATTGAGCTCATTTGCCAACTTTTAAAATTGCAGTTATTGTAATTTTCAGTTCTATAATTTCTATTTGCTTATTTTTATAACTTCTATTTCTTTGCTGAGATTATATATATATTTCTATGTTTCAGGAGGATTTGAAATTGCTTGTTAGATAATTTTTATTATGGATTTTACTACCGATGTTTTATAATTGTCAGATAAAATCTGCTTGGTGTTGGTGTCCATTGGATTGTCTTTTCTGATTAGTGAGTTTCAACTTTAATCTTGAAATTTTGGATATTATTATATATTATGAAACTCTGGATTCTATTTAATCTTCTTTTTAAAGCAGGATATCCCAATGTGAGTTATAATGTGAGGGCCAAGTATGTTCAGCTTCCTGCTATGTCCTGCTGACATGACCCTGGCAACAAAGTGGGGCATTGACTCACACTTTCCTGTTGCAAATGGGTGGAGTGAAAGTTTGGCTACCCCCTTGGCCTCACTGACACTATCCCAGTGAAAGTGGGGCAATGACCGACAAGGCTTCTGGCTTTTGTTGCTTCTGAATGGAGGTGTAAGCTCAGCTTCCTGACAGGCCTTGCTGGCATCAAGGTATGGGAGGGGGGGAAGCAGATTGCCAATTAGCTTTACCTTTCACCATCTTGTTAAGCCTCACTGATGCTGATTGGAGGTGGTGGTTCAGTTCCTCACTGGGCCTTGCTGACATCAGGGCAGTGGGAATAGGAGTGCTGACTAGCCTTGCTTCACGCTGCCTCTTTCAGTCTCATTACTGTCAGGTGGGTGTGGGGGTTCAGCTTTCCACCGGGCCTCCTAGCACCAGGGGCTGAGGGAAAAATAGAGTCCTTATTTTTTTATTTTATTTTAAATTTTTTCTTTTCTTTTTGAGATGGAGTCTCGCTTCTCGCCCAGGCTGCAGTGCAGTGGCGCAATCTTGGCTCACTGCAACCTCCACCTCCCAGATTCAAGCTATTCTCCTGCCTCAGCCTCCTGAGCAGCTGGGATTACAGGCACGTGCCACCACGCTCGGCTAATTTTCGTATTTTTAGTAGAGATGGGGTTTCACCATGTGGACCAGGCTGGTCTCGAACTCCTGACTTCAAGTGATCCACCCGCCTCGGCCTCCCAAAATGCTGGGATTAAAGGTGTGAGCCACCGCAACTGGCCCTTACTAGTCTTTAAAATTTATTTTTTAAAGTTTTGTGGGTACATAGTAGGTATATATATTTATGGGGTACATGAGGTACTTGGATACAGGCATGCAGTGTGAAACAATCGTGTCATGGAACATGGCGTATCCATCCCCTCAGGCATTTATCCTTTGTGTTACAATCCACTTACACTCCTTTGGTTATTTAAAAATGTACAGTTAAATTATTATTGACTATAGTCCCTCTGTTGTATGATTAAATACTAGGTCTTATTCTTCTAACTATTTTTTGTACCCATTAACCATCCCCACTCCCCTCTTAACCCTTCATTATCCTTCCCAGCCTCTGGTAACCATTCTTCTACTCTCTATCTCCATTAATTCAACTGTTTTGATTTTTAGCTCCCACAAATAAGCAAGGACATGTGAAGTTTGTCTTTCTGTGCCTGGCTTCATTCACTTAACATAATGAGCTTACTAGTCTTGACATGCAGTTCCTTGTTCAGTCTTTTTGATGCTAGGTAGGGGTGGAAGCTCAACCTCTTACCCCGATTGGGCAGCAATGACATGAAATGGTGGGGGGTTAAATCTAATGGCAATTAGCCCACCTTATACTGAGCCATGAATTCTCCTCGCTGCTTGGTAAGCGTGGTGGCTTAGGTTGCCACTGGACTGGGTTGACACTACTCTGGCAGGAGAATAGGAGCACCATCTGCTTCTGACAGATGGGGGAGAGACGATGAGCTGTCTGATCAGTCCTGCCAACAATGCTCTAGGAGTGGATTAAGAGCAAGCTGTCTGCTTTTGTGGGGGGAAGAAATGGAATAGAATCTTAACTTCCAGGTAGGTCCCACTGAAACTGTAGGCTGGTGGGGAGGGTAAAACTTTTTCCGTTATTGTTACGCTGGAGTAGGAAAAGTATGGTCAAAAAGTTTTCTGCTGTAAAGTGACCCTTTCCCTCTTTTTTTTGGATACAGGAAACAGGCTTTTCTTAGAGTGTTTTTTTGTCTGTGCTTAGTTGCAGTTATGAATTGGAAGCTTCTGTAGTGCCCTGTCTGGGATATGTGAGAGGCAAAAAGGAAACCCAGGGAGCCCACCACTGGTTCTTCAAGTTCCAAGGCAGTCTTCATTTTTCTTTCCACCACTCAATCTTGTTTGTTGTGTTATATCCAGGGTATTTTAGTTGTAAGAGGGAGGACATAGAAGGAATGGGGTTTCTCCACCTTGGTGGAAATGGAAGTCACTCTGTTTTATTTTAAGAAACAAAATCAGCAGAGCAAACAATATCCTCAAAAGTGAATTTCTGGATATCTAACAGGATTTCTGACAGTAGCAATAATTTAGGGAATAAATAATAGTAAAAGAGAGTCTAAGGAAACTTGAAGAGATGGAGATTTAGTAGGTTTATGGAAAGGCATGCAAGATGCCTTTCCCAATTTCACTGGAAATGTGTGGAATGTTAAACCAATCACTTTTGGTATGGTCCAAGTTCTCTTTCTATTCAATGCTCCTTTGTGGGTTTGTAAAGCCCTTTGTGCTTCTTGGGGGGAAAGATGTAAGTGGCAGGAAAACTTTGTTTCTTGTGCCTAAAACAAGATTTGACATTCACAGTTACTGTAAAGTAAAAGTAAGACTGGTGGGAGTAGGGTACCCTGGAGGTTGTAATAGCAGCTGCTCTAAGTCTCAAAAGTAACGGCAGTAAAATTTTCCCCACATGCACACTCTCAACTGTAAGTATTAGTGACTTTTACTTGTTGGACTTCTTAGTGTAAACAATACAATTTTAAATTCATGGTTTCAGGAGAGAGGCCCCATGTCTCCACTTGACAACTCCTATCTTAGATGCGGTTTTCTGGTCCTTAAATGCTCCCTTCCCCTCTCCTCAAACCACTATGCTTCAGATGCTGCTGCATTACTAGCACCAGGCTGATCATAACAGTGGATACTACAAGGAGAAAAGCAAGTATCTGACCATGCTAAGTCACTGGAGGCAGTGTAGTTGAAAGAACTTTGGAGTCACAAAGACTTTGGTTCAGTCTCTGCATTTGCCACTCAAATGAGTGGCAAAAGCCACTCATTTGCTTTGGGCAAATTACCTAATCTTTCTGAGCCATAGTTTTCTTGTCTATAAAATGAGAATAATAATACTAACTTCACAGGATTGTTATGAGAATTCAATGACATAAACCACAGAAAGTGAGGGCACAAAGTTGGTATTCAATAAGTCTGAAAAAGCTTCTAGAGAATGTGACTGACTTCTAACAATTACATCTGTATTCAACTAATGCTTCTCCCACGTGACCATGTAGTGGCTGTTTCCTGCTTCTTGCATGCCTTCAATTTAACCCCTTTACTTATGTATGTTACAGCTTATGGGCCAAAGAGCCATCATTCACTTGGAACAGAAAAAAGAATGATACCGTCATCTCATCTTGATATTATAATTACTTATTATCTCTAGTCCCTAGAATAGAAGCCCAAGATGCTCAAAGTGAGAAAAAAACAAAAAATAAAAAAAGTTTGCAATGCAAACTAAACATTTCCTGCTCAATTCTCTTCTATTCTACAGTACAGGTTTGTTTCTATAGTATGAGATTGCTTTTGTGATGTAGGAGTGGAGAAATGGTACTCAAACTTTCAGTCATACCACAGTGATACCGTATACCACTGGCAATAACGTCCAAGGTCCTATCCTACTGACATAAAAGGATATAGTGGTAAAGAGAGATGAACCCCACTGAGACAGCAGTTTGGGGTTGGGTCTACATCTTACAGCTTTACTAAGATTCTAAACTTTCACTTTAAAAATTCACTTTAAGCTTTTCCACCAAGAGACAGTAAAGTGAGCAGATGCCCCACAACTCCAGCGGAATGCTTGTGGCTACAAAAGCTTCCAGCCAAGTAGCTCTACAGAAAGCCCAGCCTGCCCAAGGCTCAGGCAAGAAAAGGTCAACACAGATACTGGAAGCATCAAAAAGACAAAATGAACACCTGCCCAGAGGGGCAAAATAAGACAAGGAAGACTTTAGTTTTGTTCTAATCTTTCCACATCACTTGTAACTCTACTGAAGTCATTTAACATATCTGAGGTTGTTGTCCGTGTCTATATGTAAAATGAGAATAACTTCCACTTCATGTGCAGAGGTGATGTGAGGATTAGAGTACCTACCATAGTGCCTGGAACATAGTAGGAATGTAATCAATGATAATTTTTTTAGAATATAGCTTGAGATCTTTATTACAGCACTTGGCTTATTTAGTCCAGAATAAGTAAATCAGATATGTTAAATAGTTTTTATAAAATAATTTTAACTGTCTGCTCAAAATTAATATAATTTAATGGCTGAGAGGAATCTTAGAGGTCATCTAAGATTTTTTAAATGTAAAAGTATTATTCTGGCACATTGTTATAGTAATCAGCTCTGGTGAATTCTTTTGCTACAGCATTCTGTAACTAAGCTATTCAGAAAAAAGCACAGGTTGCTAGGGCCTGACAGCCAACATCATAGCTAAGTGTTACAGAATACTTACTATAGTAGATCTCTGTAGGCAAAATGCAGTCAGTTATTGGAAAGACCATGTATAGGTTAGTTCGATGTTAAGGCACAGACATACCTATATGATATAGTCTCACTCCATTTCTGCCAACTGTAAGATGGGAAGGAAGGTCTTTACAGGATGGTGAGGGAGAAAAAATATTGACTCTTGTCACCCAGATTAGACCATCCCATTCTGCAGAGAGTCAAATATGAGACAAACTAAGATGGCAAAGCTAGGCAGACTACTGTGGTCAAAGAAGCTATGGAGCCCTGAAATCATAGTGAAATCACAGAGCCACTTGAGTTGTGAGTGATATAAAATCTCAGTGAAGAACATACCCTGGCTTTTTCTAAGTTTTCTCAGTAAAAAAACAGACCCTGGACTTTTCTAAGTTATAATAGAAACATTAAAAAATAGAAAGTAGAAACACTAAAAAATGAGAAATATAAGTGACAAAAGAAAAAAATAGATGAATTGGACTTTATTAAAATTAAAAACTCTGTGTTGCAAGTGAAACCAACAATAAAGTGAAAAGGCTATCCACAGAATGAGACAAAATATTGGCAAAGTACATATCTTATAAGAGATGGGATCCAGAATATATAAAGAACTTAATAATAAAAAGACAAATAATCTGCTTGAAGACTAGGCAAAATACCTAAATAGACATTTCTCTAAAGAAAATATACGAATGGCCAATAAGCACATGAAAAGATGCTTGACATCATCAGTCATCAGGGAAATGTAAATGAAAACTACAGTGAGATACCACTTCACACCCACTATGATATAATCAAAAAGATAAATAATAACAAGTGTTGATGAGAATATAAACAAATTAGAACCCTTATCCACTACTGGTGGGATTATAAAATGATATAGCTGCTTCGGAAAACAGTCTGGTATTTCCTCAAAAAGCTGAACACAAAGTTAACATTTGGCCCAGCAATTCCACTCCTAGGTACATACCTAAGATAAATGAAAACATATTTCCATAAAAATCTTGTACATTAATGTTCACAGTAGCATTATTCACAATATCCCAAAGCAGGAACAACCTGTGTTCATCAACTGATGAGTGGATAAAATATAGTATATTCATAAATGGAATATTATTCATCCACAAAAAGGAATGAAGTACTGATATATGCTATAACGCAGATGAACCTTGACTTATATGCTAAGGGAAGTAAGCCAGACACAAAGGACAAATATTGTATGATTCCACTTATCTGAGGGAACTAGAATAGGCAGTCATCAGAAAGTACAATAGAGGTGACCAGGGGCTGCAAGGAGGGGGGTATGGGGAGTTATTGTTTAATGGACACAGTTTCTTTTGGAAGGATGAAAAGTTCTGGAAATGTATAGTGGCAATGGTAGCACAACATTATGAATGTACTCAGTGCCACTGAATTGTATACTTAAAAATGGTTAAAATAGTAAATTTTATGTTATGTATATTTTACCATGATTAAAAAGGAATGAAGTATTGATATACGTTACAACTTGGATAAACCTTGAAAAAATTATGCTAAGGAAAAGAAGCCAGACACAAAATACCATGTAGTGTATGAGTCCATTGATATGAAATGCCCTGAATAGGCAAACTTATTGAGATAGAAAGCAGATTGCTGGTTGCCTATGACTGAGAGAGGGAATGGGGAATTGAGGGCTAATACCTAAAGGATTTCTTTTGAGGTGATGAAATTGTTCTAGAATGAATTGTGGTGATGATTGCACAAGTCTGAGAACATTCTAAAAACCACTGCATTGTATATACTAAATGGGTGGTGTATCATATGTGAATTATATCTCAAGAAAGCTGCTTTTAAATTTTTTAAAATTTATTTATTTATTTTTTTGAGACAGAGTCTCGCTCTGTTGCCCAGGATGGAGTGCAGTGGTGCAACCTCAGCTCACTGCAACCTCCACCTCCCGGGTTCAAGCAATTCTTGTGCTTCAGCCAACCCAAATAGCTGGGATTACAGGCGTGTACCCCCCCGTCCAGCTAATTTTTTTTTTTTTTTTTTTTTTTTTT
>NW_016804161.1:428811-432847 GCF_001698545.2 Rhinopithecus bieti
GGAGCTTGCAGTGAGCTGAGATCCGGCCACTGCACTCCAGCCCTGGCGACAGAGCGAGACTCTGTCTCAAAAAAAACAAAACAAAACAAAACAAACAAACAAACAAAAAAAAAAACAAAAAAATTACATTCAACCGTATGTTTCCTTCTCACTCTCATCTTCCTACAATTTACCCACTCAAGTAATCTTTATCCTGAATCCTGTGTTCATTCATTTCCTCAATTTCCCTTTCATATAATTATATCATGTTTATACATATTCCTAATATATGTATATATATATATTTAAAGTTAGTTGTTTGTAACTTACAAAGGTTATTATGCTACATTTAATATTTTAGGGGTTAGGTGTTTCAGTATTAAATTAAGTTTGTCTTTATTACAGGTCCAAGATGACTTGCTTCTTAAATACGTTTAATACAAACATAGTTTTTTCTTTTTTTTTTTTCTTTTTTTTTTTTGAGACGGAGGCTCGCTCTGTCGCCCAGGCTGGAGTGCAGTGGCCGGATCTCAGCTCACTGCAAGCTCCGCCTCCCGGGTTTACGCCATTCTCCTGCCTCAGCCTCCCGAGTAGCTGGGACTACAGGCGCCCGCCACCTCGCCCGGCTAGTTTTTTGTATTTTTTAGTAGAGACGGGGTTTCACAGTGTTAGCCAGGATGGTCTCGATCTCCTGACCTCGTGATCCGCCCATCTCGGCCTCCCAAAGTGCTGGGATTACAGGCTTGAGCCACCGCGCCCGGCAGTTTTTTCTTTTGTTGGCAAATTCAACATATGGGATTTACTTTTTATAAGCTTAACATTATATTGGTAAGATTCACTCATATTCGTAAGTGTTGTTACAGTTCATTGGTTTGGTTGCTGTTTAATATTTCATTGTATGAATATATCGTAGTTTACCCATACACTATTCTGTTGATGGGCATTTGGGTTGTTAGATTTTGCCACTGTATAAGTTTCCTGTTGTATATATGGAAGAGTTTCTTTTGAGAGAGACCTAGGAACTCACAATTCTCACCCAACTGGGACAATTAGTGAATGAGGGAGAAGGCAATGCAAGTCAGAGGGAGTTCCAATATGGATCAGAACCACGAGGAGGAGCAATGGGCAAGGAGTGGAGTTGCTTGTGAAGTCCCAAGAAACACTGTAAGTGGCAGTTGGTCCTAGTTTTACAATCTTTGTTTGCTCGACTGGACTGGACCATGTGGTGTTAGAGCTTGGAACAGTAGCAGTAGGAATAGCCGGGTTCCCATACAAATTTTGAGAATGCCAACACATTTGAGGTTGTAGTTCAGCCATCCAGAGAACGTGGGTCCTGTCTTCCCACAAGACCCCTGTCTTGTTTTTGGTGGCCAATCCCTTTCCTCTGCATTCCCTAAGCTGTCTTTCAGCACTGGGCTATGTGTGGGTATATACTGGAGGTATTGGAAAGGCAAGAGAAGAACTTGACTTTTGGTGTATATAAAAACATTCTCTGGGGTGGGGAAAAGATTGAAAACTCTAAAATAAGTAAGGAGTCTTCTGTTTTCTATCCCAGACTGCATGCAAGTTCATAATTAAGAATAACCTCTAGGAGTTAGGGCTTAGCATAGCTAATTCTAATGGAAAAGAACATGAATCTGTGACTGTTAGTTGGATCAACTACAAAGAGAATGATTTTGAAGGAAAAGGGGATGAGGAATTCATATAAGGTAAGGAAGGAGACAAAGCAATAGGTAGTTGGAAGGCCTAAACCAAGGGCATGGCAATGAGAGAAAGGAGAATTACATGGGTGCATAAGGAGATATAGAACTCAGATTTGCCCAGGGTTTTACATTTTAAAAATTGTTTTTTCAAATAACATTGTATTTAATCCCCACATCATCCCAGTGATGTATTACTGTTATTGCCATTTTATAGGAACTGAGGCTGAGAGATCAAGAAGCATGTTCAAAGTTTCACAGAAAATAAATGCCAGGCTTCCAACTTGAACCCCGGTCCTTAAATGCGAAACCAAAGTCAATTTTACTGCCCCAGTGACTGCAACTGTGGTATTGAAGTGTACTGCAAACATTTCATTTCTAACAAAGCCCTGAAGGTCACTAATACTTTACTTAAATAAAAACTGGAACAAATGTTATTTCTATAATAGTGTCACTCTTATTCACATTCTGATAAGTTTTCTTGAGCAAGAAGAAAAGGGGGCCTAGTTATAGCCATTGTGCTAGGAAAATCTACAGAACCCTAGGGGCCCCAGGGAGGGTGTTCTGCATGTGAATGTATCTAACTAAGCTCTGTATTATGCCAATAAATGGTGAAGAGTGCCACACTATACCTTAGCAATCAGAAAATCATAAAATTTGGAGATGAAGGGGAGATAAGAAATATGTGATGATAAATTACAATGTAATTTTGTTTCTTATGTTTAAATGTGAAAATGGAACATTATGTATATTACACAGTATAGCCCTTTGAAGAAGCCATTTGTGCACAGTATCATTACTGTGGTACAGGGATAGAACTGGAAAGGGCCTGAAGGCTGCTCCCTCATGAACAAATATTTTTAACAACTTCTTCCCTTGATCTCCCAATAAGTTACCAATTATTTGCCATTATATATAACTCCTTGTGGCTTCACAGATAACTGCATTGTCTACTACCATCTCTTAAGCTCTTTCAAATATAGTTTTTGTTTTTGAAAGAAGGGTATGCTTTAGCTTTAGGCCTGCAGCATGCTTTCTTTCAATCTACAAATATTCATTAACTACTTAACTGTTTGTTTGCATTATATTAGTTGCCACGCTGAGATAGAAGGAATCTCTAACCTCTTTTGGCTTGTTACATAGCTGTGAAGATGTGAGAAGCACATGAAAAAGGCCTAGAAAATATAAATATCTTAAGGATGCATGTGGAAGAACGTAAACTAAGAAGATGAGCTATCTGGATAGAGGTTTATCAAGGCCTCTTAAAGGCTATGAAGCCTACAGCTGGATCTTGGAAGGATGAATAAGGATCAAAAGTGAGGAGGTAAAAAGGCAGTCAAGGAGGGGGACTGGCTTGAGTCAAACAAGAGGCTGTAACCAGAAATGTCTCGTGGAAAAGATTACTTACTTTGTTGCTATGGTTGCCACCCCATGGCAATGTTGCATGATATACTAAACATAACCAGGCTTTTGGTTTTCTTACAATCTCTTATTTCTTTGACATTCCCAAACCAATAAACTGTTACAAACCATTTTTCTGTATTCAACTTTTATGATAAATAATACTTCACATTTGTACATCACTTTACAGTTTGCATAGCATTTGCACAGACATCAATTCATTTTATCTTTACAGCAATCAGTGAAATGACATGGAGGCTGACTAGCTCCAAATTAGAGGACGAGTGAGTGAGGGAGCTCAGGACTTCAACCTAGATCAGGTTTGATCCAATCTTCAACATTTACTTGTACAGTTTTGATCAATAATTTATATTCATAAATAATATTGTTAAGGTCCTATAGATTCTGATATATATATATATCTGGCATCAGGAATTATTAAACTGTGTCCTGAGTCATTTTTATGTTTAGCATATTTGATTGTTATTCAATTCTTTAAAAATCCATATGAAATATTTTAGAATACATTGTATAATCTTTAAGATGGCATTTATAGAGTTGGCTTGAACACTATACCTCAGATTTCTTTCTAATTACAATGCTATATAGTTCTCACCTAATAGAATTATGCACAGTTTAACACCTTGTTTCCTTGGCTCCATATAAGGAGTTCCACAGAAATGAGTTTTCTGGGTAATTAAGGTCTACTTCATTAACAGCAAACTTTGAAACCTGATAGAAATCTTTGTAAAGTGTTTTGAGATTTCCCTGTCTTCTCATGCTAGATACAGCTGTCTATTGAGGACTAAGAATCACCATGAAGATCCCATTCTGGACCATATATTGAGATGTTCAGTATATAGGGAAGTTTGAACACCTACGTTAATGGTTCCAATGTTGAGCAGCACTTTATGTTTTTCTAGGTGTTTTAGCATTTATTATCCTTTTTGATCTTC